>NC_042963.1:34473318-34824318 GCF_901001165.1 Salmo trutta
TGATCAGTTTACCCAGCTATTTGTTTACCACAACATTGGCTATAGACAACTCTCAATGTAGTATTTGGGGTTTAACATAATAACGCTTGGAATGGGTCTCATTTGGAACATTATGGAGCAAACTGCTGGAACATTAAATCCCAAAAAGGAAAACAAAAAAGCAGCCTGAAGTGGCCCTACTGTAGCTTTTTGACTGGTAAGAAGCTTCAGGAGGGTGGTCACGTGTGTTTGTGAGGCAGAGGTCTTGGGTTCGAGCCTCGGTGTGAGCCGAATCAGGAGGAAGCGGTACTCCCTAAGCAAGCAGCGGGACGTCCTTTACATTAGCAGACATGGAAAGAGCCTTAAATGACTATTGAGACCAGCCCAGTGCTACTGGAGGCCGACCCACGCACACACAGATGAGACTAGAACAGGGCCTACGAATATAAACTGTCCTCAGTGCAATTTAAGGGTACCAACTTAGTCTTGTAATTGCACTCTCCGTTCTTTAATTAAGTCAATGAGTACGCTTACATGCACACAATAATGCGACTATAGTCAGACTAATATAATAGTTTGATATTTTTTTTTTTAATTACAAGCTTGGAAAGAAGAAAGATTTCCCTAATAATACTGTTTAAATAAACGTTCTACCACAGCAAACATATTATTTGGAAGCATATTTGTTTCTGAGTTAGGACATAAACTCCACAACAACAAAAAACGTCCCTTTTTCAGGACCCCGTCTTTCAAAGATAATTCGTAAAAAATTCAAAACTTCACAGAAGTGTTTAAAGACTGTTTCCCATGCTTGTTCAATGAACCATAAACAATTAATGTACATGCACCTGTGGAACGGTCATTAAGACACTAACAGCTTACAGACGGTAGGCAATTAAGGTCACAGTTATTAAAACTTAGGACACTAAAGAGGCCTTTCTACTGACTTTGAAAACACCAAAATAAAGATGCCCTGGGTCCCTGCTCATCTGCGTGAACATGCCTTAGGCATGCTGCAAGGAGGTATGAGGACTGCACATGTGGCCAGGGCAATAAATTGCAATGTCCGTACTGTGGGACGCCTAATACGGCGCTACAGGGAGACAGGACGGACAGCTGATCATCCTCGCAGTGGCAGAATACGTGTAACAACACCTGCACAGGATCGGTACATCCGAACATCACACCTGCGGGACAGGTACAGGATGACAACAACAACTGCCCGAGTTACACCAGGAATGCACAATCCCTCCATCAGTGCTCAGACTGTCCGCAATAGGCTGAGAGGCTGGACTGAGGGCTTGTAGGCCTGTTGTAAGGCAGGTCCTCACCAGACATCACCGGCAACAACGTTGCCTACGGGCACAAACCCACCATCGCTGGACCAGACAGGACTGGCAAAAAGTGCTCTTCACTGACGAGTCGTGGTTTTGTCTCACCAGGGGTGATGGTCGGATTCGCGTTTATCGTCGTTGGAATGAGCGTTACACCGAGGCCTGTACTCTGGAGCGGGATCGAGGTGGACGGTCTGTCATCGTCTGGGGTGGTGTGTCACAGCATCATCGGACTGAGCTTGTTGTCATTACAGGCAATCTCAATGCTGTGCGTTACAGGGAAGACATCGTCCTCCCTCATGTGGTACCCTTCCTGCAGGCTCATCCAGACATGACCCTCCAGCATGACAATGCCACCAGCCATACTGCTCATTCTGTGCGTGATTTCCTGCAAGATAGGAATGTCAGTGTTCTGCCATGGCCAGCGACGAGCCCGGATCTCAATCCCATTGAGCACGTCTGGGACCTGTTGGATCGGAGGGTGAGGGTGAGGGCCATTGCCCCCCAGAAATGTCTGAGAACTTGCAGGTGCCTTGGTGGAAGAGTGGGGTAACATCTCACAGCAATAACTGGCAAATCTGGTGCAGTCCATGAGGAGGAGATGCACTGCAGTACTTAATGCAGCTGGTGGCCACACCAGATACTGTCTGTTACTTTTGATTTTGACCCCCCCTTTGTTCAGGGACACATTATTCCATTTCTGTTAGTCACATGTCTGTGGAACTTGTTCAGTTTCAGTTTGTCTCAGTTGTTGAATCTTATGTTCAGGCAAATATTTACACATGTTAAGTTTACTGAAAATAAACGCAGTTGACAGTGAGAAGACGTTTATTTTTTTCTGAGTTTATAAAGTTGGTATGTGTAAACTACTAAAACGCATACATTCAGTTGTTTCAAACTCACTTCACTCGCGCTAAAGGAAGCTTGCTCGGCTAGAAAGCCGATTTAAGATATATATATATATATATAAATTAAACTGGTCCTAATATTTCAAAAAATTGCCCAGAAAACCAGGTGTTCTAATCAGCGTAGGTTTACTTCGATGTTTACCTTTTGCTGAGTTAAGATTAGCAGAGTTGGGTGTTTACATGATTATTGCATAATCTGCCTACTGCCATAATCAGTTTAACATCGAATTATTACTGTGCATGTAAACATACTCAATGACCCAAACGTCAAACCCACGGCTCCGTGGGGTCACGGTTCGGTTTCGGGACAGCGGGAAACAGTTACTGTATTTTATTTATTTATTCCATATATGATCATGAGTCATAATGCCTGAGGAGAGCCCAATCAGGAATACTATCACTTTGTATTTTCTCAAATGAAAACACATGATTACTCATCAACAACACAAAAATAAAGTGCAATATATATGTGACAGTGAAATCGATATGTAAACATGGCTCAGACATTGCATAGGCCTATGCTGTAATGTTTTCTTACAAAGAGAAAATATGCGCACTTGTGTGACTACTCAAAGGGGGCGTGTCTGTAGCACGGTACCTCTCGCCTCTCACTGTGGGGTAATGTGACGGGCTGTCACTACTTAGCTGTCTGTAGCCCTGGAGGTCCATCCATCTTTAGTAAACGCAACACATGGTGCATTGGTCAATTCGTTGACTTCTTCAGATTTAGCTTGCTAGTAAAGAGTGGGTACTACCTGTTTGCTGAAATGGGTGAAGAGTGCGAAGTTCGTAACGTGGCCCGAGCACTTTCATGAGGTGCTGAGTCTGACACCCCCTATTCTCAGCCACCAAGAATCGGTGCATATCCGCGGCTATAAACATACCTATCGCTCTTGTCATTTTTTGGGCCCGGTCAGATTCGGCAGCGAAAGGCTGCTTGGATGTAGAGGGGAGACCAAGTTTGTATTGTTTTTATCCAGTGGTAGGAATACTGGGGTGTGTTGGCAGCTGCATAGACTATTCTCGTTTAGCAGTGGCTACATAGTACTGTTAAATATGTTTCCTATCGCCGTTGTAATCTACTGGGAAGCCAACATTTTCCCCAACTGGAGAATTAAACGACGATGGAGAATCGTCCTGTTTTATTGACTCCATCAGTCGCCATTGTACAGAACTAGTGCCCAGCTGCGCCTCGCAAAAGGACAGTTTGAAATGCGCCAATTAAGATTCGAATTTTAATTACAACGTGCGCATAGGCTCTAGTTGTTTTAACGGAATAGCCTGAAATGTCATTTTTCTGCTCCGATTCACTCAAAAGGCATACAACGCAGCGTAGGCATAACCTATAGGCCTAGTGTGTTTATGTTTATTCGGTACACCCCTAATTGTGTGTGCACTGTGTGTGTGCGTGATCTCGACTCTGCCAGGCCTGCTGTATTGCTGAGTCAGGTAGAGAGTGTATAATTACACATAGAGGTGCCCATCAGCAGTCTGTGTCTGTAGCCTAGGGAAAAGGGATATCTTGTCAGTTGCACAACTGAATGCATTGAACCGAAAAGTGTCTTAGGCATTTAACACAACCCCTCTGAATCAGAGAAGTGCTGCGTGGATTGAAGTCCACATCATCGGCGCCAGGGAGCAGTTGTTGTTCGGGGTTAACTGCCTTAAGGGCAGAATGGCAGATATTTTCCAATTTGACAACTCTAGGATTTGAACCAGTGACGTTTCGGTTACTGGCTCAATGCTCTTAACCGATTAACAATACGGCCTCCTGTTCTCTGTAGAGCTCAGTAGTCACTCCTCTCCATCTCTCAAGGTGCTGAGTAATGATAAGGCTTAGTCCTCTTCTCTGTTCTAAAACCTCACCAGCTTCAGGCAGCCAGGCCAGTCATGTATTTCTCTCAGTAAAAAGTCTGTATAGGGCTGAGACACAATGAGTAAAATGATATTGTCCCCAAAAACTGGCAGGAGTATAGTTTACATGAATAAATAAAGTGTTTATCAAGTTGGAGCAGTTGTGGTAGTATCTGAGGTATGGCTTATGAACTAGACCAATGAGTAAGCCTTTATTGTTGTCTTTATTAGTCCTAAAGCTGTGCCTGCTACATCGTTCAGCACTCCCCAAACTTTAATTTTTGTTGACGCGTGTCAAACACCCACCTAAAATAGAGTTTTACCGCCCTACCAAGTAAACAGAAGCAAAATGAATCAGAGCCTGTGACCCAGCACTGGGAACACTAATCTAGTGAACAGAGAGTATAGTCAGTTATTTTTACTATTTTCTACATTGTAGAATAATAGTGAAGACATCAAAACTATAAAATAACACATTATGGAGCTGTTCTTGCCATAATACGGACTTGGTCTTTTACCAAATAGGGCTATCTTCTGTGTACCACCCCTACCTTGTCACAATACAACTGATTGGCTCGAAGGAAAGAAGTTCCACAAATTCACTTTTAACAACACACACCTGTTAATTGAAATGCATTCCAGGTGACTACCTCATGAACCTGGTTGAGAGAATGCCAAGAGTGTGCAAAGCTGTCATCAAGGGAAAGGGTGGCTACTTTGAAGAATCTTTAAAAATAAATTATATTTTGATTTTGTCTAACACTTTTTGGGTTACTACATGATTCCATATGTGTTATTTCATAGTTTTGACGTCTTCACTATTATTATGCAATGTAGAAAATAGTAAAATAAAGAAAAACCCTTGAATGAGTAGGTGTCCAAATGCTTGACTGGTACTGTAGATGGGTAAACTGTTGCGCTTGGCTAGTTAAAGCAGCCAAGGCAGTGAATCTAGTCATGCCAGGGAGTTGATGAGGTAGGGGTCATTAGTGTGAGTAAACCTTATATTCTTCTCTTAGCAGGATTTAACCACTGATTGGACCAGACTATATCAACTGTTTTGTCCAGGTGTGTGTTTTCTCTGCTATGGTTTAGAGTACGACCCTGTCATCAAGTCACCGTCCCACTGACTGACTGACTGACTGACTGACTGACTGACTGCTGCTGAGAAGTCAACTCCTTGGTCAGTATTGCCATGCTTGGCGTTACACGTGGGTGGAGAAGAGTAGCTAGTTAATGACTGTTGAGTTTTCACCCAGACTGTTTTTAACACGGTGCTGCTTGGCTACAGGACTGACTCTCTGCAGTGAGGTGCTGTTAGGTGAATGAAGCTGTCTGTCTGCTGGTCCGTGAGCCATGTCATATTTTTTACCTGGTTAAACCTATGTTGTTGTTGCTACAGCATGTTTATATGTAATCCAGCTGGGTGGTTACTCTGCATCTTTTAAACTGAGTGAGATGTTGCTCAACTGTGCCTGCACTATTAACGGACCACCAAAACACAGGTGCTTTGAGGACAATATAAAATATGTTGTAATTCTTGCGGCAAATTAACCCACAAACCAGTAATCCAATCAGTATAATAGGTTGATACTGATGACTGGAGCAGTGGTAGGTTCTATGGTAGGTTCTATGGTAGTGCCTGATGCCTCCTGCTGTCATTAGCATCTGAATAGAGCTACCACTGACGGACAGAGGGGATGTTTTCAGAGAGGCGCTGCCGGCCGGTCACATGTGTTTGGGATTTGTTCAGAAAAATATTTGCCAAATTGAATGTGCTGTGAAATGCATTATTCATGATTTGTTTCTGCGCTTCATTCGCTGGAAGAACAGGCAACCGCTCAGTCTAATTAGCAAGCTGTGTGTCTAGAGAGGCCGCAGCAGCCTGGCCCCCTCCTCTGTGTGAGAGAACACACACACACAGCCATATGGACTCTGAAACAGGAGAAAACAAACCTGCCTCTACCGCCACACACAGAGAACGCTCTGCTTTCTGATGTTTTGCTAAGAACGCCAACTAAACAAAACCTTCCGTTGAGGTTTTGTTGTTCAAACCTCTTTACTTCCTTGTCACAGACTGTAAAGGCTAGAGTAATCTGCTCCAGTCTTAGGTGTGGTTCTGTTGGAAAAGTTCTCCAGGAATCAGTCTTTTATAGGGCTGCATGTGGAGGCTTCAGAAGATCAAAGATCTTATTTCTTCCAGGGCCTGTGACCACTCCCTGTTCTCTACTGCAGCCAGTCAGCCAGTCAGTAACTGCAGCTCTGTTGGTGGACAAAACTACAGCTAATCATTTCTGCATGTGAACACTTGTGATTAGTTATAGCTTAATGCTATTTTTGTGTTTGTGTTCAGAGTGTCAGTATGCCACAGGATCTTGTCTTTCTCATCCTCAGACATCAAGCGTGTTAGAAACCCCTAGGCTGCTTGCTCTGTAAAGTTGTAAAAAAAGTACAAGAAGACTGCACACTGACATCGAGTACAAGAAGACTGCACACTGACATCGAGTACAAGAAGACTGCACACTGACATCGAGTACAAGAAGACTGCACACTGACATCGAGTACAAGAAGACTGCACACTGACATCGAGTACAAGAAGACTGCACACTGACATCGAGTACAAGAAGACTGCACACTGACATCGAGTACAAGAAGACTGCACACTGACATCGAGTACAAGAAGACTGCACACTGACATCTACAGTATGCTCCCATGTGGTTTATTAAAACATGTCTTCATGTTTCCTGACTCTTGTACAGACGGAGACTATTCTTTGACCTGCAGCACCTGGATGTGTGTGTCATCTTTTCTTTTGTACATGTTCTGTAGTGGATAATTCAGGTGGGGCAGTTAGATTGTCAGAACCCTGCTGGATTATGATGATGTGACCTAACTGGCTGCTCTCAGTTTATATCTGTGCCAGAGCTCTTATCGGCCTCACTTGGAGCTGTGAGGGACGGAGGAAGAATGGAGGGAATGAGGGATGTAAAAAGAGGACAAAATAAAGTTTAATCAACAGTTTTATTAGTGTTATTGCTGTCCCAGGTGGAGCAGAATGGTCATAAAACAGACAGCCACACAAGACAGAACCAACAAAGCCAGTAATGAGTGTCAAGCCTAACAAACAAAGCAAGCGAGAGGACAACATAAATATTTGGGCGCCCGCTGTGACAGACAGTGCTCTACATTACTAGTGGGAGCACCTCCACTGTGCAGATGGGACCAGGATGTTTGGTGCCAGCCTGTTAGTCTCTGTCTCTGCCCAGGGGTAGAGTGACACAGCAGGCAGAGTCGTGCACATCACTAGGGCATTGCCCACTACCCAAACAGCCACAAAGAAACTCATTATCACACTGTTTACTTCAGGGAGCTGTTTACTTTTGTGTTATCAAGGACAGTGTGTTTTCCTTTGAATGACGATAAGAGAGAGAGCGAACAGTAGAGGGAGAGAGTTTGTGTGTGTGTATAAAGAATGAGTGTGTTGTCTTGGAAATTCTTACACAGAGACATTCAAAGTCAATCTTAAATCAATCATTGTTTATTGTCAGTGTGCTGGAGAGGTTTCAACCAACTCAATGCACCATAGTACACATGTCAATCAGAAACTCTGCCTGGGCAGATCCAGCAGTTGTCTTATATACGGCTATACACAGACATGTTATATTTGCATGATTTAGCATAATTAATTAATCATTAACGTTTTTCATTCATGTGACATATCAATACTGGTTCATAACATGTGACAGACCAATACCTCACGAGGCTTCTTCTCTCTCAGCTGAGACCTTGAAACTGAAATCTTTTGTTCGTTCTCAAAACAAGGTCTGGGCGTACTGCCAAATTGCAGCTTCTGATAAGTGAGGATTTGTAGTAAGCCACTTGCATTAACACAGAAATTGGCTATTAGAACCGCACATGAGTAGAAGACAGAAATTAGTTAAAAGAAAAGCACAAACATTAAAATGTGCATTACAGTGTCATTTTCTGAGGGGTTGTGTGTGTGTGTGTGTGTGTGTGTGTGTGTGTGTACTACATGCTCTCCTTTGTTCTTCTCATTGTTCTCCTCTTGTCCATGTGAGTACAATGAAGCTCAGTGACAAGGGGTTCTCTCTCTCTCACTCGGATTGTACAGTAATAGTTGTGGGCAGGTATAGATTTGAATTAGCCTGCAGTGCAGTCAAAGTGTAGAGACACACACACACACACACACACACATCTGTCCCGCTCCTTGTTCTTCTATGTTTAAGGGGAAGGTGTTGAAGCGGACTCATAACTTAAGCACTTGTGGAATGTTTACTCCTCACCTTTATTCTCTGATCCATTTCCCAATAGTGTTACTCCAGGTGACTAACAGTAATCAATCAATTCCTCCTTTGTGTGGGTTTGGATGGGAAGGTTGTGTGTGTGTGTGTGTGTGTGTGTGTGTGTGTGCGCGCGCACTTGCTCTCCTCTATGAACAGCTGTGGAGTACATATGGAGACTTCGTCATGCTCTGCTTGTTTTAGCCCTGTGCTATACACAGGCTGACACTGTAGCTCATACAGCGCGCACACACACACACAGAGAGAGAGAGAGATGCTACCCACTGTGTCTGCGTGGGCTTTGATGCTGATCACTTGAGAAAAACCTGTACTGAGTCTAGTTGAACATGTTCTGCTCTGTAGAGATGTGTTCCTGTCCCCTTGAGAGCTGACCCTAGGAGCTCAGCTGAGATTCAACTAGACACAGGCCACCAATGAATGACCATCACCTCTACTCTAAGGTGAAACTTGGAATTGGTTAGCATGGACCAGTGTTTGCGTGCTTGTGTCAATCTGTGTGTGTGAGTGACTGGTGTGTTTAGGGTGATCTTCTGAGTGTGCGTGAAGCCACAGGAATGTGTGCTGATGGATATCATGGTAAGAGGTTATCAGGGCGATAACTCTCTTCTTATTCACCCTATTCACTCTTAAGGACTAGCTGTGACTAGTCAGTCTTAGGCTTCAGAACACCAGACTAGACCCAAATGCTGTCTGTCAGTGTGCTTCTCTTTCATTGGTATAATGATGAGTGTGTGCAGCAGGCAGCCATGCTGGAGGGTTCTCTTGGCCTCTCATTGATCAGAGGCTGGCTGAGTGGCTGGGTGGGTGATGATGAGAAGAGAATGGAAGGGCACATGTCTGTTCACTGTTCTGTCTCTCTGGGTGGATCTGGGCTGAACTGGAAGATAATGAGCAGAGCAGCGGGTGAGGGGATGGGGTTGGGGCGGATGCTTTTTGTCTCTACTCCGAGACTTTTGGGTGTGGCGGGCCTGGGTGGATATTAGTGTTTTTGAAAACTTCTGGTTGCCCGGGTAGTGGTGGGTGGGTGTGTTTCTGAACGCATGTGAGCGGTCTGTGCGGATCCTCCACACACTCAAACACCCTGCACACAACCACAGAGATGCGTGTCAGTTAGGATGTGGTGAAGTTGACCTGAAGACTGTTGGGGTTGGAGAAGCTGTCAGCTGGATTCTCATTGGACATATCCCAGAATAGAGGTGCACCATTAAATATGTATGCTATTTCATGCTGTTGTTGGGGACTTAAAATATATGTAGGGCCTAGGCGTAGTTGCCATGGTTTACACTAGATTCTAGAAGATACCATAGATATCTGCAGTGGTGTAAGAAGTACCCAAACGTCATACTTGAGTAAAAGTAAAGATACCTTTAATAGAAAATGACTCAAGAAAAAGTGAGTCACCCAGTAAAATACTACAGTATTAAAAGTATTTGGTTTTAAATATACTTAAGTATCAAAAGTAAATGTAATTGCTAAAATATACTTAAGTATCAAAAAAGGAATAGTACAAATAATTTTAAATTCCTTGTATTAAGAACCAAATTAATAATTTACAGAAAGCCAGGGCCACACTAACACTCAGTAAAATGTACAAATTAAGAATTTGTGTTTAGTGAGTCTGCCAGATCGGAGCTACTTTTGTTTGTACTTTTGTTGTCAGGGAAAAGGTATGGAGTAAAAAGCACATTTTTTTTCTTTAGGAATGTAGTGAAGTCAAATATAAATGGTAAAGTACAGATGCCCCCAAAAAACGACTGAAGTAGTACTTTAAATTTTGTGTATGTAAGTACTTTACACCACTGGATATCTGCCACTGTTGTTCCTGAGACAGACTGACAGTGACATTGGCCAGGCAGTAAGTAACATGAGACTGGCTGGTTTGTTTCCTGTTGGTGTGGTTGATCACATTTCACTGACTAAGAGGTATGTTTTTGTGGGAAAATTACATATCTTCATGGAACACTGTCACTAAGCTGTCACATGGCGTCATAGGTAGTGTGAGAACCTGTCACACACAACCCCCCCAACACACCAGGGCTCGTTTGGCCAATAAGACCTGGCCAGGTGAGGTGCTGTAGGAGAGCTTGTCATGCTAGATAAGATGGAGATGATGGATAGGGGTCAGGGCACAGATACCTCTGTCCTTACCTCATCTCCTCACCTTATTTTACAACCATCTGAAAACACTAGATCAAGTCAATTTTATCTTTGGAGACCTTTTATATACTTTTACACTTGCTTTCATCTATCGTCCAGTTCTGCAGGATCATTGCCAGTGATGCGGAAATGAAGCCATTTTGGAGAATTCAGATGCTGTATTTGTTACGGTTTCCTACCTGAGTGTGATGAGCGGTGTGTCTCAAAGGTCACTGCGAGCCTGGCTCTGACAGGGGGAGATGGTGTTGGATACCATGTTACATTTACTGGGTTACTGGATATGTGTCCTAGTCCTCTCACAGACAAAGGAGAGTTTGTTCCAGTGTCTTTCTCACACACACACACACACACACACACAAGGTGGCATTCCACTGCTCTTTGCCTGGGTCCAGTTTCCTAAAAGCATCTTAAGGCTAAGTTCATCGTTAGAATGTTCGTAGGAGCATAGTGAAATCTCTGAGCTGTTTCCCAAAATCATCATTATTAACATTGCACTTGAAAACGCTCGTAATCTAACGTCTGCCTCAGACCACTTGTAGAGCAGCTAAGTGCATAGTTGGATGCTTTTTTGCTCTCCCGCATTACTTTATACACAGAAGATCTCTGCTAAGCATAGAATCACATGGTTTATCCGTCTCTCTGTGACCACCGATAACTTCAGAACAAAGTTGAGTACAAATATAAAGTTGCCCATGTCTTTGCAATTGTTATAAACAATCGACGTATAAAAAGATGGTTCAAATGAAAACCGAGATGACTGCATTAATTATAAATAGGAGGCTATAGGCCTATTTCAGTCATAGTGAAATACATTTCATGTTCAATCAATTGAGTTCTGTTTTGCTACATGTACTATCATTTGTCTCAATATATTTCATGATGTGTAACCTAACATGTGCCCAATGATGTGCCAAATTGGTGATTTAGTGCATTTTTATTGGGTACGCATTAGAATAAGCTGCCTCAATATTTGCAGCCGTAGGTGGTAATATCTCTCTAGGAGCTTCTCCGTCATCAGTATTGTGAAATAATGTTAAGTAAAGATTTGAATGCTGATCCAAGAGCAGGCGCTCCCTTTATGCTGATAATATCATTATTGACACATGCTCCAACAATGCACTTAGCGACCGCTCTCTCCACGTGGTGTTTTGGAAACATGTTATATCTTCAGCCGTTGTGAGATGTATGCGAGTCATTATTATGAGTCATAATTGGGTAAAGCCATTTGAATTCAATCACTTTTTGACAGCTTCACTTTTAATTTAAACAAAACTTTTCCATACACGTTTGACCATGGAAGAGGTGGTTAGAGTGACTTTTTGTTACCTGAATGCCAAAACATTCAGGAGATAAAGGTGTTCAAAGTTTACCCATTTTATATACCTCACCATACCATGAGACACCCATGTCTTCGTCACTGGAAAATATAAACGGTTGAGTTTGATATCATTTTAAAGCGTACAAGTAGGTTTGTCAAATTATTTTAATAATTTCTTAAAAAAAATTGTTTTTATAAAAACTGACTTTTTAAAAACTTTGTCAATTATCTAAATATAAATGTATGGTTTTTGAATTTTTTTATATTCACATATGTTGTAGCTTACCTTACATCATCTGAGGTTTTTGTGTTGTGCTCGCCATTGGTTGAGACACAACATGCTCTTGAATACAGGGTGGGTGTCATTTCAATCATAAATAGAATTCATAGAATGGACCTATCCCTTCAGACCACTGCAATTTAGCTGGTACACCACTGACATTTAAATTAAAATGTTAGCTTCTAATTACTACCACAAAGATGGCGGCCGGTCCACCCACCGTTGTCCACCCAATCAACTATCCCCCATAGTACAAAAGTTGACCTATTCTGTGTGAGAAATAAATATTCTAAACATGTTGTGGGATGCAACAGATCAGAATGTTTAGCTTAAAATGTTGATAAACTATTAGGCTATTTATTCACATTATAAGCGCAGCAATGCGCACACGGCAGTAGGCTATATGCAGGAATGTTCCATTAGCGGGAAAACACCATTATCAAAAGTGACCGCAAATGCGATTATTAATACTTTTATTATAAAAGAGCATTTTTATGGTGAAAAATTATAATATATCATTCACAAGTGATCGGCTAATATTGTCACCCATCAGACTATTCCTGATTTAATCTTGTCTTTACATATACTAAATAATATATGTGTGAAATTTGTTTTGATTTAGAATGGACCATTATCATGAACGTGTCTCGAAACAGGGGCCAGGGGAAAAATACATGTAATCTCTGCACTTAAATAGCGAATGGAGGACGCTTTTCCCTTGGTTCATTTTCATGCCAGCCAGGTAGACTACTCCTGTTGTAAAGAGAAGCCATGTGCTTAATATTAGAAAAGTTGAGAAATTAATATAGTATGCCTAGCCTATAGAAAGCTGATGAGATCCTCTTCTTTTTAATAGAGGCCATCACTCTGTTTTCTCATGCATTTGCATATCCTATAGAAATGTTGTGCTCATGTTGAGTACCAGGCAGTTAGCAAGTTTGGTAGGCTACTAATGACTATCAGCAGCATCAGAGTTTGGAGAAGCCTAATTACCGTGACTAAACGGTTACTTGGTATTTGACTGCCGGTGTGGCGGTAATACGCTCACCGTAACAGCCCTAGCTGTGACTCCTTCTCTGTATGTGGTGGTGGTGTTGTGGTAAGCTCTGTTGCTTCACAGCTCGCCCGTGTTTGGCCTGTTTATACCACATGAGTAATGTTGGGGGTAGCTGGGTCGCAGGTAGGGGAGCTAGCGACGGTATATAAACCGTTATAATGACGGTTTGTTAAGAAATATGGAATTCTTGTGCTCATCAGATAAGTCCTGCATTCCTGCTGGGCAGCTCCCCTATAGATGACCACTGGACCCCAGCCAACAGTCATTGAGGAAGAGATAATGGAGGATTTTAGTAAAAACACCTCAGAGAGAGGAGGAGCTAGGCTAGGGGGGTTTGAGCTCAAACACTAGCTGTGCTGTGTGCGAGTTACAGAACAAGTGGGTCATTTGAACTATTACTCATGTTGACATAACTTATGTAAGAGTCACACTGCCAGATCAGTGTATATGGTCTTACATATGCCAAATGAGAAACTGTATAGCCTACTACTACTACTACTACTACTACTACTACTACTACTACTACTACTACTACTACTACTACTACTACTACTACTACTACTACTACTACTACTACTACTACTACTACTATCATTAATAAAAGTTGTAGGTCTGTGTGTGTGCTTTACCACCCAAGGCTATTGACTTTGAGTCAGGAAATGTGTGTTATTGCCTTATTATTAGTGGAATACAGATGAAGTAAAATCATAAAATGGCACACAGCAGGGGAGTGGTTAGTGCTGTTCCTGTTCCTCATTGTGAAATCCACTTAGGCCTAAATCTCCTCCTGTGTTAGGATGCCTGCTGCTCTTCCCAGTGACAGTCTCTGAAGTTACAGGTCTGCCAGGTCAGCTACTGGTGGGAAGCATCTAAGTAGATCACACACACACTCTCTCACCTACACACCGAGTGGCTATGGTGCATTCTGCCTGTCCACTCTTCTCGGCACTAAGCTGTCATAATGTCTTTGAAGGAGGGCACCAGAGCATTTAATTGGGTTCCAGATCTGAGTTGATGCTCTCCGATCCGTGAGGTACCACCAGAGCTCCAACTAACCAACAGGAAACTTCAGGAATGCAATGCTCCGCTCAGCTCCCCGGGGGCAGCGTAATGAAAATCTAAACCTCAGTCACACATACGCAGGGCCTGACGTCAATAAGGCTCTGTTCCGTATAGAGCCTGTAGGAGAGATGTATAAACCCATAGCTTCAATACTCAACAGAGGATAGAGCGAGAAAGGGGCCATTTGTGTGTGTGACACAGCTGCGTGTCGGGTGTGTTAAACTGAGCAACAATATTATTCTGCTAGTTTCGAGGGATTACTTTTTTCACCCCCTTTGGCTAGATAACATTGTGGAAGTTTGACAAGTTCTGTGTAACATGAATTTCTGTACTGTGACTGGTTGGTTGTGATTAAAAAAAATAATAATTATGTATGTATGTATGTATGTAATATAAAAAATGTTTAAACCCTCCTTATCCATGTTTCTCTTCCCTGCAGAGAGGAGTCAGTAGTACCCTGCAGTGCTGAACTGAGCCGAACCGAGCCAAGCGGATCTGAAGTGAAGTCCTCGTTGCATTTCGTAGCATCGCGTGTCAGATGGAACTGAAGGTGTGGGTGGACGGAGTGGTGCGCGTGGTCTGTGGCCTATCAGAGGAGACTTCCTGCCAGGATGTGGTCATCGCATTGGCTCAGGCCATTGGTCAGTATCTCAGTCCCTTTTCCTCTTGGGAGCGAGTTCTTTCCCTCTAAACCCTACGGTTCTTTCTAAACCAACCCTGACTAGCCCCTACTACACCATAGGCACTTTAGATTTAAAAGAATAGGATGGGCATAAGCAATATGGTGAAAATGCCACTGATAGGGTAAGGTGGGACCACTGTGTTATTTATTTCTTCCACCTATCCTTCCTTTTTGACCTCAATGAAGTGCTAAGGGGGAATGGTGCTAGGGGTCGACTTGGTATGGAGCAAGCTTCTGTCACCACACCCTCAGGCTGTATTGAAGCCACATTCTGCAGTGCCAAAACCTAAACCCCACTGCCAGGTCATTAGGGAGAGCTTGTCCTCATTTCAGTTTGTTTGAACATGTTTATACGTTGTATAAGACTTATATTTGTCATTGCTGAGAGAAGAGAGAGTTTAGTTAAGGACTGAAGAACTAGAGTTTAGAGTCTTGTATAGACATTAGCTATATGCCCATAGCCAGAGAGAGTGCAACGAGCTGTTAATGATTTGTGCTAATTTTATGTTGTTTCAGTTTTCTGACTCTCTCTTCCTGCCACAGGTCAGACGGGTCGCTACGTGCTGATCCAGAGACTGAGAGATTCAGAGAGGCAGCTGTTAGCCAACGAAAGGCCCCTGGAGTCCCTGGCCAAGTTGGGCCAGCACGGCAACGACGTCCAGTTCTTCCTGCGCCGCACCGGCCCCAGCAGCAGCGATGGACCAGGGTCTGGCTCTGGCTCCACCCAGGACCGGGTCACCCCTCTTTCCCTGCCCAAACACCCTGAACCAGAGCCCCTCAAACGCACCCAGCCCAAGAAGTCCCTCACCTTTAACCTGGGGCCCTCCACCTCCCCCAAAACCAAGCAGCTCATTAGGAAGTCTCCCTGCGACTCCCCCAAAGAGAGGTCCTCACCCAGCCCCATTCCTCCCCACCATGCTCCCTCCCCCTCCCCACACTCCCACTCCCCCTCTCCCTCCCCCCACTCTCCCTCCCCTCTCGTGGGCCCGTCCAAAGAGGAGGTCTTCCAGCAGATTCTTCAGCAGCAGGAGAGGCTGAGGGCCTTTGAGGCCCAGCTGGAGGCCATGGAGAGAGACTCTCGGTCCAGGAACAGGGCCTCCCCGGCCTCCTCTTCTTCCCCTGTCCCAGAGGCTCGCCTCCAGGAGGAGATGGAGGCTCTGGAGCAGGCAGCCAGGAGGAACCAGGCCGAGCTGGCCCACGAGACATTCTGGGAGGAAGAGCTGCAGGCGGAGGTGGAGAGGGAGAGGGGGATGAGGAGGAGGCTGGGGGAGCTCAATGCCAAGATGGACGACTGCGGCCGGCGACTCCACGACTTCTCGTCTCGCTCTGCCCAGCTGGAGCAGGCGATCAAACGGGCGAACCTTGGGGTTGGTGCCCATGCTGGGAAGGCCAATCAGGCGGGGGGTGAGGAGTCGCTAGGGGTGATGAGGGCGGAGCTACAGAGCCAGGGGAGGCACAGCGAGGAGCTGGAGGGCGAGTTATCGGAGACGGACAGGGCTCTGGGGAAGGCTGAGTCATTGCTGCAGGTAAGGAGAGAGGGCAGGGCCCTGGAGAGAGGGGTTTAGCTTGCAGTCTCCTTCACCCACACTCCTATCCAGTATCCATGAGAAGGTTGTAGTTCAGTGGTTCCCAAATGGTTGGTCAGTGCTGTGGGACAAACTGATTGAGACCTGGGAAACCAAGTGAGCCGATCAATGACATTAATCAATCAATTAATGGTGTTCTGCAGCTTAATGATCCTTGATCAAGGCAAATCGTGTTATCATAAGAACATTTGAACACTTTATCAAAACATTTTGCGAACCACTGGTGTAGCTACTATCTCTCACCCCCTCTTGCCAGCACACTGTAGCAAACACACATACATTCATCAGTGCAAGGACACTCAACAAACAAATAAATATGGTCTCTGTCTCCAATGGTGATGGGAAAACCTATATTGGGGAGAAAAATGCTTAACATTTACACAATGTTTTGTACTTAAATCAAACGTGTACCTAAATGTATGAATGTTTGCTATGAATTGTAATGGGACCCCTTTTGGGTGTCTGGCTGAACTGGGTTGACTGGTATGATTGGCTGTGACAGCTTAGTTCTCATCTGGACTCATTAGATACACTCCCCCATATCTGTACTCTCATTTGTATCACATTGACAGTACCTGTACTTCCTTATATTCTTGTATCTGAAATGGAGAAACATTTTAAAAAACTGAATAAAGGTCATTAATCCATTGCACAAGTGCATTTTCTTGGCTTGACTTTTCCACAAGAAGGTCTGTCAGTGTTTGCTGCTAGTTGGTCAGTGATGCTGTTGTATGTAGCTAATGATATTCTAATGTATTTCATATGGGTTGAGTGCATTTGCTACATCCCACATTAAGACGGGGCCATTGGCGCTCTTAGACCATTGCAACCCATCTCATTGTGATCCATAAGTAATGACTGTGCTATAGGCATGCTATGAAAATGGATTATAAGACCATGAAAATCTAATTTGGTATCAGTTTGTCAGCTGAGGAGGAGTGTGACTTTGTGATTAAGTCTGGTCTATATAGTCATGACTGACCCTTTATTTAGTCAGTCACAAGTTGGCCTTATTTATAAAACCCTCTTAGGCCCCGGTCCCCCCTATCTGAGATACCTACTGCAGCCCTCATCCTCCACATACAACACCCGTTCTGCCAGTCACATTCTGTCAAAATCTAATTTTATTTGTCACGTACGTGTTTAGCTGATGTTATTCCAGGTTTAGCACAATGCTAGTGTTTCTATCTCCAACAGTGCAGTAATATCTAACAAGTAATATCTAACAATACACACAATCTAAAGTAGAGGAATGGAATTAAGACTATATAAATATTTGGATGAGCAATGTCAGAGCGGCATAGACTAAGATACAGTAGAATAGGATAGAATACAGTAGAATAGGATAGAATACAGTATATAAATACGAGATGAGTAATGCAAAATATGTGTTCCATTATTTCAAGTGGCCAGTGATTTCAAGTCTATGTATATAGGGCAGTAGCCTCTAATGTGCTAGTGATGGCTATTTAACAGTCTGATGGCCTGGAGATAGAAGCTGTTTTTCAGTCTCTCGGTCGCAGCTTTGATGCACCTGTACTGGCCTCCCCTTCTGGATGATAGCGGGGTGAACAGGCAGTGGCTTGGGTGGTTGTTGTCGTTGGTGATATTTTTGGCCTTCCTGTGACATCGGGTGGTGTAGGTGTCCTGGAGGGCAGGTAGTTTTCCCGAGGTGATGCGTTGGGCAGACCACACCACCCTCTGGAGAGCCCTGTGATTGCGGGCGGTGCAGTTGTTGTACCACGCGTTGATACAGCCCGACAGGATGCTCTCGATTGTGCATCTATAAAAGTTTGTGGGTTTTAGGTGCCAAGCCACATTTTTTTCAGCCTCCTGAGGTTGGACCATTTCAGTTTGTCAGTGATGTGTATGCAGAGGAACTTGAAGCTTTCCACCTTCTCCACTGCTTTTCCGTCGATGTGGATAGGGGGGTGCTCCCTCTGCTGTTTCCGGAAGTCCACGATCACCTCCTTTGTTTTGTTGATGTTGGGTGACAGGTTACTTTCCTGGCACCACACCCCCAGGGCCCTCACCTCCTCCCTGTAGGCTGTCTCGTCATTGTTGTTAATCAGGCCTACTACTGTTGTGTCATCTGCAAACTTGATGATTGAGTTGGAGGCATTCGTGGCTATGCAGTCATGGGTGAACAGGGAGTACAGGAGGGGGCTGAGCATGCATCCTTGTGGGGCCCCAGTGTTGAGGATCAGCAAAGTGGAGGTGTTGTTTCCTACCTTCACCACCTAGGGGTGGCCCGTCAGGAAGTCCAGGACCCAGTTGCACAGGGCGGGGTTCAGACTAGAGGTTGACTGATTTATGATTTTTTTCAATACCGATACCGATTATTGGAGGACCAAAAAAAGCCGATACCGATTTAATCGGTCGATTTATAATTTAATAAATAAATAAATAATAATAAACACATAACAAAAAATATTATTTTTTTCTTTATTTGTAATAATGACAATTACAACAATACTGAATGAACACTTATTTTAACTTTAATATAATACATCAATAAAATCAATTTGGCCTCAAATAAATAATGAAACATGTTCAATTAGTTTAAATAATGCAAAAACAAAGTGTTGGAGAAGAAAGTAAAAGTGCAATATGTGCCATGTAAGAAAGCTAACGTTTAAGTGCCTTGCTCAGAACATGGGAACATATGAAAGCTGGTGGTTCCTTTTAACGAGTCTTCAATATTCCCAGGTAAGAAGTTTTCGGTTGTAGTTATTATAGGACTATTTCTCTCTATACGATTTGTATTTCATATACCTTTGACTATTAGATGTTCTTATAGGCACTTTAGTATTGCCAGTGTAACAGTATAGCTTCCGTCCCTCTCCTCGCTCCTACCTGGGCTCGAACCAGGAACACATCGACAACAGCCACCCTCGAAGCAGCGTTACCCATGCAGAGCAAGGGGAACAACTACTCCAAGTCTCAGAGCGAGTGACGTTTGAAACGCTATTAGAGCGCACCTGCTAACTAGCTAGCCATTTCACATCGGTTACACCAGCCTAATCTCGGGGGTTGATAGGCTTGAAGTCATAAACAGCGCAATGCATTGCGAAGAGCTGCTGGCAAAATGCACGAAAGTGCTGTTTGAATGAATGCTTACGAGCCTGCTGGTGCCTACCACCGCTCAGTCAGACTGCTCTATCAAATCATAGACTTTATTATAATATAATAAACACACAGAAATACGAGCCTTAGGTCATTAATATGGTCGAATCCGGAAACTATCATCTCGAAAACAAAACGTTTTTTTCATTCAGTGAAATACGTAACCGGTACGTATTTTATCTAACGGGTGGCATCACTAAGTCTAAATGTTCCTGTTACATTGCACAACCTTCAATGGTATGTCACAATTACGTAAAATTCTGGCAAATTAGTTCGCAACGAGCCAGGCAATGAACGCAAGAGCAGTGACACAATTTCATGTTAGCAGGCAATATTAACTAAATATGCAGGTTTAAAAATATATACTTGTGTATTGATTTTAAAGAAAGGCATTGATGTTTATGGTTAGGTACATTGGTGTAACGACAGTGCTTTTTTCGCAAATGCGCTTGTTAAATCATCACCCGTTTGTCGAAGTAGGCTGTGATTTGATGAGAAATTAACAGGCACCGCATCGATTATATGCAACGCAGGACACGTTAGATAAACTAGTAATATCATCAACCATGTGTAGTTAACTAGTGATTATGTTCAGATTGATTGTTTTTTATAAGATAGGTTTAATGCTAGCTAGCAACTTACCTTGGCTTCTTGCTGCCCTCGCGTAACAGGTAGTCAGCCTGACATGCACGCTCCTCATGGAGTGCAATGTAAGGCAGGTGGTTAGAGCGTTGGACTAGTAACCAGAAGGTTGCAAAAACGAATCCCCGAATCCCCCCTGAACAAGGCAGTTAACCCCCGTTCCTAGGCCGTCATTGAAAATAAGAATGTGTTCTTAATCTGACTTGCCTAGTTAAATAAAGGTGTAAAAATTAAAACATTTAAAACAATGTAAAAAATCGGCAAATCGATTTGTTATGAAAACTTGAAATCGGCCCTAATTAATCGGCCATTCCGATTAATCGGTCGACCTCTAGATCAGACCCAGGGCCTCGAGCTTAATGATGAGCTTGGAGGGTACTATGGTGTTGAATGCTGAGCTATAGTCAATGAACAGCATTCTTACATAGGTTTTCCTCTTGTCCAGATGGGATAGGGCAGTGTGCAGTGCGATGGCTATTGCATCGTCTGTGGATCTATTGGGGCGGGTGTAGGGTGTCAGGTAAGGTCGAGGTGATATGATCCTTGACTAGTCTCTCAAAGCACTTCATGATGACAGAAGTGAGTGCTGCTGGGTGATAGTCATTTAGTTCAGTTACCTTTGCTTTCTCCGGTACAGGAACAATGGTGGACATCTTGAAGCATGTGGGGACAACAGACTGGGATAGGGAGAGATTTGAATATGTCCGTAAACACTCCAGCCAGCTGGTCTGCGCATTCTCTGAGGCTGCCGTCTGGACCGGCAGCCTTGCGAGGGTTAACATGCTTAAATGTCTTACTCACGTTGGCCACGGAGAAGGAGAACGCACAGTCCTTGGTAGCGGACCGAGTCGGTGGCACTGTGTTATGCTCAAAGCGGGCGAAGAAGGTGTTTAGCTTGTCCGGAAGCAAGACGTTAATAGTCACAGTGGGTACAACATCTCCTATACACTTCCTGATAAACACAGTCACCGTATCCCAGTCCGCCTGATCAAAACATTCTTGAAGCGTGGATTCCGATTGGTCAGACCAGTGTTGAATAGTCCTTAGCACGGGTACTTCCTGTTTAAGTTTCTGCCTATAGGAAGGGAGGAGCAAAATGGAGTGGTGATCAGATTTGCCGAAGGGAGGGCGGGGGAGAGCATCTTGGAAGTTGGAGTAGCAGTGATCGAGTGTTTTAGCAGCTCGAGTACTACAGGCAATGTGTTGATAGAACTTCGGTAACGTTTTCCTCAAATTTGCTTTGTTAAAATCCTAGCTACAATAAATGCGGCCTCAGGTTATGTGGTTTCCAGTTTGCATAAAGTCCAGTGAAGTTCTTTGAGGGCCGTCGCGGTATCGGTTTGAGGGGGAATATACACGGCTGTGACTATAACCAAAGAGAATTCTCTTGGGAGGTAATACAGTCTGCATTTGATTGTGAGGTATTCTAGGTCAGGTGAACAAAAGGACTTGAGTTCCTGTATGTTATCACAATCACACCATGAGTAGTTAATCATGAAACATACACCCCCACTCTTCTTCTTCCCGGAAATATATTTATTCCTGTCTGCGCGATGAACTGAGAACCCGACTGTCTGAGCGGACTCAGACAGTATGAGAAGGTTGTAGTTCAGAGCCATGTTTCCGTGAAACAGAATGTTAGAATCCCTGATGTCTCTCTGGAGGGAAGTCCTTGCCCTGAGTTCGTCAACTTTATTATCCAGAGACTGAACATTAGCAAGTAATATATTCGGAAGTGGTGGATGGTGTGCGCGCCTCCTGAGTTGGACTAAAAGTCTGCTCTGAGTACCTCTGGGATCAGTTCAATTGCCCTGGAGGGTACGAATAAACGATCCGTTTCGGGAAAGTCGTATTCCTGGTCGTAATGCTGGTGAGTTACCCCCACTCTCATATCCAAAAGTTTATTCCCGGCTGTATGTAATAACACCAAAAAATTCCTGGGCTAATTATGTAAGAAATAACACATTAAAAAAACAAAATACTGCAATGTTTTCTAAGAGCTTGAAGCATGGCGGCCCTATCCATCCGCGCCATTCTCCGACACGGAGAATGTTAAAGGTCCCCAAAGCACACACATCCCTGAGTTGCTCCTCTTTTCAGTTCGCTAGCTGCAAACACTCAAACTGGACAGTTTTATCTCCATCTCCATTCAAAGACTCACTCATGGACACTTACTGACAGTTGTGGCTGCTTCGCGTGATGTATTGTTGTCTCTACCTTGCACTTTGTGCTGTTGTCTGTGCCCAATAATGTTTGTACCATGTTTTGTGCTGCCACCATGTAGGGTTTCTGCCATGTTATGTTGCTACCATGCTTTGTTGTCACATGTTGCTGCCATGCTATCTTATTGTCTTTCTTTATGTAGTGTTGTGGTGTCTCTCTTGTCGTGATGTGTGTTTTGTCCTATATTTTTTTATTTCTTTTTAAATCCCAGCCCCGTCCCCGCAGGAGGCCTTTTGCCTTTTCGTAGGCCATCATTGTAAAAAATAATTTGTTCTTAACTGACTAGCCTAGTTAAATAAAGGTTAAGTAAAAATGTAATGAATATACACTGCTCAAAAAAATAAAGGGAACACTTAAACAACACAATGTAACTCCAAGTCAATCACACTTCTGTGAAATCAAACTGTCCACTTAGGTAGCAACACTGATTGACAATAAATTTCACATGCTGTTGTGCAAATGGAATAGACAACAGGTGGAAATTATAGGCAATTAGCAAGACACCCCCAATAAAGGAGTGGCTCTGCAGGTGGACACCACAGACCACTTCTCAGTTCCTATGCTTCCTGGCTGATGTTTTGGTCACTTTTGAATGATGGCGGTGCTTTCACTCTAGTGGTAGCATGAGACGGAGTCTACAACCCACACAAGTGGCTCAGGTAGTGCAGCTCATCCAGGATGGCACATCAATGCGAGCTGTGGCAAGAAGGTTTGCTGTGTCTGTCAGCGTAGTGTCCAGAGCATGGAGGCGCTACCAGGAGACAGGCTAGTACATCAGGAGACGTGGAGGAGGCCGTAGGAGGGCAACAACCCAGCAGCAGGACCACTACCTCCGCCTTTGTGCAAGGAGGAGCAGGAGGAGCACTGCCAGAGCCCTGCAAAATGACCTCCAGCAGGCCACAAATGTGCATGTGTCTGCTCAAACGGTCAGAAACAGACTCCATGAGGGTGGTATGAGGGCCCGAAGTCCACAGGTGGGGGTTGTGCTTACAGCCCAACACCATGCAGGACGTTTGGCATTTGGCAAATTGACAAATTCGCCATTGGCGCCCTGTGCTCTTCACAGATGAAAGCAGGTTCACACTGAGCACGTGACAGACATAACAGAGTCTGGAGACGCCGTAGAGAACGTTCTGCTGCCTGCAACATCCTCCAGCATGACCGGTTTGGCGGTGGGTCAGTCGTGGTGTGGGGTGGCATTTCTTTGGGGGGCCGCACAGCCCTCCATGTGCTCGCCAGAGGTAGCCTGACTGCCATTAGGTACCGAGATGAGATCCTCAGACCCCTTGTGAGACCATATGCTGGTGCAGTTGGCCCTGGGTTCCTCCTAATGCAAGACAATGCTAGACCTCATGTGGCTGGAGTGTGTCAGCAGTTCCTGCAAGAGGAAGGCATTGATGCTATGGACTGGCCCACACGTTCCCCAGACCTGAATCCAATTGAGCACATCTGGGACATCATGTCTCGCTCCATCCACCAACTCCACGTTGCACCACAGACTGTCCAGGAGTTGGCGGATGCTTTAGTCCAGGTCTGGGAGAAGATCCCTCAGGAGACCATCCGCCACCTCATCAGGAGCATGCCCAGGCGTTGTAGGGAGGTCATACAGGCACGTGGAGGCCACACACACTACTGGGCCTCATTTTGACTTGTTTTAAGGACATTACATCAAAGTTGGATCAGCCTGTAGTGTGGTTTTCCACTTTAATTTTGAGTGTGACTCCAAATCCAGACCTCCATGGGTTGATAAATTGGATTTCCATTGATTATTTTTGTGTGATTTTGTTGTCAGCACATTCAACTATGTAAAGGAAAAAGTAGTTAATAAGATTATTTCATTCATTCAGATCTAGGATGTGTTATTTTAGTGTTCCCTTTATTTTTTTGAGCAGTATATAAATGGTCCTCCAAGGAGGAAGGACTATAGCTTGCTGCCTGGTACAGGACTATAGCTTGCTACCTGGTACAGGACCATAGCTTGTAGGACCACTTATGGTACAGGACCATAGCTTGCTGTTCCTCCTCTGGTACAGGACCATAGCTTGCTAGTCCTTCTCTGGTACAGGACCATAGCTTGCTGTTCCTCCTCTGGTACAGGACCTTAGCTTGCTAGTCCTCCTCTGGTGGTACAGGACCATAGCTTGCTGGTTATCCTATGGTACAGGACCATAGCTTGCTGGTTATCCTATGGTACAGGACCATAGCTTGCTGGTTGTCCTATGATACAGGACCATAGCTTGCTGGTCCTCCTCTGGTACAGGACCATAGCTTGCTGGTCCTCCTCTGGTACAGGACCATAGCTTGCTAGTCCTCTTCTGGTACAGGACCATAGCTTGCTAGTCCTCCTCTGGTACAGGACCATAGCTTGCTAGTCCTCCTCTGGTACAGGACCATAGCTTGCTAGTCCTCCTCTGGTACAGGACCATAGCTTGCTAGTCCTCCTCTGGTGCAGGACCATAGCCTGCTAGTCCTCCTCTGGTGCAGGACCATAGCTTGCTAGTCCTCCTCTGGTGCAGGACCATAGCTTGCTGGTCCACCTCTGGTACAGGACCATTGCTTGCTGGTTGTGCTATGGTACAGGACCATACAGTGAGGGGAAAAAAGTATTTGATTTCCTGCTGATTTTGTACGTTTGCCCACTGACAAAGAAATTATCGGTCTATAATTTTAATGGTAGGTTTATTTGAACAGTGAGAGACAGAATAACAACAATAAAATCCAGAAAAACGCATGTCAAAAATGTTAGAAAAGGATTTGCATTTTAATGAGGGAAAGACACGGAGAAATGTATATGATGCAGCTTTCAAGTTGAAGGCAATTGATCTGGCTGTTGGAAAAGGAAATAGAGCTGCTGCCCGGGAGCTTGGTCTTAATGAGTCGATGATAAGATGTTGGAAACAGCAGCGTGAGGAATTGACTCAGTGCAAAAAGACAACTAAAGCTTACTGCTAATTTTTTGTTACAAGCCGTGTTTCGTTAAAGCCTATTTATTTTTGTTACAAGCCGTGTTTCGTTAAAGCCTGTGTAAAGTTCCTTTGTTTCATGTACCGGTAGGCACCTGCGGCTTATAGACATGTGCGGCTTATTTATGTTCAAAATAATATCTTTTTTTAAATTCAGTGGGTGCGGCTTATATTCAGGTGCGCTTAATAGTCCGGAAATTACGGTAAACACTGGAGTGATGGATGTGCAGAAGATGAGTGTGCAAGTAGAGATACTGGGGTGCAAAGGAGCAAAATAAATAAAATAAATAACAGTATGGGGATGAGGTAGTTGGATGGGATATTTACAGATGGGCTATGTACAGGTGCAGTGATCTGTGAGCTGCTCTGACAGCTGGTGCTTGAAGTTAGTGAGGGAGATATGAGTCTCCAGCTTCAGTGATTTTTGCAGTTCGTTCCAGTCATTGGCAGCAGAGAACTGGAAGGAAAGGCGGCCAAAGGAGGAATTGGCTTTGGGGGTGACCAGTGAAATATACCTGCTGGAGCGCGTGCTACGGGTGGGTGCTGCTATGGTGACCAGTGAGCTGAGATAAGGCGGGGCTTTACCTAGCAAAGACTTATAGATGACCTGGAGTTAGTGGGTTTGGCAACGAATATGAAGCGAGGGCCAGCCAACGAGAGCATACAGGTCGCAGTGGTGGGTAGTATATGGGGCTTTGGTGACAAAACAGATGGCACTGTGATGGACTGCATCCAATTTGCTGAGTAGAGTGTGAGTAGGCTATTTTGTAAATGACATCGCCGAAGTCAAGAATCGGTAGGATAGTCAGTTTTACGAGGGTATGTTTGGCAGCATGAGTGAAGGATGCTTTGTTGCGAAATAGGAAGCCAATTCTAGATGTAATTTTGGATTGGAGATGTTTAATGTGAGTCTGGAAGGAGAGTTTACAGTCTAACCTAGGTATTTGTTGTTGTCAACATATTCTAAGTCAGAAATTCTAACTGATGTGTGTCTATACAGTCAAAACATACTTTACTGATCGTTACAAGCTTATGAACTGTATGGTCAGGAATGTTACACATTTGCAGCTAGCAGTGGCTTTCTAGATGTATACAGCAGGTGTCTGGCTGGCTGTTCATTAATGATGATGAGCTTCTGACCTCTGAGATGCATGCTGTGGATGTTGCTGTACTCTTGTGGCGGGAATATGAATTACAGCCTTTAAAAGCTCAACATCAGCCAGTCTGTATTTGTTCTAATGATTATGTAACCTAAGTAACCTTGCAAATTACATTTCATGTCTTCCAGTTGGCTGTGTATCTGTGGTTGATTTATATTCCAGCTTGCATATTTGGGAGGTAGTCCTAGAAAACAAAGGAGTTGATGCATGCAATAGAAACATCTCACCATTTCTTGAATTATATGTATCTAAATCCAAATATTATTGAACCTGTCCGATGTACATTTCAGTGTCAAACACATTTCTAATGGTGTATAATATTAATAGAATGAGATAAACAAAGAGAATGAGAAGAGATCTGTTAATTGAAGCCCAAACCTAACTTTAGACCTATCCAACACCTATGCCTATAGAATCATCAAGTGCGTCGGTGTAGGGGCTAGGAGTCTATCTGGGATTGGGTGTGACTGTCCTCCCCCCTCTCTGTGTCCCTCCCCAGGAGAAGCAGGAGGAGTTGGAGGAGCTGAACAAGGAGTTGAGGCAGTGTAACCTGCAGCAGTTCATCCAGCAGGCGGGAGTCCTGCCGACACACACACATTCACGCACAGACCTCAGTGACCAGCTGGACCAGCTAGAACTGGCTCATCTGCTACAGGAAAGATACAGGAACGGAGGTACAGATACACACGCACACACACACACACTCTCTCTCAGAAGATTTTTCCTCCTTAACCTCCGTCTCTCTCCACCAGGCCTGGGCCTGCTCCCCTCAGAGTCGCCACCCCGGCCCACAGCCAAGCAGTTCCTGGGACACCCCCGCAACCTGCAGAACCCGCTGGTGTCCAGCCTCAACCCAGAGGGTGTGTATGTGTGACACTACCTGCCGCTACCCCGCCCTGTCCCACTCCGGCCTTCCCTTGCCTCAGCTTGACTTTTTGGGCCATGCCTGGCGACCACACCCATCTGTTCTGGTACTAAGGGTGGAGGTCCAAGCATGGAGCCCCCATCCCCCTCCCAGCCCCCCCAGGTTTCCCTTAACCTTTTGCTGTCCTCTGACTGCCCCTTACGCCTCTAATGCTATTTGGTTATCTGATCATTCTGGTTATCTGTTATATTGGTCCATCTACAATCATTATTTTCAACTCTGCTTTGCTAACATCTTACTCATATGCGCATTTCCCCTCCCTCTTCTCTCTCTCTCTGTTTCTTTCCACCCTCTCCCTTTTTCCCTTACTTTCTGTCTCTCTCTCTCTCGACCCCACTCTTTCTCTCTCTGTTTTTGTCAGTCTCTCTCTCTGTTTCTGTCAGTCTCTCTCTGTTTCTGTCAGTCTCTCTCTCTGTTTCTGTCAGTCTCTCTCTCTGTTTCTGTCAGTCTCTCT
This sequence comes from Salmo trutta, assembly GCF_901001165.1. NCBI lineage: Eukaryota > Metazoa > Chordata > Actinopteri > Salmoniformes > Salmonidae > Salmo > Salmo trutta. The sequence goes on from NC_042963.1 coordinate 34,501,352, forward strand.
CTCTGTTTCTGTCAGTCTCTCTCTCTGTTTCTGTCAGTCTCTTTCTCTGTTTCTGTCAGTCTTTCTCTCTCTCGCTCTGTTTCTGTCAGTCTCTCTCTCTCTCTCTCTCTCTCTCTCTCTCTCTCTCTCTCTCTCTCTCTCTCTCTCTCTCTCTCTCTCTCTCTGTTTCTGTCAGTCTCTGTTTCTGTCAGTCTCTCTTTCTCTGTTTCTGTCAGTCTCTTTCTCTGTTTCTGTCAGTGTCTCTCTCTCTCTCTCTCTGTTCTGTCAGTCTCTCTTTCTCTCTCTCTGTTCTGTCAGTCTCTCTCTCTCTCTCTCTCTCTCTCTCTCTCTCTCTCTCTGTTCTGTCAGTCTCTCTCTCTCTGTTCTGTCAGTCTCTCTTTCTCTCTCTCTGTTTCTGTCAGTCTCTCTCTCTGTTTCTGTCAGTCTCTCTCTCTGTTTCTGTCAGTCTCTCTCTCTGTTTCTGTCAGTCTTTCTCTCTCTCTCTCTGTTTCTGTCAGTCTCTCTCTCTCTCTCTCTCTCTCTCTGTTTCTGTCAGTCTCTCTCTCTCTCTCTCTCTGTTTCTGTCAGTCTCTCTCTCTCTCTCTCTCTCTCAATTCAATTCAATTCAATTCAATTCAATTCAATTCAATTCGCTTTATTGGCATGACGTAACAATGTACATATTGCCAAAGCTTACTTTGGATATTTACAATATAAAAAATAAATAAAAATGAGAATCAAAAATTGTCAACGGGACAACAGTAACAACAATAACCAACGGTCAATATAACCATACATTCAACAATAACAATAATCATACAGTTGAGGACATGTGCAGGTTTATTGGTCTGTCAGACACTGTCCCTCAACTTATGGCAGGCAGCAATGTAGTGCGCAGCCAACCCACAGCTCTCTCTCTCTCTCTGTTTCTGTCAGTCTCTCTTTCTCTTTCTCTGTTTCTGTCAGTGTGTCTCTCTCTCTCTCTCTCTCTCTTTCTCTGTTTCTGTCAGTCTCTCTCTCTCTCTCTGTTTCTGTCAGTGTCTCTCTCTGTCAGTCTCTCTCTGTTTCTGTCAGTGTCTCTCTCTCTCTCTCTCTTTCTGTCAGTCTCGTTCTCTGTTTCTGTTCTGTCAGTCTCTCTCTCTCTGTTTCTGTCAGTCTCTCTCTCTCAATTCAATTCAATTCGCTTTATTGGCATGACGTAACAATGTACATATTGCCAAAGCTTACTTTGGATATTTACAATATAAAAATAAATGAGAATCAAAAATTGTCAACGGGACAACAGTAACAACAATAACCAACGGTCAATATAACCATACATTCAACAATAACAATAATCATACAGTTGAGGACATGTGCAGGTTTATTGGTCTGTCAGACACTGTCCCTCAACTTATGGCAGGCAGCAATGTAGTGCGCTGCCAACCCACAGCTCTCTGCGTCCTCCCCCAACAGGATGGGTAGCCTATCCTCATCAGAGAGGTCTTTGAAACCTTGAATAAGGGTTTCAAATTTGGGGAAATGACACTCTCTAATTGTTTTATATTTTTGACATCTCTCTCTCTCTGTTTCTGTCAGTCTCTCTCACTATCTCTTTCTCTCTCTCTGTTTCTGTCAGTCTCTCTCACTATCTCTTTCTCTCTCTCTGTTTCTGTCAGTCTCTCTCTCTCTCTCTCTCTCTGTTTCTGTCAGTCTCTCTCTCTCTCTCTCTCTCTGTTTCTGTCAGTCTCTCTCTCTCTCTCTCTGTTTCTGTCAGTCTCTCTCTCTCTCTCTGTTTCTGTCAGTCTCTCTCTCTCTCTCTGTTTCTGTCAGTCTCTCTCTCTCTCTCTCTCTCTCTCTCTCTCTGTTTCTGTCAGTCTCTCTCTCTCTCTCTGTTTCTGTCAGTCTCTCTCTCTCTCTCTCTCTCTCTCTCTCTCTCTGTTTCTGTCAGTCTCTCTTTCTCTTTCTCTGTTTCTGTCAGTCTTTCTCTGTTTCTGTCAGTCTTTCTCTTTCTCTGTTTCTGTCAGTCTTTCTCTGTTTCTGTCAGTGTCTCTCTCTGTCAGTCTCTCTCTCTCTGTTTCTGTCAGTGTCTCTCTCTCTCTCTCTCTCTCTCTCTCTCTCTCTCTCTCTCTCTCTCTCTCTCTCTCTCTCTCTGTTCTGTCAGTCTCTCTCTCTCTCTCTCTCTGTTTCTGTCAGTGTCTCTCTCTCTCTCTCTCTCTCTCTCTCTCTCTCTCTCTCTCTCTGTTTCTGTCAGTGTGTCTCTCTCTCTCTCTCTCTCTCTGTGTCAGTCTCTCTCTCTCTCTCTCTGTTTATGTCAGTCTCTCTCTCTCCGTTTCTGTCAGTCTCTCTCTCTGTGTTGTGGACTAACAGTAGCTCTGCCTCCTGCTCCCTCTACTCCAGCTGGACTGTAACACCCAGGCGGGTGGTGCAGCTGTGAGTTATTCCTGATTTTCCCCCCACTCCCCTCTCTCCCCCCGGTCAGTCCAGTGACGCAGGGTGTCTGTCCACCCGCAGAACAATAGGCCTGTTCTCCACACACAACAGAAACACACTGTTACACTGTCACCACTCTATTTCTGTATATAAGAGTGGGCCTCATTTAAATGCAGACATTTTTTGGGAAAAAAATACAAATTTGTGCTGCTTACAATTGATAAATGTGGCTCAATGACTGACCATTCTGACTGTAGTGTAAAATACAATTGTGTTTGGTTGTGTCAGAGAGCCTTTTTCTGTCTCTGTTTGGGGGATTACTTCCGTATTGCCTTGTATGTTGGCGACCTTTGACTTCCATAGAGAAAGAGAGAACCTGACCTTAGAGTGCTGTAAGATGTATTGCACAGTCCCTTCTCTCCTCTGTGTGAGGTCATGGGCCCTGTCTGAATACTTAAAACATGCATCCTTCACATTAGTTCTGATATTTCAGAATAGTCATTACTTCTAAGGACAGAGAATGGAACAATGCATTTCAGAAGTATTGAAACATGGCCATGGCCTAGTATGTGTGATGTTGGGTTTATTCGTGTGTGTGCTCCCTCCTGGTTGCTGGGGTATTTCGGCGGTTTCTCTGGCTTTAGTGGGGAAATAGAGGTAGCATGCTTGAGGTAGAAGTTGCCTCACCGCAGATCCTTGATCAGATGTCCCTAACCTAATCCATTAGGTGGTTAAATAAGAACTGACCCTGAATCAGTGGTTAGGGCCAACTTCTGCCCACTCCCAGGGCATGATTTACAATCTCTATCTACCAAGCTCTCCTTCCACCTTAACAAGAAAATTGTTTTCAAGAAAAGTGTTTTCGAAACCAAATGAAGGGAGACATCATCCCAATTAATTTTTGTGTGTCTTGCAGCCGTGACATCCAGAGAGTCGTCATGGAGATAAAACAAGGAACGGCAGGGCCAAGGAGTTGTTCACTGTTTACTTAATGTCACCAACACATATTCTATTTAACCCCTGTCTGTCTTTATACCTACAGTCTGTTATTATTATTATCCTCCAGATTACCACATATACATACTGTATATACTAGCACATAAATATATTTATAGCATTTTGCTACTGTACACTGCAAAGTACCTATGTATGAAATGTACAATTATTTAGGAAAACCTTTAGCTAGAGAATTATTACTTTATTTGTGTATTTAAATATAATAAAAGATTGTGCACTGTATGTTAGATAAACTTCCTGTTGTGTTTTGATTGAATGAAACCGTTAAATCCTCCCCAAGACCACATCATAGTTGCGTAATATATACTTGCATCTACAGGCCTGGTTAAGTGATGCAATAAGATATGGCAAAGGTGGGCCACTGTTGGGATGTCAAACTCTGAATATTTCACATGCTAGTGAATAATGCTCACTCAAAACTCCAGTCACCCTTTCTATGAGGCACTGTTTAATGATGTAGAACGCGCATGCCCCGCATACTTGAGGATCTCTTTCAGCCATCCTGTGTTGGAGGGGTGCAAAATCTACTTGTCACTTAAATCTCGCTGGATTGATTACTTTCATTTGACTCCTGCGGCTCTTTCATACTCTTGCTTGTGCCTCTCGTTTTCCCGGAAATGGTTGTAATGACCTGTCAAACACACTAATGGCTGAAATGGACTCAATGGAATATATTGTATTTCCGTTGAATCTATAAGAACTCTAAAGCTTCGTTGGGGATTTAATGAACCCTCTCAACACTTACATCACAAGAAAGAGAAGAAAGGGAAATGTATTTTGATGGGTGTTTACTTTTTGTGGAATTAAAAAAGTAATAATTTAAAACAGTTGACATTTTTACAAATGAGATGCGCTGTAATGAAAGCAACTTCCGAAAATGAACACTCGGATTATAGTGATATTATGTTTGATCTCACAAACAATGTAAAGTACTGCATGTTTAGATAGATGTAATCTAGAACCAAGCATGTTGATTTTTAATCCGAGGGTATCCTGCTATTAACACTAGTGGCTTCCTTACCAATTGACCATTACATTTACATTTAAGTCATTTAGCAGACGCTCTTATCCAGAGCGACTTACAAATTGGTGCATTCACCTATAATATCCAGTAGAACAAACACTTTACAATAGTGCATCTAAATCCTTTAAAGGGGGGGGGGGGTTAGAAGGATTACTTTATCCTATCCCAGGTATTCCTTAAAGAGGTGGGGTTTCAGGTGTCTCCGGAAGGTGGTGATTGACTCCGCATAGCCACTGCCCTAGCCTGAAGCAGGGTTGTTTCGGAAGCATACAGTCAGTCCACATTCAAAGTTCCCAAACAGCAAAAACATTCAATGAGATCCAGGGATATGGTGCAACAACAAGGTTTATTATTCTTAAATCTAACATCAAAAAATTATTCTCCAATCAATTTAAAGCCTAGATTACTTGACATGAAAAATACATAATATGGCCTGTTTGTATGCCATGCATGCATGGCCAAAAGACTATACAGCTCTCACGTCTAGCTAGGACACCCCCCACCAAAGTCCCAACTTCCTGCCTTTATCTTATCACTAACTCATTTACCACAGTACAATGAGTGGGCAAGAGGGGGAGACAACAACTAAATCACGCTAATAACAAAGGAATATATCTCAATCAGGTAAATATAAATCATAAAGGTACGTAACTAATATTTCATCATATACATTCATATTTAATATATTTACACACGTACATGGAGCTCTGTATGTTCTGTATACAAATATGTCGAAATTGTCTCTAACAGATACACTTGTTGAATTATGAGAGAACATGGCAACAACAGTAATTAATGAGGCAGTTTAGACAGCGCAGGTGAGTGCTGGTAGGTTAGATGGAGCAGGCGAGTGCTGGTAGGTTAGACGGAGCAGGTGAGTGCTGGTAGGTTAGACGGAGCAGGTGAGTGCTGGTAGGTTAGACGGAGAAGGTGTTTGGTGGTTGCAGCCCTGTTCCACTCTATGTTAATATTGATATATGCAAATACACATGTTGTATTTATGCAAATTAGGCACATTATTTTAACACACAAAATAAATAAAAATAGCTGATGCAATATGAAAATGTATAAACTCACCAGCCAGTTTATTATGTACACCACCCTGTTCCCGAAAATGGATCGCTCCTACAGACAATAAGTCACGTGGCAGGCAGACAGGCATCCAGTTACTGTTCGATTGAAAGTTAGAATGGGCAAAATGAGTTACCTAAGCGACTTTGAGCTTGGAATGATAGTCGGTGCCAGGCGCGACGGGTCCAGTATCTCAGAAACGGCCGGCCTACTGGGCTTTTCACACCCCAGTGTCTAGGGTTTACAGAGAATGGTGCGACAAACCAAAATACATCTAGTCTGCAGCAGCCCTGTGGACAACAAAAACAGCTTGCTGATGAGAGGTCGAAGGAGAATGGCAAGAATCGTGCAAGCTAACAGGTGGGTCACAAATAACATCGCTGTACAAAAATGGTGTGCAGAACGGCATCTTGAACTGCATAACTCATCAATCCAATCACCGACACTGGACAATTGAGGAGTGGAAAAACATTGCCTGGAACATGACAGTGAGTTCAGTTTACTGGAGTGGCCTGCAGACTTCAACTGAATAGAGCATCTTTGGGCTGAGATGAAACACAACATGAATGTACCACCGTCCAATCTGCAGCAACTGTGTGATGCCATCGTGTCAGCATAGACCAACATCCCTGTGGAACGTTTCCGACACCTTATAGAAGTCCAAAAATAAATCAGGCTGTTCTGGAGGCAAAGGGGGTCCGACCCAGTACTACACTGAACAAAAATATAAATGCATTTCTCTCAAAGTTTTTTCACAAATTTGTTTATATCCCTGTTAGTGAGCATTTCTCCATTGTCAAGATAATCCATCCACCTGACAGGTGTGGCATATCAAGAAGCTGATTGAACAGCATGATCATTACATATGTGCCCCTTGTCCTGGGGACAATAACAAGCTACTCTAAAATGTGCAGTTTTGTCGCACAACATAATGCCACAGATGTGTTAAGTTTTGAGGGAGCGTGCAATTGGCAGAGAATTGAATGTTAATTTCTCTACCATAAGCCGCATGAAACGTAGTTTTAGAGAATTTGACAGTACTTCCAACCGGCCTCACAACCACAGACCACGTGTATGGCGTCATGTGGGCGAGTTGTTTGCTGATGTCAACGTTGTGAACAGAGTGCCCTGTGGTGCTGGGGTTATGGTATGTGCAGGCATAAGATGCGGACAACAAACACAATTGTATTTTATCGATGGCAATTTGAATGCACAGAAATACCGTGACGAGATCCTGAGACCCATTGTGAGCCCAATTTATTTTTTAAGGTGTCGGTTACTAGCAGATGCATACAGTGGGGGGGAAAAGTATTTGATCCCCTGCTGATTTTGTACGTTTGCCCACTTACAAAGAAATGATCAGTCTATAATTTTAATGGTAGGTTTATTTGAACAGTGAGAGACAGAATAACAACAAAAAAATCCAGAAAAACGCATGTCAAAAATGTTATAAAAGGATTTGCATTTTAATGAGGGAAATAAGTATTTGACCCCTCTGCAAAACATGACTTAGTACTTGGTGGCAAAACCCTTGTTGGAAATCACAGAGGTCAGATGTTTCTTGTAGTTGGCCACCAGGTTTGCACACATCTCAGGAGGGATTTTGTCCCACTCCTTTTGCAGATATTCTCCAAGTCATTAAGGTTTTGAGGCTGACGTTTGGCAACTCGAACCTTAGGCTCCCTCCACAGATTTTCTATGGTATTAAGGTCTGGAGACTGGCTAGGCCGCTTCAGGACCTTAATGTGCTTCATCTTGAGCCACTCCTTTGTGGCCTTGGCCGTGTGTTTTGGGTCATTGTCATGCTGGAATACCCATCCACGACCCATTTTCAATGCCCTGGCTGAGGGAAGGAGGTTCTCACCCAAGATTTGACAGTACATGGCCACGTCAAATGATGCTGTGAAGTTGTCCTGTCCCCTTAGCAGAAAAACACCCCCAAAGCATAATGTTTCCACCTCCGTGTTTGACGGTGGAGATGGTGTTGTTGGGGTCATAGGCAGCATTCCTCCTCCAAACACGGCGAGTTGAGTTGATGCCAAAGAGCTCCAATTTGGTCTCATCTGACCACAACACTTTCACCAGTTGTCCTCTGAATCATTCAGATGTTCATTGGCAAACTTCAGACGGGCATGTATATGTATTCTTGAGCAGGGGGACCTTGCGGGAGCTGCAGGATTTAAGTCCTTCACGGCGTAGTGTGTTACCAATTGTTTTCTTGGTGACTATGGTCCCAGCTGCCTTGAGATCATTGACAAGATCCTCCCGTGTACTTCTGGGCTGATTCCTCACCGTTCTCATGATCATTGCAACTCCACGAGGTGAGATCTTGCATGGAGCCCCAGGCCGAGGGATATTGACAGTTCTTTTGTGTGTTTTCCATTTGCGAATGATCGCACCAAATGTTGTCACCTTCTCACCAAGCTGCTTGGCGATGGTCTTGTAGCCCAGTCCAGCCTTGTGTAGGTCTACAATCTAGTCCCTGACATCCTTGGAGAGCTCTTTGGTCTTGGCTATGGTGGAGAGTTTGGAATCTGATTGATTGATTGCTTCTGTGGACAGGTGTCTTTTTTACAGGTAACAAGCTGCGGTTAGGAGCACTCCCTTTAAGTGTGTGCTCCTAATCTCAGCTCGTTACCTGTATAAAAGACACCTGGGAGCCAGAAATCTTTCTGATTGAGAGGGGGTCAAATACTTATTTCCCTCATTAAAATGCAAATCAATTTATAACATTTTTGACATGCGTTTTTCTGGATATTTTTGTTATTCTGTCTCTCACTGTTCAAATAAACCTACCATTAAAGTTATAGACTGATCCTTTCTTTATCAGTGGGCAAACGTACAAAATCAGCAGGGGATCAAATACTTTTTCCCCCCACTGTATCCGTTTTCCCAATCATGTGAAATCCATAGATTAGCGCCTAATTTATTTATTTCAATTGACTGATTTCCTCATGAACTGTAACTCAGTAAAATCTTTGAAATTGTTGCATTTATATTTTTGTTCAGTATAGATGGGTGTACCTAATAAACATAAAAAAGTGATACATGGCATCGAATTGAATACCTGTATTCCCACCAAAATCCATGAACTCCATTCATTGAACTCCATGCCAGTTTTTATTTTTTTATTTCACCTTTATTTAACCAGGTAGGCTAGTTGAGAACAAGTTCTCATTTACAACTGCAACCTGGCCAAGATAAAGCAAAGCAGTTCGACACATACAACAACACAGAGTTACACATGGAATAAACAAACATACTGTCAATAATACAGTAGGAAAATGTTTTATGTGCTATAAATCACTCAATATCTGATAAATTATATAAGTTATAAAAGGTTGGAGTATCTTCATCCATTGTCCAACTTGCATTTATTAGAATTGTTTTTAATAACTTTTAACAATTTGGATGACCATTGCTAGTTTAATGAATTTTACATTTATGATATTCATACATTTTATAAAGGCTGCTTTATCGGGCTGTTTTTAATGGTTACGGCAACACTTCCAATACACTGTGAGTGACAGAAAGCACATTAAATACATTATACACATAATGTGGCTCATACAATCTGTTACCAAAATGTCTCCCTTGGTGCGGGAGAGAAGTAGAGAACACAGAGGGTGATATTATACAGTACACATACAGTACATGTGATCTAGCACCAGCTGCTATGAAGTCTATGCTATGCTGGCGTGTCCACTCACACGATAGCTGAACATGCACATTTAATGCTCTACTCAAGTGCTTCTTCATGCCATATACTCACCACTTCCCATGCTCTAGTCCAGGCCCCTGCTCGTACCTCTAGCCACAGTGACTTGCCATGGTATTTGAACATGGAAAATAAAATGCAAACATGACAGAGTGCAGCACTAGGACCATACAATCACGTTTTTTATTCAATTAGCAGACACTCTTATCCAGAGAAATTAGGGTTAAGTGCTTTGCTCAAGGACACATCAACAGATTCTTCACCTAGTTGGCTCGGAGATTCGAACCTGCGACCTTTCGGGTACTGGCCCAACACTCTTAACCGTTAGGCTACCGACCGCCCTGATAGTATATTTAGCAGAGTAGATAGTGATGAAAAGTCAAATGTCTATTCAGTTTGCCTTTCTGTAATGAAGCTTGTTAGTGATATCACTACTACAGTAAGTGATATCATAAACAGTGAGCTGACCCCGACTCTGGACTCTATTCATGTTACACAGTCCTCATCTCTGAACCCACGTCAGATGACCCAGTCCCACCCTTCTCCCTCTCTCTGTGTATATCTGTGAGAATAAACATGATGGCTGTCTGACGGAGTCCCATGAACCGCCACAATGCTGAAACAAACTCTGCTTAGCTGCTCCACAGCTCTGTAAATATTTGTCCTTGCTGCCACATAAAGAGATTCCTCTTCCCTTTACATACTGTATCTGCACCTCTATATTTATCAACTTTCCACCCTTCAATAGTTGTCTAATGACTTTGCCTAAATCGGCATTTCTCTACATTCCTGTTTTAACTCTCACCTCTATGGGTTGAGGGAGTAGCTGAGGCACATATGTTTGTCAGAGCTACTTGAAAGGACTAGACAGTTCTGATATTAAGATGAATTATGTGGAATTGGATTATGGTGACAAGATCAGGGCACGTCTGGCTTGGCTGGAGATAGATAAGTCCCGGAATCCCTGCAGTTCCCATAGTCTGGAGCGAGACAGGGAGACAGAGAGAGGGAGGGGGGGAGAGAGAAGTGAGGGAAAGAAAGCAGAGAGAGGGGGACAGTTCACTGACCTGGTATGACATGGGAAGCCCTCTCTCACACACACTGAGCTGTTGCAGGGTCACACTGATATGAGCATGCAGCAGAAGTGGAATACTAAATGCTGATGTCGTGTCATCAGTCTCATGGAAACGTCCATTTCCTATCATGGATTATCACACTGGAAGGCCTTCTAGTTCAGGAGCAGTTCAATCACATCCAGTTAGTCACTAATCTTTTGAAATGTCCCATTTGTGGCCTGTAGCCACTCACATACAGAACAGTCACACAGGCACTACCTCTCTTTCACGCACACGCACAATCTCACCACCAAAAGCTAACCTTAAGGACAGTAATCTCACAAACAGTAGAACATTAACAGATTTTGATGGGTTTGCAGGGTGTCTACCTGATGAGGGCATTATATTTGCTCACAGATACCATACCACTCAACATGGGTCTTCTCTCACTGAATCTGTTTAGACTGGTTCAGCAAGAGGTAAAGCAAACTTTTGCCTTTTGGATATGGAAACTGACCTTAACCAGACAGAACAATATGTATATCATATGTATCTAGGCAGGACATGGGTTGGAAGTCATGGCATTGAATAGCACCCTGTTCTTATCACTAGAAAGTGAGGAACCCCTGTCCAAAAACAACCCTAGCCCCTAACCATTTGTGTAGGTCAGAAAAGATTGGATAGGTATAAGCAATATGCTGGTAGCTCCACTTTTGCCATATGCTTACACCTACCCAATAATTTCAGATGTACGGTACACATGTGCCTGGGTCTAAGAGGAGGGGGGCCAGAGGCTGTTTATGGCCGGAGCCTGAATGCTATGGATATAGCCCTGCTGCCTGCCTGTTGATAGGATGGTGCCGTGAGGATCTGCACGTTCACAGTCTGACATACACCACTTACTTATCTATCTACTGGGTGTCACTCTGAGTAATCCATGAGGCAATAAACTAAACACTGAAACCACACAATGGAAAGAAATATACTTGATGCCACATGATTTCAATAGAAAGTTAACTTTTTTTTCTTAGTGTGACTTGACAATGTTACCCTGTCATTGGTTTGGAACAGAGTATATATACATTGATACAAGTTATGGACTATATTTGTGCTAATTAATTAAATACACACAAAAGTAAAGCAAGGCAATGGCAGAGAAACACTCACCAGCAGCAGCCTAGAGTCCCAGTAGATGGCATGCCAGGCCTATAGGACGGCAGCTCCATAGTAGGTCTAATGTAAAGGCCTCTGACTGTATAGCCTGGAGATAGTGTACTACATACAGTAGTACTCAGAAAGGCCACAGGGAGGGCAGTAATGCAAATAATTATTCCCACATAACAGGTGTCAGATAGCACGAGATGTTGCATTTGTAAAGTGTGTGTGGACAAGGCCTTTCCCGCGGCGGCAGTGGAGAAGTCTCCCCAAAACCAGGTTAGCCGCTGTCACACGCACAGTGGAATTGGGATAGGCGCAATGTACGTTAGTCAGTGGCTAACCTGATTTCAGATTCATAAAATAAATCCTACCAAATGATAACTGAGGGGAAAACAAATATGGTATGTATTATACAGTAACAACACAATAATATCATAACAACAATAATAATAATAATCATCATCATCTTATTTGATATCAACATGGCATGCAAATATAGGCTAAACTTCATTGTGGCTATAGGAATTGTTTGACAGCGCAAGATGCCTAAATAGTGTGCATCCAAATACTGAAAATAACTTTGGGATTCGAAACTATGTGCAATCTCAGTTGGCTTGGCTGGCTCCTCCTTGACATATTCGTCTACATTTTCGATACATTTCGGTTGTAAAATACTTAGCATGGTTCTCATTTAATCCTATCAGTCAAATTACAATATGATCAACACAACGGAAGTAATTTTACAACATAGGCCTAACACATCATCAAATTCAACGTTGCATCGAGCTATTTCAAAAACATTTGGAAAATATACTCAGGAAATGATTACAACATTTCACCAGATAAAGATACAGAAGTCTACTCACCAGTCTCCCACAGTTTCCCTTTGAATAGATCATGAATAAGAGAAAATAACTCCAATAGCTCTGACGAGTGCCACACGTTCATACATTCAAACACTCTAACTGTTTTCTCAAAAATATGTCAAATATTTAATTAAAGGTAGGTGCATTTAAAGAATAGCAATTTAGGCCACACTAACCCAGAAGTTCAGTTCACTTGCGCTACCCCAAAACTACCCATTCCCCTGCATCTCTGCAACCTGACCTGTATATGCAAAGCATACAGATATTAGCGTCTTGTAAAGCCTGTGGACACTATTCCTACTGTACAGCCCGCCCAATAAAGACAACCATCGAATTACAGCGTCCAATTGGTGTACTTAACACCACCAATGGGTTTAGTGGATTTCCTTGAGTTATAGTTGGGGTGCGGCGCGTTCATTTCTGCACGTCTCAGGCTATATTAGGAATAAACCATTTTCGCGTCATCAATTTCCTGCCATCGGCAATATTAATCAGAAAGGCGGTTACGACAAGATTCCCCCCGTCTAAATCGGGCAAACTGTAATGCAACATTGGTCATTGGAGTCAAGGGGCGTGCATTTAACCCGTTTTGAGAAAAAGCGCTCTACCCGTACTACTGAAAGTGGTTGAACTCTGCTCGCTTGTGTACAGTGTTGCCATGAGGCGAGTGTGGTTGTGCACGTACCAAGGATGCTGCTTCATTACAGTAGTGGAAATCAGAGCGAGAGAGCGCGAATGGCACAGACTGTATGATCTGGACTAATGGGGTAGTGCAATCATACAGTATTCAAGGCGCATTACCGATCATCTTTAATTATTTAGATGTCCTGCAAGATGCAAACTGCAATGTTGGATACAATTGCCTAACACTCAAGATCCTTATTTTATACACCTTCAACACATGTTAAACAAATACAAAACCATTTTGCTGAGAAATAATCTATAATTAAACTGCCTTCGAGTGCGAACGTCGTCCTATTCCTGTTGACAATTCTTCATAACCATTTCCCCCCCCAATTTTAGATAGCATATTCCCACGTTTCCTCTAACTACTGAAAGGTGGTATGTTCATGTTCAACAACATTACCAAGTAACATTTTTGAACCGGAACAGGTCGATCAACAGTTTAGCAAAGCAATAGAATCGTGTCTGGTCAGAAAATGCCAGACCATACCATTTATTTGATTGGATACAATCGGATACAGTGGGGACAAATTCTACCACGATACAAAACAACAATAAAGCATACATTTCTTACATTATATTATGTAACAGGTCCGCCCAGGTACTGTATGTCATTTCAATATCAACCAGCAGAGAGCAAGAAGCCACATCGTATGTAGGCCAATGCCTATTATCAGTGGAATGATCAGGGCAGGATTACAAATGGGCAGGGCAAATGCCCTAGGCTCCCATAGTATGCACAATATTCGCTCAGCCTCATGGCAAAATGTGTAGAATAGCAGAAAATGTGCTATAAAACTGCACATTTGACTCTCTGTCCCGTGGCCAAATGTGTAGAATTGCAGGAAATTAACTCACAGCCTCATGACAAAATGTGTAGAATATTATAAAACTGCAAATTTTTCTCTCTGCCCCATGGCAACATGTGTTGAAATGCAGGAAGTTAACGGTTTTCCCAAAACAATCTGTCCCCCCCCAAAAAAGCACAAATAAAACATTTTCTCTCTGTCCCATGGCAAAATGTGTAGAATTGCAGGAAATTAACTTTTAAACTGCAAAATTAGCTCACAGCCTCATGACAAAATGTGTAGAATAGCATTATAAAACTGCAAATTATTCTCTCTGCCCTGTGGCAAAATGTTTTGAAATGCAGGAAGTTAGGGACAGATTGCAATGTATGGGGGGGGGGGGTGGTCTGATATAGGGGAGGGTTGTGTGTTTTTTTGCTGGGCACAGGGGAGGGCAGTGCATTTTTCCCCCTGGTTTACATTTGCTAGTTGCATGTTTTACTATGTAATCTCTTCCATCCTAGCCAAATTTCCTCATTTGCTCACATGCGCCTCCCCTATATCAAGGTGTTTTGGTACTTCTCTTATGCACTATGCTTCTCCATGTGCTAACTTTTATTATAAACTGGGTGGTTCGATCCCTGAATGCTGAATGGCTGAAAGGTGTGGTATATGAGACCGTATACCACGGGTATGAAAAAACGTATTTTTTCTGCTCTAATTATGTTGGTAACCAGTTTATAATAGCAATAAGGCACCTCTGGGGTGTGTGGTATATTGCAAATATACCACGGCTAAGGGCTGTATCCAGGCAATCAGTGTTGTTGTGCCTATGAACAGACCTTAGCCGTGGTATATTGGCCATATACTGTAGCACAACCCCTCAGGCCTTATTGCTTTACTATACCATAGGTCAGTATAATCTACCAGTCCAGTGGTCCATCCTGCCTTTTATCCACCATTCATATTGACAATAGTGCTAGGGGAATCTTTTGTCCATATTTGCAATAGGCTAACTAGCAATGAAACCACACATAAAAGCATTCAAAGCTGCATCAATTTTCAGTATGAATCGACAAGAACAAATAGGAATAGCTGATAGGCAGTGGAGATGCCACGTTCATCATTGGGCATGAAAGAACAGTGAAGACATGACACACAGCTCAAAAAGCTCCCCTATTGATCTAGTTTAGGAACAATAACACTATCCTACCTAGACTAGCCTACAACACCACAATGCAATGAATCATTTATCATTGTTTTCAAGTGAGTGCTGCAGTGAACATGTCATTTGAATAATGGTGCAAAAGCCCTGTGATTTGAATGTTTCATTCAAAAGTGTCTATCTCTCTGGGGCTAGGCCTAAGCTTGTCTTTGTTTATATAGGCTATATCCATTTTAAAAATGTTAATATCATACAGTGGACACCTAAGCCTATAGGCCTATGCATGCAATGCCCTGATGCATTTAGTGCTCAGATCTTGAGGTGGACAATTATTGTTTAAGGAAAGTAGTCTAAAAAACTATATACAAAAATGGCTATAAAGTTTAGCATATGCTACACATTTAAACCCAAGGAATAATGTTTTTGTAATATGTTATAGGCAGTCTTTAAGGACAAGTAAATGTGGCTCATTTGGCCAATATCCTTCCTTTATTGATCGGATCTTAAAGGCATACATTTCTCAAATGTCTGGTAAATTAAAATCTTCATGGTCATGTTGTCTGGCACCAAATGTTCCTGAAGGAAACTCTGAAATGTGCATATTGTTTTTATATAGATTTGATCATATTCACATGAAAATCAGTCACCAATGAAAACCGAGCTATAGACACCCTAAAGACTCTGGCAAGTGTGCTACTCTAGTGTCACGTTGATTATGCCTGCACATCATGGTTCACCAACAGCCCCAAACATCGAAAGAAAAAGCTACAGACCAGTCAAACAAGCTTGAAAATGTGTACTTCAACTCCCCCCTCATACTCATCTGGAGGTTGAGCATTTTCTTGTTTGTACAGTGCATTCGGAAAGTATTCAGACCCCTTGACTTTTTCCAAATGTTGTGACATAACAGCCTTATTCGGGCTCTGGCAGGGCCCCTCAAGGACATTCAGAGACTTGTCCCAAAGCCACTCCTGCATTGTCTTGGCTGTGTGCTTAGGGTCATTATCCTGTTGGAAGGTGAACCTTCGCACCAGTCTGAGGTCCTGAGCACTCTGGAGCAGGTTTTCATCTCTCTGTACTTTGCTCCATTCATCTTTCCCTCGATCCTGACTAGTCTCCCAGTCCCTGCCGCTAAAAAAACCTCCCCACAGAATGATGCTTCCACCACCATGCTTCACCATAGGGATGGTGCCAGGTTTCCTCCATACGTGACGCTTGGCATTGAGGCCAAAGAGTTCAATATTGGTTTCATCAGACCAGAGAATCTTGTTTCTCATGGTCTGAGAGTCCTTTAGGTGACAAACTACAAAGGGTTGTAATGTGCCTTTTACTGAGGAGTGGCTTCCGTCTGGTCACTCTACCAAAAAGCCATGATTGGTGGAGTGCTGCTGAGATGTTTGTCTTTCTGGAAGGTTCTCCCATCTCCTAGAGAAACTCTAGTTCTAGAACCAGTTTTGCTAGAGTGACCATTGGGTTCTTGGTCACCTCACTGACCAAGGCCCTTTTCCCTCAATTGCTCACTTTGGCCGGGCGGCCAGCTCTAGGAAGAGTCTTGATGGTTCCAAACTTCTTCCATTTAAGAATGATGGAGGACACTGTGTTCTTGCGGACCTTCAATGCTGCAGAAATGTTTTGGTGCCCTTCCCCAGATCTGTGCCTTGACACAATACTGTCTCGGAGCTCTACGGACAATTCCTTCGACCTCATGGCTTGGTTTTTGCTCTGACATGCACTGTCAACTGTGGGACCTTATATGGACATGTGTGTGCCTTTCCAAATCATGTCAAATCAATTACATTTACCACAGGTGGACTCCAAGTTGTAGGAACATCTCAAGGATGATCAATGGAAACAGGATGCACCTGAGCTCAATTTCAAGACTCATAGCAAAGGGTCTGAATACTTATGTAAATAAGGTATTTCTGTTTTTTTAATAATAAAAAACAGTTTTTGCTTTGTCATTATGGGTTATTGTGTGTAGATTGATGAGGAAAATGTTTTATTAAATCCATTTTAGAATAAGGCTGTAACGTATCAAAATGTGGAAAAGGCCAAGGGGTCTGAATACTTTCTGAATGCACTGTATATCATTTAATTAACAATACAATTATTTTTTTGTTAAATGCAACTTCAAATGGTGTAAATATCATAAATAAATGAGTGTTATAGAAAAAATATAGGCCTATATACAGTACCGTTCAAAAGTTTGGGGTCACTTAGAAATGTCTCTGTTTTTTAAAGAAAAGCACATTTTTTGTCCATTAAAATAACATCAAATTGATCAGAAATACAGTGTAGACATTGTTAATGTTGTAAATGACTATTGTAGCTGAAAACGGCTGATTTTTTTATGGAATATCTACATCGGCATACAGAGGCCTATTATCAGCAGCCATCACTCCTGTGATATAAAAAGACAAGATTAAGATGGGAAAAAGAACACAGACACTGAACAGAGGAGCTCTGCCATTCACAAAATTTCAGAATTCTCAAAAATATCACTACTAATAACAGTACTACAAAAAAATGTACACGAAATAGTACTACAACAACCAGAGCCCTGCCTAACCTAAGTACAGGGGGTCCCTAATGCAAACTGGATCTCTTTCCTCCATTGGAAAAGCCTAGACTGTCCCACTTTAGCTTCTACATGCTGTCCTACTTTAGCTAGCTAGGGTTGGTAAAGTGGGACAACAACAAAAATGACTAAATTACAAAATTCAAACATAATATTGGCAACTTTTTTTGATGCACCAGTACATAGTATGCACATTTACACCACAATTTGGCACAATGCATTATGAAAGTTTTCTAACCTTAACATAAAATAAATAGCTATGTGACTGATCATACCGTGTGCTTCTCAGCTTCCTGTTTGAAGCTTGCTCTGCCACCCTCTATAACACCGATCATTAACTAGATTCAGCCGCGGGACGATTTTTCTTTGAGTGGATGGTCTGGGGGCCGGAAGGTGAGACTGCAAATTGACCTCTATTATGCATGGGAATACTTGGGAACAGATTTCTTAAATTAAAATCACTTGGAGCTGATTTCCTGGTGTTTTTACAGTCTATTATGTCCAACAATGAAAAAATAAATATATATATATTTATATTTATTTTTTGCTCAGAAAACTTGAGGGGCCAAATTCGGCCCATGGGCCGCCAGTTGGTGAACCCTGCTCTATAATGTCACACAAATGAAGTGATAACACATCATGTGGTTTCTCTGCAAGTGCTTAGTAACAATATTTTAGATTTTCTCTTGTCAGACCAAGAAATAGACGTGTCAGGATTAAGTTGTCCCAGTTTATGACTTCCCACTCTTTCTGAATTCACCCTATGCCTATTTAAGGATCTGTTTGAAATATCAAAACTGGTGGAGAAGCAATGGGATAAGTTAAATCTATGAAAATCAAGAGAAGTGGACTTCTGTTGATCAGAAGAAACGTGTGTTGGACCTCAAGTCAACTGATGGATATGATGTGTCATGCTTTGATCTACTGTATGAAGCAGGGCACCTGTTAAAGCAACCAGCCTGGTCTCATAGACTAGCTGTAACATAGTAAATGTAAACAAAAGGAGGATGGTTGGTCGGGGTGGACGGGAGTCATTTCTGGAGTAGAGTAAGAATTCAACAATGCTCTACTGAAGAAGATTCATGGAGTGGTCGATGCACATAGAATGAATCCCATGGTCAATTAATCAATCATTCAAATGTATTTATCAAGCCCTTTTTACATCAGCTGATGTAAGGAAAAACACCCTAGAAAGGCAGGAACCCAGGAAGAGACCTAGAGAGGAACCAGGCTCTGAGGTGTGGCCAGTCATCTTCTGGCTGTGCCGGGTTGAGATTATAACAGTACATGGCCAAGATGTTGAAATGTTCATAGATGACCAGCAGGGTCAAATAATAATAATAATCACAGTGGTTGTAGAGGGTGGAATAGGTCAGCACGTCAGGAGTAAATGTCAGTTGGCTTTTCATAGCCGATCATTCAGAGCTGGAGACAGCAGGTACAGTAGAGAAAGAGAGTCGAAAACAGCAGGTCCGGGACAAGGTAGCACGTCCAATGGTAAATGACAGGAAGGAGAAGTTTGTCTGTTCTTGTGTTTTTTGATGAGCTTCTCCCTTTCCGAGTGCAGCTGGGATATGTGAACTACTCTGTCAGAGCGTTTATTCCCAGACCATTGCAATGTACCCACTATAAAATGTTTGGACATGTACCAATTGTATGCAGACAGGAGAAGCCGAGATGTGGGATATTTGGGAAAGATCATTATGAAAGAGATTGTTTGCAAAAGAGAATGGACAAAGAGCAAAATGTTGTGTGTCTAGCTGTCGTGTAGATCATGAAGCGAAATCCGTTGAATGCCCCAGGACGGTGATTGGGGAGAACGGGCTCGTGGTAATGGCTGGAGCGGAATGAGTGGAATAGTGTCAAATACATCAAACACATTTGTATTTATTAGGGATCCCCATTAGCTGCTGCCAAGGCGGCAGCTACTCTTCCCGAGGTCCAAACACATTAAGGCACTTATATTACATATAAAACAAAATATAAAACAGTACATCATATAACATTATTACACCACTACATATCTACAATACAAACTGTATAACACCACCATACAACAATATTACAATGTATGTGTGTGTAGAGTGTGTGAGCTAACGCTTTTGTGCATAAACAAAAGCAGATAGCTCGGTACATTCAGCTTGTCAACACTTCTTACAAAAACAAGTAGTGATGAAATCAATATCTCTCTTCCACTTTGAGCCATGAGAGATTGACATGCATGTCATTAATGTTAGCTCCCTGTGTACTTTTAGGGGCCAGCTGTTCTGCCCTGTTCTGAGCCAATTGCAATTGTCCTTCTTTGTGGCACCTGATCACATTACTGAACAGTAGTCCCAGTGTGACAAAACTAGGGCCTGTAGAACCTGCCTTGATGATAGTGTTGTTAAGAAGGCAGAGCACCGCTTTATTATGGACAGACTTCTCCCCATCTTAGCTACTGTTGTATCAATATGTTTTGACCATGACAGTTACTCCAAGCAGTTTAGTCACTTCAACTTGCTCAATTTCCACATTATTCATTACACGATTTAGTTGAGGTTTAGGGTTCAGTGAATGATTTGTAGTTTGTAATAGTTTACAAGCCCTGCCACATACAACAAGCGTCAGAGCAGTACGATTCAATCTTACCCCTGTATTGACGCTTTTCCTGTTTGATTGTTTGTCTGAGGGCATAGCGGGATTTCTTATAAGCGTCCAGTTTAGAGTCCCACTCCTTGAAAGCGGCAGCTCTACCCTTTAGCTCAGTGCGTATCCAGTAAAGGGGGCTTTACTATTCTTGGGAAGCAGAATAACTTTCGCTTCCCTCCAGGCCTGAGGGCACACACTTTCTAGTAGGCTTAAATTGAAGATATGGCAAATAGGAGTGGCAATAGCTTCCGCTATTAACATCAGTATTTTTCCATCCAGGTTGTCAGACCCCGGTGGCTTGTCATTGTTGATAGACAACAATTCTTTTTTCACCTCTTCCACACTCCCTTTACGTAATTTCCATGTATTTGATGCCATTCCATTTGCTCCGTTCCGGCCATTATTATGAGCCGTTCACTCAGCAGCCTCCTGTGGTTCCCATCACCAGCAGTTTTTTTATAGTTTTTTATTTCACCTTCATTTAACCAGGTAGGCAAGTTGAGAACAAGTTCTCATTTACAACTGCGACCTGGCCAAGATAAAGCAAAGCAGTGTGACACAAACAACAACACAGAGTTACACATGGAGTAAACAATAAACAAGCCAATAACACAATAAACAAGTCAATGATACAGTAGAAAAAAGAAAGTCTATATACAGTGTGTGCAAAAGGCATGAGGAGGTAGGCAATAAATAGGCCAGAGGAGCAAATAATTACAATTTAGCAGATTAACACTTGAGTGATAAATGAGCATATGATGGTATGCAAGTAGAAATACTGGTGTGCGAAAGAGCAGAAAAGTAAATAAAATAAAAACAGTATGGGAATGAGGTAGGTAGATTAGGTGGGCAATTTACAGATGTACTATGTGCAGCTGCAGAGATCGGTTAGCTGCTCAGATAGCTGATGTTTAAAGTTGGTGAGGGAAATAAAAGTCTCCAACTTCAGCGATTTTTGCAATTCGTTCCAGTCACTGGCAGCAGAGAACTGGAATGAAAGGCGGCCAAATGAGGTGTTGGCTTTGGGGATGATCAGTGAGATATACCTGCTGGAACGTGTGCTACGGGTGAGTGTTGTTATCGTGACCAGTGAACTGAGTTAAGGTGGAGCTTTACCTAGCATAGACTTATAGATGACCTGGAGCCAGTGGGTCTGGCGACGAATATGTAGCGAGGGCCAGCCGACTAGAGCATACAGGTCGCAGTGGTGGGTGGTATAAGGTGATTTGGTAACAAAACGGATGGCACTGTGATAGACTGCATCCAGTTTGCTGAGTAGAATATTGGAAGCTATTTTGTAGATGACATCGCCGAAGTCGAGGATCGGTAGGATAGTCAGTTTTACTAGCATAAGTTTGGCGGCGTGAGTGAGGGAGGCTTTGTTGCGAAATAGAAAGCCGATTCTAGATTTGATTTTGGATTGGAGATGTTTAATATGAGTCTGGAAGGAGAGTTTACAGTCTAACCAGACACCTAGGTATTTGTAGTGGTCCACATATTCTAGGTCGGAACCGTCCAGGGTGGTGATGCCAGTCGGGCGGGCGGGTGCGGGCAGCGAACGGTTGAAAAGCATGCATTTGGTTTTACTAGCATTTAAAAGCAGTTGGGAGGCCTCGGAAGGAGTGTTGTATGGCATTGAAGCTCGTTTGGAGGTTAGTTAGCACAGTGTCCAAGGAAGGGCCAGAAGTATACAGAATGGTGTCGTCTGCGTAGAGGTGGATCAGGGAATAACCCGCAGCAAGAGCGACATCATTGATATATACAGAGAAAAGATTCGGCCCGAGAATTGAACCCTATGGTACCCCCATAGAGACTGCCAGAGGTCCGGACAACATGCCCTCCGATTTGACACACTGAACTCTGTCTGCAAAGTAGTTGGTGAACCAGGTGAGGCAGTCGTTAGAAAAACCAAGGCTATTGAGTCTGCCGATAAGAATACGGTGATTGACAGAGTCGGAAGCCTTGGCCAGGTCGATGAAGACGGCTGCACAGTACTGTCTTTTATCGATGGCGGTTATGATATCATTTAGTACCTTTAGCGTGGCTGAGGTGCACCCATGACCGGCTCGGAAACCGGATTGCACAGTGGAGAAGGTATGGTGGGATTCGAAATGGTCAGTGATCTGTTTATTAACTTGGCTTTCGAAGACTTTGGATAGGCAGGGCAGGTTGGAAATAGGTCTGTAACAGTTTGGGTCTAGGGTGTCACCCCCTTTTGAAGAGGGGGATGACCGCGGCAGCTTTCCAATCTTTAGGGATCTCGGACAATACGAAAGAGAGGTTGAACAGACTGGTAATAGGGGTTGCAACAATGGCAGCGGAGAGTTTTAGAAAGAGAGGGTCCAGATTGTCTAACCCAGCTGATTTGTACGGGTCCAGGTTTTGCAACTCTTTCAGAACATCTGCTATCTGGATTTGGGTGAAGGAGAAACTGGGGAGGCTTGGGCGAGTAGCTGCGGGGGGAGGGGCGGAGCTGTTGGCCGGGGTTGGAGTAGCTAGGAGGAAGGCATGGCCAGCCGTTGAGAAATGCCTATTGAAATTTTCGATTATCATGGATTTATCGGTGGTGACTGTGTTACCTAGCCTCAGTGCAGTGGGCAGCTGGGAGGAGGTGCTCTTGTTCTCCATGGACTTTACAGTGTCCCAAAACCTTTTGGAGTTAGAGCTACAGGATGCAAATTTCTGCTTGAAAAAGCTTGCCTTTGCTTTCCTGACTGACTGCGTGTATTGGTTCCTGACTTCCCTGAACAGTTGCATATCACGGGGACTATTCGATGCTATTGCAGTCCGCCACAGGATGTTTTTGTGCTGGTCAAGGGCAGTCAGGTCTGGAGTGAACCAAGGGCTATATCTGTTCTTAGTTCTGCATTTTTGAACGGGGCATGCTTATCTAAGATGGTGAGGAAATTACTTTTAAAGAATGACCAGGCATCCTCGACTGACGGGATGAGGTCAATATCCTTCCAGGATACCCGGGCCAGGTCGATTAGAAAGGCCTGCTCACAGAAGTGTTTTAGGGAGCGTTTGACAGTGATGAGGGGTGGTCGTTTGACCGCGGACCCATAGCGGATACAGGCAATGAGGCAGTGATCGCTGAGATCCTGATTGAAAACAGCAGAGGTGTATTTGGAGGGCAAGTTGGTCAGGATAACGTCTATGAGGGTGCCCATGTTTACGGATTTGGGGTTGTACCTGGTGGGTTCCTTGATGATTTATGTGAGATTGAGGGCATCTAGCTTAAATTGTAGGACTGCCGGGGTGTTAAGCATATCCCAGTTTAGGTCACCTAACTGAACGAACTCTGAGGCTAGATGGGGGACGATCAATTCACAAATGGTGTCCAGGGCACAGCTGGGAGCTGAGGGGGGTCGATAGCTGGCGGCAACAGTGAGAGACTTATTTCTGGAGAGATTCATTTTTAAAATTAGAAGTTCGAACTGTTTGGGTATAGACCTGGAAAGTATGACAGAACTTTGCAGGCTAACTCCTCCCCCTTTGGCAGTTCTATCTTGACGAACATTTTTGTAGTTGGGTATGGAAAACTCCGAATTTTTGGTGGCCTTCCTAAGGCAGGATTCAGACACGGCAAGGACATCAGCGTTGGTGGAGTGTGCTAAAGCAGTGAGTAAAACAAACTTAGGGAGGAGGCTTCTGATGTTGACATGCATGAAACCAAGGCTTTTTTGATCACAGAAGTCAACAAATGAGGGTGCCTGGGGACATGCAGGGCCTGGGTTTAACTCCACATCACCAGAGGAACAGAGGAGGAGTAGGATGAGGGTACGGCTAAAGGCTATCAAAACTGGTCGCCTAAAGCGTTGGGGACAAAGAATAAAAGGAGCAGATTTCTGGGCGTGGTAGAAAAGATTCAGGGCATAATGTGCAGACAGGGGTATGGTGGGGTGCGGGTACAGCGGAGGTAAGCCCAGGCACTGAGTGATGATAAGAGAGGTTGTATCTCTGGACATGCTGGTTATAATGGGTGAGGTCATCGCATGTGTGGGAGGTGGGACAAAGGAGGTAACAGAGGTATGATGAGTGGAACTCGGGGCCCCATTGTAAACTAAAGCAATGATAACTAACCTAAGCAACAGTATACAAGGCATATTGACATTTGAGAGAGACATACAGCGAGGCATAAAGTAATCACAGGTGTTGATTGGGAGAGCTAGCTAGACAACAACGGGTGCGACAACAGCTAATCACCTAAAACAACAAGAACAGGTAAAATGGCGATGACTGGGCAGAGAGGGTCGGTTGACTACACACACAGCCTGAGTTCGCGGCTGGGGCCGACAGATAAACAAATAATAAACAGAATGGAGTACCGTGATAAATGGCCAGTTCAGCAGGCATCAGCTATGTAGCCAAGTGATCATAGGGTCCAGGGGGCAGCGGTAGATGGAACAGAAAGGCCGCGGAGTAGTCGCTACAACGCGGGCGTGCGGGCGACACGGCGCTTAAAGTTAGTAGCCCGGGGCTAGTAGAAGCATCTGCTCCGACGTCTGACGGAGGCCGGTTGGAGGCACAGCGGATGGAGTATTCGTCGGCTGACCAGTCATGGTGGTGCGGTGGGGCGCCGTGTCGACAAAGGATCCAAGCCAGATGGCGAAAAAGGTATTGTAGATGTAGTAATTTAGTTTGCTAGCCGGGGATGCGCCTGGCTCACGGCTAACTGGTGCTAGCTTCAGGGCATGGGGCGTTAGCCACTATAGCCACTCGGTAGTAGCGGTGATCCGGTGCCAAGGTCCAGAGCTTACGGCAAGGATCAGCTGGAGTAGTGGGTTCTAGCCGTGTTTGGGTGGAGTTGGGGTGAACAACTGAGTAGGCCGGGAGGTGGGCCTCAGGGATAGCTTCGGTACTGGGTAACTCGGTGGGTGCTAGCTGGCTGTGAAGATCAGGAGTAATGGTCCAGGGATTACGGCAGGAATCCGGCATTGTAGTGGAGAGACAGTCCGATACTGGTAGGCTGGCGAGTATTATCCAAGCTAAAAAAGGGCTGGTATCTGTGCAGATGGTAAAGGTGTAGCTAAATTAGCTGGTTAGCTTCCGATTGGTAGGTGGCTCTTGCTATAAGGTCTAAAAATAAAAAATAATAGTGGTTCTGTATCACATTGGGTGAGGCAGGTTACCGGAAGATATAATTGAGTTAAAATGGAAAAGAGATTGAAAATAAAAATCTCTAGCAGTGGCTAACAATGACTAAATAGCTTGTAGCTAAATTAGCTGGTTAGCTTCTGATGGCTAGGTGGCTCTTGCTATAAGGTCTAAAAATAACAAATAATAGCGGTTCTGTATCACATTGGGTGAGGCAGGTTACCGGAAGGTATAATTGAGTTAAAATGGAAAAGAGATTGAAAATAAAAATCAAAATATATACAAAAAGGACGAAAAATACAAAAGTACACGAGAGGACGAACAAAATACGTCTGCACTGCTACGCCATCTTGGAGACATGAGTTCTGTCTCATGGCAGGCCCAAGAGCCTGTGTAGGGAGTTATGGAGTTTTTGAATGACTGAAGGAGAGGGATTTTTTTATTACTTTTTTTGTGTAATACCTGTGGATTCATATTTTTTTTCCCTTCTGTGTAATTGAAATTACATTTTTTTGCATTTTTTTCCCACCCCCGCCCAGTTGGTGGCGACAATACAAAAGTAGTTGTGGTACGTCATAAAAGTCACAGAGAAGAAGAAGAGAAGCGTACGTTTGGCCATTTCCGTCATTCCAGCCTGCGGTGTCACTCAACAAAAATTGTGTTCTAAGCAGTTACTCCAAACATGTCATTCACAACCGCGTAGGGTAGGTGTAAACACCCTTGCTTTGCACGTTCGAAGTATACATTAACGTACGTCTGGATAATGATAACTTTTAAACTGACAACATATGAATGTCACATGCACCGAACATAACGAGCGTGCAAGTGAAGTTATATTTAGACTCAAGCTAATGCTAGCAGTAGCAGGCTAGCATCTAGCAGACTATTATCCATAACAATGCAGGTACTGGTAGCTAGCTAAGAATATTCCATAACTTGCACGTTTTCTTTGCAATAAGGTAGGTAACGAAAGCTTATTTACAACGGTTTATTTAGCTAGTTCTTTTAGCGAGCATACATTCACAGTGCAACACCAAAGTCGCTCAATGTTTTTGTTGTTGAAGAAACAGAAGGCAGTGAAGCAACAGCAGTTGTTAGCTACCTAGCTACTTAATTACTAGTTAAGCTTAACAGCTACTACTAGCTAGGTAGCTAACACGTCTACGAAGAAGATAACTTGATATAAATGTATTTCATTTGTCCGTCTGGATTGTGCTTGTAATTTATGCCTGGAAAACTATGTAGTCTTAGTTATCTACAGTAGGTAACGTTAGCTAACGTTAAAGCAAATGTTCAAGTCTGCAAACGTTAACTAGCTAACGTAGCTAAGTTACGTCTCACAATGGCTAACTAGCTCTCCACTTGTGACATGCTATATTTCACTTACAAAGCTCCCTCACATACCGCTATCTCATGCTGTAGCTAAATCCGTATTAACAGTGTGAAAATGCGTTCTTGTTGCATGTGTCAATACTGACTACACAGGAAATCGTTGTTTGTGCATGGACCAGGTGAATAGTTGTGGCACTCATTTTAATTTCATGTGTTTTCCAGCTACTGAAAATTCATGTCTCATTTGAAGCATAGCCTTTGATATTTAGCTAGATATTGGTGCAGGAAGCTCTGATGTTCAGCCATGGATGAAGAAGACAACCAGGATGAACTGATCAACCGGAATGCCTCCCACAGAAAAGAAAAAAGGCCTGCAGTATGGGCAATCTCAGGTAAGGAATCATGTTTCTACATTTTATGAATACCCTAAGGAGTGAATCTGTTTTTTTTTCAAACTCTTGTGCATTTACCCCCTTAGTTCGGTTTGTTTGGACTGGTGTGAACACTATCTGCACTCGGGAGCGCAGTAAACCACAAACAGTGGTTTGCTCAAAAAGGGTCCGATTCAATTCGTACTGTGGTGAGGTTTGCTGCAGGTGAGAACCCAGTCTGGACCAAACACAGGAAAATAACCAGAGTCGTGCAGTATTATTGGTTTTTTGACTGCGAGCATTTGATGACATGCATGCTGCATCGTAACTTAATATCTTTTAAACATTCTGAGTATAGCAGCACATTTATGAGCGCATCGGATGCAGATTAGGGGAGACTGGGGCTATACCGGGGATAAAGGCTACTGTATAGCCCTTTCACGTCACAGTTAGAGCGGCTATTGCGCTGTTTCCTCCCGCATGTTGTTGGAAGACCAAAGCTAAAGTCATACGAAGATTTGGACACAGTGACGCTTCATGATAATCATAGATGGATTTAACGTGAGCATTTTTGTCCAATAAACAAATTACTTGCGTGGACACGTGGTTTTGTTTGTTTGACATTTGACAATGTGGGACCAACAAAAAACTATGTAACAAATAATCAAATTCAGATTCGAACTACAGCTCAAAACTATGTTTGAAAACGCCCTTAGTGATTGGCCCTCATCACTACTGGTATTGGAAATACTTACTCATCTACTTTTATTTGTCAACTTACAGATGAAGACAGCGATGAAGGTGGGGAGGAATCTGAGGGACCTTCTGACAGTGGTGAGGAGGAGGAAGACCACCTCGATGGAGAGGAAGACGAGGAGGAAGAAGAGGAGGATGACAGTGATGGTGAGAGACTATGGAAATGTAGGATTCTGTACTCATGGAAAATAATCAGTAATGGTCCATGGTACGCTTTTAGTATCCAAGGTATAGATCTACCACTTGAGTTTCATATCTTCTGATCATATGACATACTTGTTCCTCAGATGGAGAAGAGGACGATGTGGTGGAGGGTGCGGTGGGGGGAGCGTCTGCTGACTTGGCAGGTCTGAGCTCAGACGAGGACATTGAGAAATGCCCCATCTGCCTAAACTCCTTCCACAGCCAGCCCGTGGCCACGCCAGAGAGCTGCGAACACTACTTCTGCCTCGACTGCATCCTTGAGTGGTCCAAGGTGGGTGGGTGACATTAGAGGGTGCAAAATGAGAGGTCAAGGGGTTAAAGCTTTTTATTCACTTAAGTGTTAGTACAGACACAAAATTATAATATTGTCGGAAGAACTAGAAGACACTCACCCGTCAGATTCATGAGCGTCACTGGAACCTTTGTCCAAAGGCGCCACGCCTCAGCTTTCACTTTCAGTCCTATAAACAGAGGTTTTGTTAAGACGGACAGTAATTATATGTTAGTGTGTCCAAATGTTGTGCCTCCAATCGTGGTTTTTTCTTCCCTCAGAATGCAAACTCCTGTCCTGTGGACAGAATAGTCTTCAATAACATCTACCTGAGAAAATGTTATGGTGGGAAAGTGCAGAAAATGGTGAGTTAAAAAATCGGACTTTCTCTTGGTGAATATCTTTTTTTTATGGTTGAAAGACCATTATGGTTGAAACATTGTATATACAAATATGGGTCATGCATGTGAGCTGCAGACAGTCACTTTCTTCTCATTGCTCTATGTGCATGATGGTTGAGTGCAGATCACAGTGCAGAAACCAGTGAAGGACGGCCAGGAGGAGGTGATAGACCTGGAGCTGGAACAGACCAGCTGCGAGGTGTGTGGAGGGAGTGACCGTGAAGACCGCCTGCTGCTCTGTGACGGCTGTGATGCTGGGTGAGACAAGTAACACACGCCACCTAGCGTTCTGGGATTGTTCCTGATTAATCATACAATCGGGAATAAATGTATCTTTATCTGATCATTCCAATTAACCCTTTGAATTTTCCCTGGTTTTTATTTTCTGATCATATCCATGTTATCTCATTCTTAACCTGGTAGGTACTTTGAAACATTTTATGAATACGGGACTTGATCATATCCATGTTAATACTTAATTCCTACCACTACATGTCTGTGCTCTTTGGAAGGTACCACATGGAGTGCCTGACCCCCCCGCTGGATGCTGTCCCTGTGGAGGAATGGTTCTGCCCAGAGTGTCAAGCCAACAACCGCCGTTCAAGTAATCATACTCAGTACTGACTCATTACATCTTCGTCTGAGGAATACGTTGACAATACTCTTTGTATAAAGCAATATAAAAAAAGTCCTTTTACCAAGATCCCAGAGTTCATCAATGTTATTGCTCCTCAGGGGGTTCAGTGGAAGAGCAGAGCAACACGGAGAGTCTGAGCAGCGCCCGTCCCACAACCAGCCACTCCCACCTCCCTGCGGCAGGCCCCACCCGGGCCATTGCCCGCACCCAGCAGAGTGAGAGGGTCCGCGCCAGTGTCAACCACCACCGCATCACCCAGGCACGCATTGCACAGGTTTGGCATGAGGCGTGTTGCTTCCTACTGGCTTCTCTGTTCTGCCTCACTACACTCCGCTCCTCGCCACTAGTGTCAACAGCCCTTACCCTGTAGCATTGACTGAGTAGTATTGATATGAATTCTGTAATCAAAGATTATTTAGTGAGCAGCATGATAATGTACTTACGAAAAATGATGTTACCCATGTTTTCTCTCCTGGGTTGAAACGTGTGATGGGTATTTCTGTGTAGAATGGTATTACATAACAGTGTCATCATTAATCAAGTGTTATTTTGTCTTGTTTGAATGCGCTACTTGCACCAAGTAACATTTGACCTGCAGGTCTAGAAAAGAGAGCCAGAGAGAGGTGGTGATGCTGCAGGCTGAGTGATGCTGCAGCCTGCCTCATTAGATGGCTGTGAAGGTCATGTCAAGTAAAGCATGTCCAAATAGACAGCAGAGAGTAGTAGAGTGATGCAGTGTACCTCTGGTCTCAGATCTCCCCCAGCTTTCTGATGCCACAGACCACCTGGCTGGATGAGACTATCAACGCAGTGGTGGCTGGACTCAACACAGCTGTGTACATACGGAACCTCACACCCCGCGTTCCATCCAGTCGACGACGCAGGACAGGTGAAAAAAAACACACACACACACACACACACACACACACACACACACGCAAACCCTACCTGGGTTTTTAAAAGAGATGCCTTTGCCCACAGTAAAGTGCAGGAAAGGCCAGAGTAAGAGGTCATCGTCTGCCACGGGTGGTAAGGGCAAAGCTGCAGGCACCGGGGTGAAGAGGAGGAAACGGCGAGTGAGGAGGACCAAGTCTAGAAGGAAACTGGTGAGACTTAAAATTAAACAATTATAACATGACAAATATAGTAACTATAACTAAATGACAGAATCAGTGCTTATGTTTAATCTGACTGTGTGTTCCTAGGTGGTGAAAAAGGAAGCTACGTCACGTGGTCGTATAGCCCGTAGCCTAGGGATAGGGAAGTCCAAACGGGGCTCGTCCCTTCCCTCTGTGTACCGGCCTTCAGAAACCACTCTGGGCAGTATGAGGGCTGACATAGGAGCTGCTTCGCTCTCTGTCTATGGAGTCCCCTACGATCTGGACCCGTTCACTAGCAGGTCTGTCTCAGGCACAACTCACAAGTATAAGATATCATAGTACTTTATTCATCTAGAGAATAGAGATCTCCATCTAATGCTGACAACAATAATTTCAAACAAAACCATGAAGTGAAAAAAAAGAACTCATAGAAAATAACAGACAATTGTGGAATGGACCTCAACATGGTTCTGAATGTTGATTGGCTGTTGATCCCACCCCAGGGATGATGATGGTGAGGAGGTGCAAGCCTCGGCCACGTCATCACTGCTGGAGGCCAAGAGGCGTGGCTTATCTCGCTCCGCACTCCTCTCGCACCAGCCTGTGGCTCGACCAATCACTGCTGGCCTCTCTAGGTACCCCTTCTCATCTCCTCCCAAATGTTATTTTGTTATGTAGCTCACATCCTTCAATATGGTACATGTCTGACCTGTGGTTGCCATGGGGTTGTAGCTGGGGTCCGAGCCTTCCCCAGTTGGAGGAGGTGGCAGAGCTGGCCCCAGTGCCTGACCTGCTGGGCAGCATCCTATCACGACAGAGCATGCTTCTGATGGACAGCTCAGACGTAGTTATTAACAGAGATGGATCACTCAAGGCTAACAAACCAGGTGAGCAGGCTGCTAGGGTTTCTTACTTTCTTTAGTTCAATCTCTTGTCCTTTTTTTTCTTTCTTAGTATTTTGCTGGTACCGTATTTATTACCTGACTATTTAAGAACTAGTGAACGTTTTATTGCTTGTTAACCATTGATTTTGAAGTCTGTTGGGTTCTGTGTGTTACACAGCAACATCATGTTGAATCAGTCAGTTATTGTGTTGTGTTTGTGTTGTAGTGGGTTTGTCGTCATCCATGCCCGGCAGCAGTAGGAGCAGCAGCTCTGGTGAATCAGTATCCCAGCTCCACTCAGGGATGTCCCCTACCACAGCAGCCAGCTCCCTTTGTCTCCCCATTAACGGAGACCTGGTAGCAGGACCCTGCCTGTCCCCTCTCACCCCTTCATCCCCCTGCCCGGCCACTTATCCACCTCCCATCCTGAGTCACCCACACCCCCACGTCCCTGCCCCCTGTAGACCCAGCCCTAGTCCTGGACACAGCCACTGGGAGGACACCGGTGTACTACCCCCCCATGGGACCCAGAGGGCTGCCACCTCCACTCCTACCCCAGACTCTCACTCCAGAGGTAGGGAGACGGTGCCACCACAGCCCCAGGCTAAGAAGGCCGCTGCTAAACCAGTATGGGAAGCACCAGTATCGGTGCTTCCCAGGATACCAAGGATAAAACGGGAGAGCGGTGGCCTGACGAATGGCAACGCCAGCAGAGGGGGTAGTAGTAGTAGTAGTAGTAGTAGTAGTAGTAGTAGTAGTAGTAGTAGTAGTAGTAGTAGCAGCAGTGCTAATGGTAGTGGTAGTAATAGCTTCCCTGATGCCTGTGTGAACAGCCTGGGTGGGAACAGGGGCAGGCAGCAAAGTGTGGACCAGCAGCAGGGCAGGACAGAGGGACAGAGACCGGACAGAGCAGGCCCTTCCTCAGCCTTCTCCAGCTCCTTCTCCTCTTCGTTCTCCTCTTCTGATTCTCCATCTAACCCTGCCCGCCCCTCTTCATCAGCATCATCCACAGTGTGCTTCCGGATCAACCCCAGCTCTGTCTGGCACGCCCGAAAGCTTAGCAATGCCTCTGCAATTGTTGCCGCTGGCAACTGTCTAGAACCAGCGTCTGCAGAGGAAGAGGAGGCGAAGAGGAAAAGAGAGGAGCGCAGGAACAAACAGAATCCCCTGACGTCCTCACACACACCGGTCAAAGAGGAGAAGGAAGAGGGGGATATATACGACCCCTTCCACCCAACTGGCTCAGACAGCGAAGCAGAGAGCCATGCTGGGGGGAAACCAACCATGGTGCACAAGGAAGGTGCCAGCCAGCAGGTGAAGGAAGATGCCAGCCAGCAGGTGAAGGAAGGTGCCAGCCAGCAGGTGAAGGAAGGTGCCAGCCAGCAGGTGAAGGAAGGTGCCAGCCAGCAGGTGAAGGAAGGTGCCAGCCAGCAGGTGAAGGAAGGTGCCAGCCAGCAGGTGAAGGAAGGTGCCAGCCAGCAGGTGAAGGAAGGTGCCAGCCAGCAGGTGAAGGAAGGTGCCAGCCAGCAGGTGAAGGAAGGTGCCAGCCAGCAGGTGAAGGAAAGTGCCAGCCAGCAGGTGAAGGAAAGTGCCAGCCACCAGGTGAAAGCCGTGTCACTGGAGAGGGATGAGGGCTCAGGAGAAGGTCTGGAGGTGAAGAGGGAGCCAGAGAACTCTGACACTGCAAAGCCTGGTCACAGCCCTCACAACACACCCAGGTCTGTGATGACTGGCACCAGCACACCTCTGTCCCAGAGCCAGGTCCATCTGAAGAGGGAGAGGAACGAGCCAGGGGGTGAGAAAGGGCAGCACAGCCAGACTGGCAACAGTAGAGAGCCCCTGAACCAGCAGACTACTCCTTCCTCATCCAGCTTAGCCTCCAGCCACCACAGAAACAGGATGGTGAAGACTGAGATAAAGTCAGAGCCCCAGGACTGCCCCCCCAGGTCCCCATCCAGGTCTAAATCACACTCCAGGCCCTCAGGCCAGGGGAGCAAAACATCCAAAGGCAGGGGGTCTTCCACGGAGCGGCGGTCTGCCTCAAACAGCCCAGAGGCAGGCAGGAGGAGGAGAGACAAGGCCCCGGACCAGGCAGGGAGGAAGAGACGTTATGAGGGGGATAGGAGAGGAGACAAGGGGGGAGAGAGGAGTTCTAGGCGTTCGAGGGAGAGGGAGAGGAGAAGGACTCGTTGCCCGTCAGACAGCTCTACCTCTGATATCTCTGAGAGGTCTCGCAGGAAGAAGAGACGGTCACGTTCTCCCTCCAAAGACAGGAGGCGCTCCAGGTACTAATGTCATTGTGTGATAATGTAAATTCTGTATGCAGTGATTTGGTGGTGTTTTAATAATATACACTGCTCAAAAAAATAAAGGGAACACTTAAACAACACAATGTAACTCCAAGTCAATCACACTTCTGTGAAATCAAACTGTCCACTTAGGAAGCAACACTGATTGACAATAAATTTCACATGCTGTTGTGCAAATGGAATAGACAACAGGTGGAAATTATAGGCAATTAGCAAGACACCCTCAACAAAGGAGTGGTTCTGCAGGTGGGGACCACAGACCACTTCTCAGTTCCTATGCTTCCTGGCTGATGTTTTGGTCACTTTTGAATGATGGCGGTGCTTTCACTCTAGTGGTAGCATGAGACGGAGTCTACAACCCACACAAGTGGCTCAGGTAGTGCAGCTCATCCAGGATGGCACATCAATGCGAGCTGTGGCAAGAAGGTTTGCTGTGTCTGTCAGCGTAGTGTCCAGAGCATGGAGGCGCTACCAGGAGACAGGCCAGTACATCAGGAGACGTGGAGG
Source organism: Salmo trutta (assembly GCF_901001165.1). Taxonomy (NCBI): domain Eukaryota; kingdom Metazoa; phylum Chordata; class Actinopteri; order Salmoniformes; family Salmonidae; genus Salmo; species Salmo trutta. Next base: position 34,535,367 of record NC_042963.1, read on the forward strand.
AGGCCGTAGGAGGGCAACAACCCAGCAGCAGGACCGCTACCTCCGCCTTTGTGCAAGGAGGAGCAGGAGAAGCACTGCCAGAGCCCTGCAAAATGACCTCCAGCAGGCCACAAATGTGCATGTGTCTGCTCAAATGGTCAGAAACAGAGTCCATGAGGTTGGTATGAGGGCCCGACGTCCACAGGTGGGGGTTGTGCTTACAGCCCAACACCGTGCAGGACGTTTGGCATTTGCCAGAGAACACCAAGATTGGCAAATTTGGCACTGGCGCCCTGTGCTCTTCACAGATGAAAGCAGGTTCACACTGAGCACGTGACAGACGTGACAGAGTCTGGAGACGCCGTGGAGAACGTTCTGCTGCCTGCAACATCCTCCAGCATGACCGGTTTGGCGGTGGGTCAGTCATGGTGTGGGGTGGCATTTCTTTGGGGGGCCGCACAGCCCTCCATATGCTCGCCAGAGGTAACCTGACTGCCATTAGGTACCGAGATGAGATCCTCAGACCCCTTGTGAGACCATATGCTGGTGCAGTTGGCCCTGGGTTCCTCCTAATGCAAGACAATGCTAGACCTCATGTGGCTGGAGTGTGTCAGCAGTTCCTGCAAGAGGAAGGCATTGATGCTATGGACTGGCCCGCCCGTTCCCCAGACCTGAATCCAATTGAGCACATCTGGGACATCATGTCTCGCTCCATCCACCAACGCCACGTTGCACCACAGACTGTCCAGGAGTTGGCGTATGCTTTAGTCCAGATCTGGGAGGAGATCCCTCAGGAGACCATCCGCCACCTCATCAGGAGCATGCCCAGGCGTTGTAGGGAGGTCATACAGGCAGGTGGAGGCCACACACACTACTGAGCCTCATTTTGACTTGTTTTAAGGACATTACATCAAAGTTGGATCAGCCTCTAGTGTGACTCCAAATCCAGACCTCCATGGGTTGATAAATTGGATTTTCATTGATTATTTTTGTGTTATTTTGTCAGCACATTCAACTATGTAAAGAAAAAAGTATTTAATAAGATTATTTATTTCATTCAGATCTAGGATGTGTTGTTTAAGTGTTCCCTTTATTTTTTTGAGCAGTATATGTATTCTCGTATATTTCCAATTATAACTATTTCTAACATTTTGATTAAGGTCATGGTCAGGCTCCAGCAGCAGAGAGCGGTCCAAGAGGAAAAAGCAGAAGAGAGGGAGCAGGGAGAGAAACGAGGGCAGAGGGAGTGAAGGAGAGAAGGGTCGCCCGTCAAAGGACAAGAAGCGTGATTGCTCGCATTCTCGCTCGCGTTCCAGGTCCAGGGAGAGGAGGAAAGACCACTTACGATCACAACCGTCATCCTCCAAATCAAAGGACAGGGTTGAGGTGCGGTCGAAAGACAGGAAGAGGCCGAAGTCCAGGTCGCGGTCCAGAGAAAGGAGGAAAGAAGAGGGGTCACAGAGACCACCAGGGTCTTCCTCAACCACCACCTTCAATAAGCTAGAAGAACAGAAAGAGAAGATAAAGGTAAAAGTTCTCCCCCGTGTCCCTCTGAAAGAGGAGAGCGAGACTAAAGACGAGAGAAAAGAGCGAGAGATCAAACAGCAGATGCTTTCCTCAGGACTCAAATCTCTCTCTGTCCTCTCTGTCTCAGAGGTGAAAAAGGAGAGTGACAGCAATGACATTAAAACAGAGAGACTCGCCTCTCTCTCAACAAAACTACTCAAGGAGTCTAAGCTGCTCAAAGAGAGAGAAAAAGAGAAACCTGCCTTTGATATGTTGGAAGAATCACTGGATAGTAAACCAATCAAAAAAGAAAAACCTCTGTCAATGTTCAGCACAGTCAAGGACTTACAACAGCACAAGGAGATCGAAAAAGAACACTCTTCCGCCCTCATAAAGGAGGCGTGCACCGTCTCCACATCAGACATAGCAGATCAGAAAGGTCAGGCGTTACAGGAAACCATCAAGACTGAGCCCATCTGGCCTGAGCTGCCTCAACATCTAACCTCCAACATCCCCGTTCCCCCCACCCAAACTGGCCAATCTAGCCCAAGCTTCTCAACACTCAGCACACACCTTGTCCCTGCTCCTCCTCAGGCTGCTGAGAGTATAGCCAGCCAGCAGGGGACCCCATCCCTGATTCCTCCAGTACCAGAGGCCCTCACAGAGACTCCTCCACTAGTCCAACCCATCTCAGTGAACCCAGAGAAGCACGAGGTAGAGGAGCCTTCAGATGATGACATGGATGTGGACATGATGCTGGACAGCCTGGACTATGTGAAGACTGAGCCAGGAGGAGAGAGTGGGGAGGCTGGGGTCAAACAGGAGAAGGAAGGAGAGGGGGAGGAGGGGAAGACTGAGGGAGAACCGGTGCCAGTCATGGCAGGTGCCAAGGCCAAACCCTCGGTGAAGAGGGTCACCTGGAACCTGCAGGAGCCAGAGGGGCCACAGCCAGAGAAGACTGGCACTAGTGAGTATTATTGTACCCTTTTAAAAAATTGAAGCATACCATGACCTAGATTGGCACAATTAGAGCCCTTACGTGTTGAATTACATCAATCAACAATTTGTAGTCGACTCTTTGACTCTGGTTCAGAAACAACCTCTAATTCACTTAACACAGAGAGGGTCATAGCTCTTGAATTAGGAACAGCTAGTTAAGATGTGTTGTTTTTTCCTTCGTCTCAGAGTTGGCCCTCTACAAACTGAAGCTGAAACAGGAGGGAGCTCGCAGACCTGCCTCTTCCGCCCAGGCATCCAGTCAGGTACGGCTCATTAGGTTGACCTTGCCTACTTACCGAGATAATTGATTTGTTCTGTGTGGTGTGAGGTCAGTGCTTAGCTTCAGGCCTCTACCGCTCTATGCTGCCTTTCTTTCCTGCTAATGTGTAGTTATGATCAATCAGTAAACTGGCAGTTCACTATGAAATGGCACCTAGTCACGGCATCATACTGGCGGCCGGTCATGTCAATATCAAGTAGATGTTCTGTTGATCTTTACAGATATCTGTGATTTAGTGCTCCAAAACCTTCAGTACAAACTATTCCTGTAATCAACATGCACCTCTCCTAAAAGGCCACATGGTGACACTGTCCGTTTTGACCCGGAGTGTAGTTGTGGTATGTCAGCGGAAAGCTAGTGCAGATCAAATAGGGCCCAAGAGAGATCATGTGACTGAAACTTGAACTGATAGAGGGTTTTATGGTGAAATGAAAGTAGAAACCTTACAAGGGAAATCAAAACTGGAGCAAAGTTACACGTCATAAAGGCTATGTGCTGATAATACCTTAACACAATAACATATTTTCTGCTAGGGCATGATGAGGCAAGAGATGTTTGAGATTTATGCCCTAGTTTATTGTTCTGGTTAGGTCATATTTCTGTTGTGAACATGACATTAAATTTAAATTAAAATGTTATTGTGCTGTAATTTAGCAACACATCAACTTATGTTGCTTAATTAATTTTTTATAATTCTCCCTCAACATAAATACACAGTTTAAGTTAATGTTAAACTTGCCCACACATCTCAAATTGGGATTTGTCCAATAATCAAAAGGCTTACATGTGAAGATTGCCTCATCTAAATCTTCCCACCTATAGGAGGCTCCCTCGGGGGCTACGTCACTCACTGACCCCAAGGTCCAGAGCACCAAGAGGGGCAGTGTGTCCATAACGCTCCCTAGTCCCACCTCCAGCAGCCTAACCACCACGCTGTCTAAACCTGGGCAGGGGGAACCCAACGAAGACCTGGGAGAGGATGATGTTTCTAGGAACGATAAGGTGAGTCTGAGAGGAGGAAGGAAAATTATGGTCTTCAAATGGATCGATGCACATTTGGGTGATATCAGTAGTAGTTGTCTAGGTCCCTTACTTTTTTCAATCTTTACTAACAACATGCCACTAGCTTTGAGTAAAGCCAGTGTGTCTATGTATGCAGATGACTCAACACTATACACGTCAGCTACTACAGCGACTGAAATGACTGCAACACTGCACTGAGCTGCAGTTAATTTCAGAATGGGTGGCAAGGAATAAGTTAAATATTTCAAAAACGAAAAGCATTGTATTTGGAACAAATAATTCACTAAACCTCAACTAAATCATGTAATGAATAATGTGGAAATTGAGCAAGTTGAGGTGACTAAACTGCTTGGAATAACCCTCTATTGTAAACTGTCATGGTCCAAAAATATTGATACAACAGTAGCTACGATGGGGAGAGGTCTGTCCATAAGACAACGCTGTTCTGCCTTAACAGCACTATCAACAAGGCAGGCTCCACAGACTAGAGGTTGACCGATTAATTGGAATGGCTGATTAATTAGGGCCGATTTCAAGTTTTCATAACAATCGGCATTTTTGGACACCGATCATGGCTGATTACATTGCACTCCACGAGGAGACTGCGTGGCAGGCTGACTACCTGTTATGCGAGTGCAGCAAGGAGCCAAGGTAAGTTGCTAGCTAGCATTAAACGAATCTTATAAAAAACAATCAATCTTAACATAATCACTAGTTAACTACACATGGTTGATGATATTACTAGTTTATCTAGCTTGTCCTGCGTTGCATATAATCGATGCAGTGCCTGTTAATTTATCATTGAATCACAGCCTACTTCGCCAAACGGGTGATTTAACAAGCACATTCGTGAAAAAAGCACTGTCTTTGCACCAATGTGTACCTAACCATAAACATCAATGCCTTTCTTAAAATCAATACAGAAGTATATATTTTTAAACCTGCATATTTAGTTAATATTGCCTGCTAACATGAATTTCTTTTAAGGCTCATATTACTCTGTGTTATTATAATTAAGTCTATGATTTGATAGAGCAGTCTTACTGAGCTGTGGTAGGCAGCAGCAGGCTCGTAAGCATTCATTCAAACAGCACTTTACTGCGTTTGCCAGCAGCTCTTCGCAATGCTTCGAGCATTGCGCTGTTTATGACTTCAAGCCTATCAACTCCCGAGATTAGGCTGGCAATACTAAAGTACCTATTAGAACATCCAATAGTCAAAAGTATAGAGCGAAATAGTCCCATAATAACTACAACCTAAAACTTCTTACCTGGGAATATTGAAGACTCATGTTAAAAGGAACCACCAGCTTTCATATGTTCTCATGTTCTGAGCAAGGAACTTAAACGTAAGCTTTTTTACATGGCACATATTGCACTTTTACTTTCTTCTCCAACACTTTGTTTTTGCATTATTTAAACCAAATTGAACATGTTTCATTATTTATTTGAGACTAAATTGATTTTATTGATGTATTATATTAAGTTAAAATAAGTGTTCATTGTTCAGTATTGTTGTAATTGTCATTATTACAAATATATAAAAATCGTCCGATTAATTGGTATCGTTTTTTTGGGTCCTCCAATAATCGGTATCGGCGTTGAAAAATCATAATCGGTCGACCTCTACTACAGACCTTAGTTTTGTAGCACCTAGACTACTGTGCAGTTGTGTGGTCAAGTGCCACAAAGAGGGACTTGCAATTGGATCACAACTGGGCAGCATGGCTGGCCTTAGATGTACACAGAGAGCTGACATTAATAAAATGCTTGTCAATTTCTCCTGGCTCAAAGTGGAGGAGGGATTGACTTCATCACTACTTGTATTTGTGAGAGGTATTGACATGTTGAATGCACCGAGCTGTCTGTTTGAACTACTGGCACACAGCTCAGACACCCATGCATACCCCACAAGACATATGCCACCAGAGGTCTCATCATAGTCCACAACAGACTATGGCAGTCTCACATTACTACATACAGTGTCTTGTGAAAGTATTTACAACCTGAAAATAAAATTGATTTTTGGGGGGTTTGTATCGTTTGATTTACACAACATGCCTACCACTTTGAAGATGCAAAATATTGTTTATTTTGAAACAAACAAGAAATAAGACAAAAAAACTAAACTTGAGCGTGCATAACTATTCACCCCCCCAAAGTCAATACTTTGTAGAGCCACTTTTTGGGTGGGTTCCGCTGGTGTACAGCAATCTTTAAGTCATACCACAGATTCTCAATTGGATTGAAGTCTGGGCTTTGACTAGGCCATTCCAATATGTTTCCCCTTAAACCACTCGAGTGTTGCTTTAGCAGTATGCTTAGGGTCATTGTCCTGCTGGAAGGTGAATCTTGTGGTGGATGAATCAGAATTAGTTGGGTAACATAGATAATTAAGATGTTTTATTTGTATAGTATGCTTATGTGAGATACTTGTCATTAGAATGTATCCCTTTGGACTTTGGTGCTATGCAGAATATTAGAAAGGGAAGAGGACAGAATGGAACATTGTCTACATATGTGTGTGTGTTTTACTGAGGATGGGCCTCTATGACATAGCACTGACAGAGGAGATTTACGATGTCTTTTGATAATAACGCCTAAAGTGCATTCCAGAGGATATGAGCTAATGGTTCTGTTCTATACCGTACCAGGGAGAGACAGTTCCAGTTTGGAGTAGGAGGACCAGACACTGGTCTATACAATGAACACTGTTGATACAGCAGTTGCTGTCTGCTATGTTTTATAGATATCTTTCATACAAAACTTAACCTTGTGACCCATTCTATGTATCTGTGGTTCATCATGTACGTTGAGAGGGGTGTATCTTGGCTATAAAAGATCTTTGTACTTTTGTGTTGTCACTTTTCAATGGTTCATTAGAGATAGCGCATCATTGAAAGTCAAGTGCTTTTGCAAAAGCATCTTAATTATTAAAGATGTAGTTTTAAGTATAACTCGGACTGGTGTGTGAAGTTTAACTCTCCTCATTTGGTAACGCAGAAATTAGCCACCACAACCTCCGTGAAAAAGGTTTCTCTCAAGAATTACCCTGTATTTAGCGCCATCCATCATTCCTTCAATTCTGACCAGTTTCCCAGTCCCTGCCGATGAAAAACATCCCCACAGCATGATGCTGCCACCACCATGCTTCACTGTGGGGATTGTGTTCTCTGGGTGATGAGAGGTGTTGGGTTTGCGCTAGACATATCGTTTTCCTTGATGGCCAATAAGCTAAGTTTTAGTCTAATTTGATCAGAATACCTTCTTCCATATGTTTGGGGTGTCTCCCACATGCCTTTTGGCAAACATCCAGCGTGTTTGCTTATTTCTTTCTTTAAGCAATGGCTTTTTTTCTGGCCACTCTTCCGTAAAGCCCAGCTCTGTGGAGTGTACGGCTTAAGTGGTCCTATGGACAGATGCTCCACAGCGGAAATTGGAGTTTTGCAGCTCCTTCAGGGTTATCTTTGGTCTCTTTGTTGCCTCTCTGATTAATGCCCTCCTTGCCTTGTCCATGAGTTTTGGTGGGCGGCCCTCTCTTGGCAGGTTTGTTGTGGTGCCATAGTCTTTCCATGTTTTAATAATGGATTTAATGGTGCTCTATGGGATGTTCAACGTTTCAGATATTTTTTTATAACCCAACCTTGATCTGTACTTCTCCACAACTTTGTCCCTGACCTGTTTGGAGATCTCCTTGGTCTTCATTGCTTGGTGGTGCCCCTTGCTTTGTGGTGTTGCAGACTCTGGGGCCTTTCAGAACAGGCGTGTATATACTGAGATCATGTGACACTTAGATTGCACACAGGTGGACTTCAACAAATTATTTAACTAATTTATTTAACTAATTGTGACTTCTGAAGGTAATTGGTTGCACCAGATCTTATTTAGGGGCTTCATAGCAAAGGGGGTGAATACATACTGTATGCACAAACCACTTTTACTTTTTTTTGTAATTTTGACTATTTTTTGCATATCCATTACATGAAATCCAAATAAAAATCTATTTAAATTACAGGCTGTAATGCAACAAAATAGGAAAAACTCCAAGGGGGGTGAATACTTTTGCAAGGCACTGTAGAGCCATGACTAAACTCTATTCGACATTAAGTAACTCATGCAAGCAGTACAATTGTATTTAAAAAACAGATAAAAATACACTATGGGGCTGTGAATCAACACAAACATAGACACATGCATGCAAACACACAATAACATACGCAAAATACACACACACGTTCACATGGATTTTGTAGTTATGTGGTAGTAGAATAGGGGCCTGAGGGAACACATTTGATGTGTTGTGAGAATGTATTGTAAGAATATAAGTGCCTTAATTTTGCTGGACCCCAGGAAGAGTAGCTGCTGCATTGGCAACAGCTAATGAGGATCCATAATAAATACAAATACTTGTTGCAAGTGAATTATCAGAGCCAAATATGTAAATACATGGCTCTGGGCCCCTTGTATAGTTGTGTGTGTGTGTTGACCAATCCCTGGTTTCTGTCCACAGTACATAAAGAAGCTCCACATGCAGGAGAGAGCCATAGAGGAGGTGAAGCTGGCTATCAAGCCGTTCTACCAGAAGAGAGACATCACTAAGGATGAATACAAGGATATCGTACGCAAGGCTGTCCAGAAGGTACACCTGATCATTGGCTAAAAATTAGTCATGTGGTTTACAATGATAAATGTAAATTTGTTTTTATGGAAACTGGAGAACATGCACATAATAATGTAACCAAAGATGTTAATCATGGGAGAGAATCTTTGGATCAAGTGTCTTTCATTGGTTGATGTGAGGCAGGGGTGGGCAACTGGCGGCCATGCAGCCCCCTTTTTGAAGGCCTCTCGGACCAATTGCTTGTGCATCAGCAGTTTTTCTCTTATGTCAGTCACTGATGGTTAGTCAATTGGCTCATGTTAGCTAACATTTTTTAGATTAAAAGTTAGTTTAGTGGCCAGCTATCTAAACTTGTTATCATGATCAAATTACCAGCCGAGGGGCCTCCCGCCTTGTGATTTTGTTAGTCAGTCTCACTTAGTTATCATATTCAAAACTGCAAACATTTCTTTCCACCCTGTGGCAAAATGTGTTGAATTGCAGGAAATTAACTCTAAAACGTACCAAATGTTTCTCTGCTGTCAAGATGGGGGCCACTAAAATGTCAAATATTTTGCTTGCAATGGGGGGGGGGGGCGGCTATGGATGTGGGTACTGATGTGGGTAAGCAGACACGCGAGCAACTGCAGCCCTTCATGAGTTCAGATTGTGGCCCCCAACCCCATAAAAGTTGCCCATCCCTGATATAAGGGCTTGCCCTAACATGTGCAATATGAGAGATTAGATTTGCAAGAATCGACTGAGTCTTGCACTAATTCTTGCAGAATGACAGTTATTGTGTTTCACTGTGGATTTAAATAAAGTCATTTGACTGTGCTTGTACATTGCTTCACTAACATGCATGTGATTTTGTTTTCCATTGCGTTTCCAGGTTTGCCATAGTAAGAGCGGGGCGATCAACCCAGTAAAAGTGGCCAACCTGGTCAAAGCCTACGTGGACAAATACAAACATGCCAGGAAACATAGGAAAGTAGAGGATGGAGGGAAGACACAGGAGGCAGAAACGGATAGAACAAATGACCCAGAGACTCCATGAGGACCCCGCATTCATCCACATGCCCTGGAGACTCAGCCATTTTCACACTAATTTGATCATTTCTGTTATCAAAATGTCACAGGTTGTTAGGGGACTCAAGGACTTTGACAAATACTGCCTCCAGATTGGCTATTTTATTCATTGTTTTTGGGGATTATAACGTTGTTACGTTCTGTTCATAGTAATTCACCATCTCACAAAATAATGGAACAGCCTTTTCGTTGAAAGATGTGGAAATAACTTAGTGGACCCAATGTGGTCTTGCACTTTGATTACCACCGACTGACAAGCATCTGTTTTTGAATTGGATTTGTTTCAAGATTCACACAAGGCCAGACCATGTCCATACACTTTGTTTTCATGGTCTAGCATGGTCCTACTCTTGGAGAGGTTACCACAGAGATTCTGTCTTAAACAGACAGCTCTGTCAGATAGCTTTTCCATCAAGAGAGGTTGAGGAATAATGTGAATGAGCTATTTCTACAGGCAAAATGTCTGAGAAGAAGCAGTGCTGACTTTTTTTTTAAAAATGGTGTCTTTTGTATGGGAGAGGGGTGGTTATCTGTGGCATGAGTCCTAATTTTGTGGTGTCAAAGTCTAATGCTGTCATTGACATATTAGAAGAAGAAAATAATGCCACAGCCCAGAAAAATACATGTATGCAATTTTGTAGAGTAGGAAAGTTATTTCTGATTTTAGATTTGGTGTAAATATAGATTTTGGATTCGCTATGTACGCCCTTCCAGTTCAATTAGCTGCCTACTGGGTATTCACAAATGTATACTGTGAATGCTTCTGGAGGAAGTTTGTTGTTTTTGTGAATGTCTCTGTGCTATGGGATGTGGGTCCGATGGAGTGCTGGTTGGCCAAACGGTACAGTTAGGCTCTTAAATTGACCAGTTTCTCACAGCAGGAAAATAGTCTTGTAGCAACAGGAAATCTGAATTATTGTGTGGATTATAACTAAATACCATTTTTTGTAGGGGTTGATACATTTTTAGTTGGGGCAAATCAAGCCTGAAATTTTAAAGTGGAAATATCAAACTTTAGAAGCCTTTTTAAACCACGAATACTCTGCATGTTTGCATTTCCTGCTGTGCCTTGAAATGTCCTGCAACAACAGGGTGATCAAGTTAAGATCCTACATCTGTATGTGGCTACACATAGTGGCTGTCCTCCTGAGTGGTGTTCAGATTGAGTCAATGCTCCTCTGGTGTCTCTTGGCAGAATATTCGAGATAAGGGCACACAACTCAGACTTCCCAAAAAACATGGTTGTTGATAAAGTTTCTGTTATGTGTGCATTTTCTCAAGTTCAGACTAGGCCCAAAGTGTCTACTGGTTTTAATTCTACTTTTACTTCAGCTATTGACTAAGACATAGGAAACAAGGTGAGACTTTAATTAATCAATTGAAAAGTAATTTGCCAAGGAGGAATGAAAACCTGCAGCCCTGGGGGACAGGAGTTTAATAAGTTTTGAAGCTGAGTGAATTCTGCGCCTTCACCATTCTTTTGTGTTATTTTACAGTTATTTCAGAGTCAATTGGCTAGTCCTGGTGTATATTGGTATCATAAGCTATATCATAAGACAAAGCAGACAATGCCTGTCTTGCAGCTTAATGTTGTTTGTAGTTATTCACACTTGATTATGAACTCAACTAGTTGTTCACATTTCCTTTGAAAGATTGTCTGATTCAAAAAGAAAATGTTCCAATTTGAATAACATTTGCAAAAACAAACTGATTTTGTTTCGTTACTTACAAATTTCACTATTCTTGTCGTGGGGAGTGTGTGCATGGTTAAATAGCTAACAGTCCGTAGTCAGGGCCAGGATGTTTTTGATGACTACATGATCTGACTATAAAAAAAATGAACAAAGGCCCAAAGTTTTTCATAGTCAGGTGGCGTGGGTGGGAGAAACTGGCCCTAGTCATACTGTATGCAATTCATGTCATCCTTAACACTGTTTCTCATTGGAGGAGCTGGTTGGCTTCCTTCCTGCTAATGAATACTGCTGTCCATTGTGCCTGAACAGTTGGCCTTCTCAATTTATTTTCAGATTCCTCTTAATCTCTTCTAAAATGTTCTATGTAGAAAAGTGCTTGACACTGTCACCCTATCTTTGCCTTTTTTTTGTAATTGACGTGTCCATACTGTGTGTGTTCAGTAGAACGGGTGTGTGTGGACCTGCCTTTGGCTAAGCTTGTCTTGTCCTGCACCTTGGTACTTTACGATAAAATTTTCAAATCAATCCCTGAATATTAACCTCTTGGCACTTCTGTAAACCTGAAAGGATTGGATAGGTATATCAGAGGGCAAGATGGAGCTATTACCGAATTGTATATACTGTACCTGTCCGATCCTTTCAGATGTACTTGAAGTGTCCAGGGGTTGATTGGATTTGAGCATGTACTGTACCTTTTTTCTTCCCTCATTTACTTGACACTTAGGACAAGTGCTTCAAAAAGGGAACAGAAAATTATAACTAAGTGAAATAAAAGTAAGATTTGTCCCAATTTACATTTTGCTCTGATGTTCATGTTTTACTAACATGCTAAATTTAAGGGATAACTTTTGAGACCATATGGGCAACATTTTGGAAAGGAACCCACAATCATAATACCATAATATTTTACATGAGGATATTACACATTTTTACAATTTCCTCTCAAACTGTGATGAAATGATGAGATAAGGGTATTTCACCAGGATTGGGGTTATAGTCATTCCAGTTCAATTCCTGTCAACTTTTAAAGCAGCCTTGACATTTCTCCATAGGCATGCATTTCAATGCCTGAATTGGCTGGAATGAAGGTGGAGACATTTCTCCATAGGTATGCATTTCAGTGCCTGAATTGGCTGGAATGAAGGTGGAGGCATTTCTCCATAGGTATGCATTTCAATGCCTGAATTGGCTGAAATGAAGGTGGAAACCCCAACCCTGCCTGATTTCCACTATTCTGCTGTAGGTTTGTCTGAGCAATGGTTTGTTGCTGTTAACTAACTGAGCCAGTGGAGAGGGTTTTCTTTCCGTCCCTGGCAGGTCTGTATTATCCTTACTGCTGCCTTGACTATAGCTCACTGGGCCTGGGACAGACTACTGGAGGTTTCACTGGGCCTGGGCCAGACTACTGGAGGTCCCACTGTGCCTGGGCCAGGCTACTCGAGGCCTCACTGGGCCAGACTACTGGACGGGTCACTGGGCCTGGGCCAGACTACTGGAGGTCACACTGGGCCTGGGCCAGACTACTGGAGGTCCCACTGGGCCTGGGCCAGACTATTGGATGTGTCACTGGGCCTGGGCCAGACTACTGGACGTGTCACTGGGCCTGGGCCAGACTACTGGACGTCTCACTGGGCCTGGGCCAGACTACTGGAGGCCCACTCAAATGTTTGTACATATTGTTCTGGGACAATGTAATTAATAATAAAAAGTACAATTATCTCTAAAGTTATTTATTTTATTTCTCAAAAGAAGTCCTATTATATAATATATCTTTTTTAAGATAAGTGGCCCTCTGTAGCTCAATTGGTAAAGCATGGTGCTTGCAATGCCAGGATAGTGAGTTAGATTCCCAGGAACCCCCCCCCCCCCCCAAACGTAAAAACATGTACAGTCGTGGCCAAAAGTTTTGAGAATGACACAATATTAATTTTCACAAAGTCTGCTGCCTCAGCTTGTATGATGACAATTTGCATATACTCCAGAATGTTATGAAGAGTGATCAGATGAATTGCAATTAATTGCAAAGACCCTCTTTGCCATGCAAATTAACTGAATCCCCCAAAAACATTTCCACTGCATTTCAGCCCTGCCACAAAAGGACCAGCTGACATGTCAGTGATTCTCTCGTTAACACAGGTGTGATTGTTGATGAGGACAAGGCTGGAGATCACTCTGTCATGCTGACTGAGTTCGAATAACAGACTGGAAGCTTCAAAAGGAGGGTGGTGCTTGGAATCATTGTTCTTCCTCTGTCAAACATGGTTACCTGCAAGGAAACGCGCCGTCATCATTGCTTTGCACAAAAAGGGCTTCACAGGCAAGGATATTGCTGCCAGTAAGATTGCACCTAAATAAACAATTTATCTGATCATCAAGAACTTCAAGGAGAGCAGTTCAATTGTTGTGAAGAAGGCTTCAGGGCGCCCAAGAAAGTCCAGCAAGTGCCAGGACCGTCTCCTAAAGTTGATTGAGCTGCGGGATCGGGGCACCACCAGTACAGAGCTTGTTCAGGAATGGCAGCTGGCAGGTGTGAGTGCATCTGCACGCACAGTGAGGCAAAAACTTTTGGAGGATGGCCTGGTGTCAAGAAGGGCAGCAAAGAAGCCACTTCTCTCCAGGAAAAACATCAGGGACAGACTGATATTCTGCAAAAGGTACAGGGATTGGACTGCTGAGGACTGGGGTAAAGTCATTTTCTCTGATGAATCCCCTTTCCGATTGTTTGGTGCATCCGGAAAAAAGCTTGTCCGGAGAAGACAAGGTGAGTGCTACCATCAGTCCTGTGTCATGCCAACAGTAAAGCATGCTGAGACCATTCATGTGTGGGGTTGCTTCTCAGCCAAGGGAGTGGGCTCACTCACAATTTTGCCTAAGAACACAGCCATGAATAAAGAATGGTACCAACACATCCTCTGAGAGCAACTTCTCCCAACCATCCAGGAACAGTTTGCTGATGAACAATGCCTTTTCCAGCATGATGGAGCACCTTGCCATAAGGCAAAAGTGATAACTAAGTGGCTCGGGGAACAAAACATTGATATTTTGGGTCCATGGCCAGGAAACTCCCCAGACCTTAATCCCATTGAGAACTTGTGGTCAATCCTCAAGAGGCGGGTGGACAAACATAAACCCACAAATTCTGACAAACTCCAAGCATTGATTATGCAAGAATGGGCTGCCATCAGTCAGGATGTGGCCCAGAAGTTAATTGACAGCATGCCAGGGCGGATTGCAGAGGTCTTCAAAAAGAAGGGTCAACTCTGCAAATATTGATTCTTTGCATCAACTTCATGTAATTGTCAATAAAAGCCTTTGACACTTATGAAATGCTTATAATTATACTTCAGTATTCCATAGTAACATCTGACAAAAATATCTAAAGACACTGAAGCAGCAAACTTTGTGGAAATTAATATTTGTGTCATTCTCAAAACTTTTGGCCACGACTGTATACACGCATGACTAAGTTGATTTGGTTAAAAGTGTCTGCTAAATGGCATATACTTTATTATAATTTCCCGGGTATTATTTTGGTGCCTCAAAGTTTTTATCTAAAGTAATTACAGAATATCTTTAAATGCTTGCTTCACAGTGTTACATCAAACTCAACCCTACCAATCAAGCATCTTTGTCCAAACAGCCTTCACTTACCCTAGAATGTGTTATTTAAGTTAAACATTATCACTTTTACCTAGCTGCGGTGCTATGACAAGACAGCATTACTTCAAAAAAAGTGCAGTAGACTAAAACAGGCCAGTGACTGACTAGTGACTAGTACTAGCAGTGGAAATCTCTGCCTGCAAAGTGATGGCATTCCTAGATGAAACCAGTGTTCAATACAGCTGGTCCATTTTCAGCATATTCTCTAGCTAAGGAAATCAGTCAATTGAAATAAATTCATTAGGCCCTGTATGGATTTCACATGACTGGGCAGGGGTGTAGCTACTGGGGAGCAAGGCCCAGCCAATCAGAATTAGTTTTTCCCCACAAAAGCACTTTATTACAGACTGAAATACTCCTCAGCACCCCGCCTCTCCCTTCAGACGATCCCGCAGGTGAAGAAGCCAGATGTGGAGGTCCTGGGCTGGTGTGGTTACACATGGTCTGCGGTTGTGAGGCCGGTTGGACGCACTGCCAAATTCTCTTAAACAACATTGGAGGCAGCTTATGGTATAGAAATTAACATTACATTCTCTGGCAACAGCTCTGGTGGACATTCTTGCAGTCAGCATGCCAATAGCACACTCCCTCAAAACCTGAGACATCTGTGGCATTGTGTTGTGTGACAAAACTGCACATTTTAAAGTGGCCTTTTATTGTCCCCATCACAAGGTTCACCTGTGTAATGATCATACTGTTTAATCAGATTCTTGATATGCCACACCTGTCAGGTGGATCGATTATATTGGCAAAGGAGAAATGCTCACTAACAGGGATGTAACGAAATTTGTGCACAAAAGTTAAGAGAAATACGTTTTTTGTGCGTATGGAACATTTCTGCGATTTTTTTTATTTCAGCTCATGAAACATGGGACCAACACTATACATTCATATTTTTGTTCAGTGTATAATATACAATGGGGGTTGGCAACTAGGTTTGGCCTCCAGCCAATTTGTTTCTGAGCTTGTAGCTAGTTGGCAAGCCAGAACATAATTAGCCTATTAGCAAATAGCCTACTAGCTGCCCAATTCATAGCCCTACACTACACATTTAACACATGCGGTTAGTGGGCTAATCAATTCATTGACAATAACATAATAATGTTGATCTGATTACAGTGGTAAAATCACCAATGTCTGTATTAATAGGCCTACCTACTCTATTAAAATAGATTCATCTTACCAGATTTCTCCAATGCCAAACCAGTGTGTCTTGTTTGTAACAAAACTGTCGCTTTTTGCAAATAAATCAATCTGAGATGTCATTGAATCTATTATGAAGCAGCTTGGTCTCAGAGCATTTCGTATTATTCTGTATGTAAATCCGAGATGCTCCATTTAGTATGATATGTTACGTTTCGTAGGGTATGTATTCATTTGTGGATGTCCATCACCCATTTCGTATGACATGTTACGAATTACAATTCATATTATATGTTACAAATTAGCAAAAGGTACAATATGTTACGAATTTTCAAAACGTACAATGTTACGAATTTGCAAAACATATGATAAGTTACAGATTCTAGCTTGGTGTCTAACGTTAGCTAGCTGGCTAACGTTAGCTAGGCTAGAGGTTAGGGTTAGGGGTTAGGGTTAAGGTTAGGGTTAAGTTTAGGAGTTAAGTTAAAGGGTTAAAGTTAGGGGAAGGGTTAGCTAAAAGGGTTAAGATTATGGGAAGGGTTAGCTAACATGCTAAGTCGTTGTGAAGTAGCTAAAAAAAATTGTAAGTAGTTGAAAAGTTGCTGATTAGCTAAAATGCTAAAGTTATGAGATTTGAACTCGCATGCTAGACGTTCGCGGTATACGCTTACCCATCCACCACAACCAGTCACCCTACTTTATTTTTTGCCTTAATGTATTACATGAATGGTGACCACAGCCCTTTCGAAAATATATTTAAATCATGTTTTAATGCGATTCTTTCCACTCTTCCACACTTCATGTATTCAATATATTCAATTTCAAATGTAGCTCCTAGTGCGGCTTTACTTCCGGCTATTATGACACATCTGGCAGTTCCTTATCTGTATGTACCTAGACACTAGTTAGGGGGCATGATGACGTACAGTACTAAAGTAAGCAATAAACAGTAAACATACCATAACTGTTGTAGAGATTGCATTGAGACAGAAGCATTTGTCATGTCATGTAAAACAACGTTGGGGTTCCCGAGTGGCGCAGCGGTTTAAGGCACTTTATCTCAGTGCTAGAGGCATTACTACAGATCCTGGTTTGATTCCATGCTGTATCACAACCGGCCATGATTTGGAAGCATAGGGTGGCCTACAATTGACCCAGCGCCGTCCGGGTTAGGGTTTGGCAGGGGTAGGCCGTCATTGTAAATAAGAATTTGTTCTTAACTGACTTGCCGAGTTAAATAAAGGTAAAATGAAACAAGGGATGAACCAGGTTTACCTAATAAAGAGTTTATTGGTCCTATTTTGCATACTATACAATGTGCTGTTCAATGACAATAAAATAGTTGTTTGCTCAGTTTCAATACAATAAAATACATTTTTCAAGAAAAAATAATAAGAGAAAACAGACTGAAGGATTGAGCGACCAAGACAGGTTTAAAGTGTGGCCCACAGGGACAGAAGCTGGGAATTCTTCAGTAGAAGAGAACAGACCACTAAATGAGACACTCAATACAGACAGGCTGATTTGATGTTCACTTATTAAATACCTATCCCACAAACAGTTGTAAAACAGTAATAAAACAGTTACAATGTCATATTCTCTGTTAACCTAACAAGAGAATGGCCTCGCCTAGTGCATTACACACTGATAGCAATATGATACATAGATTCATCATCAGAATAATGTAACACTATCAACATTTGTCTGACTTTTAAAGAGGGTTAAGCCAAGGCCTTATACCTTTTAAAGGGTTAATAAATTATGTTATGATAAACTGTAAGGTCTCCTCTTCAGGAGACCTCTGTGTGTGTGTTAAAACCTGTTTTGAGTGTTGTGACCTTCAGACATTATCAGAAGGCGTCTACATTCAGACTCCTCCTGTCTGGATCCCACCATGGTTATCTGGTTTTCTGAGAACACAAAGCTGCCACAGACCTGATGAAACCAGCCCCCTGTCAGAAGATGCTTACTCCTTCACCTTGTCATGACCCTATACTTGTGATGAAAGGTCAAGTTTCGGTCAAACCCACTTCTGCGTTTTTACTTGCTGATAAAATGGTTCCTGCTGTCAGGGGGAGGTTAGATTTATTAAAATGTTGTTGCTAGGGAAAGTTACGTAAGGGGGAAGGGGAGGCTATATGAGTTACAGCATGTCTTAGACATTTTGCAGAACTTGGGGAGAAACTATCATATACTGTTATACTGTACTCTGTACCAACTTCTGCCTACAAATTGTATTACTAAAGGAGTATTTTTTTAATACTTAAACAAAGAGTCTGTTTCCGTTCCATTACTAATGTATGTTTGATAATTATATAGACCTGATCATTTGTTGAAGAAATTGACCAACACTTTCAAATATCTACACATTTGAATTGTACATATAATTACAGATCAGATCATTTACAAATAATTGCGTCATATATACTTTTTGTAAAAATGTTTTTCCTGAGGGAATATTAAATGAGTGATATAGCTAATCAGTAGAGTAATGGACCAGTTAAATAAACAAGACCTAGCTGAGGTCTATTAGATACCAGTCTTGGTCTAGAAGTAGAGTAAAGTAACACAACCAGGGTTAGGGACACAACCATAGGACCAATTTGGGATAGGCCCAAAGTGCGTGATTGGGACAGACCCAGAGGTCTATTTAGTACTAGTCCTAGATAGGCTGGGTGGGTTGGTGGGTGGAGATGTGGTACGATTAGTGGTCTAGAAGTATTGCCCCATGGTGTGCTCTGGGCCGTCGGGCCAGGTGGCACTGATAAGCTCCATCAGGCTGTTGTGGTGGGAGATCTGCAGGCTGATGTTGTCGTTCTGGAGGGAAGACGCCCCCTCCCCCTGGGCCACCTCGTGGAAGTGACGACAGATCAAGGGAACCACCTGGGAAGCGAAGGGGAAACGGAGAGAAGGTGGTACGAGAGGAAAGTGGAGGGGTAGGGAGAGGAAAATATTTAGAGAGAAGAGATTTATAAAAAAAATGACATATGCAGTAATTGCATTAGATTACACACAATAAATATTAGTTCATAACCAATTTGTTCTACGTTACTCTAAGCTGGCTGTTGCCTTGATGGTTAAAGCTCAAGAGAGAGAGATGTTTACCTTGACAATGATGAGTTTCTTCTCCAGGGGTTTTCCGTCTGGGAACTTCTCTCCAAAGCACATGTGGATGGTATAGTCAGGAGAGCCTCCTCTGTTCTCCTTAAATGCTATCAGATCTAAATGGGTTCATAGATGTCAAAACACTGACATTAGACAAATGGACAGAGGTTAGCATTATACTGATTTGTGTCTGTCTCTGAGAGATATGTGTGTGTGTGTGTGTGTGTGTGTGTGTGTGTGTGTGTGTGTGTGTGTGTGTGTGTGTGTGTGTGTGTGTGTGTGTGTGTGTGTGTGTGTGTGAGCTGATTCTTCATAGCTGTCTTCATTGTCTTTGTGTAATCCAGTGAGCCAAACTTACCAGTCATGTACTTGTCGAAGCTCAACAGTTGTACCATTTCATTTTGGGGCATCTTCCTGGGTTCAGGGTGTGCCTCTCTGGGGTCACTAGTACTGGAGAACACATGGCATTTGTCCTGCCGGTAACCATAGATACCCGTGTTTCGTACCTCCAGGAGAAGACCCCTTTGGACACTCCCTAGGATGCGGTTGGTGTATTCAATCTGGTGGAAATGAAGGCAGAGGAAGAAAGAGGTACAGAGAAGTTAGTCTGGGATTAAAAAAATGGTTTTTGCTTGTCATGTTGCTAAGACTTGTTGTTAGTGTTTCTTAATGCTATGTGCATTGCTAGTGAATGACCAGTCAGTTTCACTTGTATACAACAAAGACACACATTGGAATACCACAGGTATGTACACAGAACGCCAGATAGTAGTGCAGGTGAATAGTAGCAGCGCCCCTACCTGTTTGTGGTCTAGCAGGCCGTCAGTGCTAGGGAAGCAGAGGGTCTGGGCGTTGGGCTCAGGGACATCACACTGGTAGTGGAGCTGAACCAGGGGGCCTGACACCTGGGTCTTCAGCATCTCTCTCCTCCTGTAGGAGATGGTGATCTCCAGGTCACAGAGAGACGGCTGGGCAGCAGGCAGGTTGAGCAGGGCATCCTGGTTCACTGTGGGGAGATGGGAGAGGTCATCAAATAGGTCACATTTTACTACATGACTGAAATGAACTTTATTTTACGCTACAGAAATGACTAGAACTACATGGTAAAACGGTATTTACACAATAACAACAACAACTTCTACGTATGTATTTTTCCTTTTTTATTGACTTGTGGATGTATGGCCTTTGCATACCGTGGTCGTATGGCTGCTGTACTGGTACTGGGATTGGTGGTGGTGAGTGGTTCTGGGAGACTGGCTGGGGCTCTGTTAGAGGCTGGAAGGGGTAGCAGTCTTCTGGTACTACTGGGTGGTGTGTGTGTATATAGTTCTCTGCCCACTCCTCTGTGGAGAAGGAAAAAAGGGAGATTTGAGAAAACTGGTCTCTTATCTCATTAGAAAGCTTTCTCAAGAAAAAAATATACTTTTTGTGTGTGAGTAATAAACAACCCATTGTAAGGGGTTGACTTTCTACAGGTGGGAGGTGTGCTGTACCAGTAGGTTGGTTCAGGTCTAAGGTGTTCACAAGCTTGAGTAGATTATCATGCTGTTTGGAGAAAAAAATACATTCACAGATTTGAAATGGTTTGATAATGAATTTGTCCTCAAAAAATACTAAACAAGTGAGAATAGAACAGAATAAATAGAATAGTGCTTTCTAGGAGGGCAGAATTGGACAACCAGCTCCTAGTTCAATATAGATTTAATATTGCTGTACCTCCATGCCTGGGGGGGTGTAGTCTGTAGAGGTGAGAGAGCTGTGGATGTCAATGTCATAGTCCTCCACAGCAATTTCCTCTATGTGTGGGCTCCCATAGTTAGCTGTAACAAGAAGACATAATCAAATTAAAGTTGGGGCAAGAGGAGACTTGCGTTGGCTAACTGAGCTTGGTTTAGGCTTTAGCACAGTGGGCTAACACAGTCTTGTGACACTTTAGATACATTACAAAAGCTGTATTGATCATACACTCATTGTTGATAATCAGGTAGACTTTATGGGGGTCGTCTGAGTCCTTGGAGTGGTCTTCCACCATCATGAAACGTTTGGTCAGGTTGTTCAGTACACAGCGGAAGTTAGTCTTCCACTTTGCCTTGTCATTGGGATGCGTGTTGATTTTACCACTGACCACTGCCCATGCCTGTAACCACCAAAGAATGTGGAAGTTTAATTTCTGAAATATTCTGTAGCTAGGAGGCAAAATAATGCCAACTGACCAAACCTGTCAATATAACAATGATGAAAGGCGAATTGAAGTGTCATAACAAGTTAATAATATATTTGTATAACATTACAATACCTTGACTCAAGATCTGCAGTTTGCAATCAAACCACAGCCTCTATTTCCTTGAAACTCTTCAAAGCACTACCTTCCACAATGTAAGCCTTACCCTGAATATTTTACTGTCGTCCTCGCAGCAGTCCTTCCTAGAGATGTGTTTCCACGGGACTCTGAACTTGTTGTTGTCCACAAAATACAACCCGGCGTATTGCCCGGTCCACACCTGTTCTATCAGCCAGTCCGCAAACTGAGGTTTGGGGTTGCGACTGGAACGTACAGAGAGGAAGGACATACATACTTCAGAAAAGAGAGACAGTGGCTGAAACATTGGTGAGCGAATTGTCAATGGAAGAGCACTTGTTAATTTCGCAGAGAGAGTGAAAGGAGAGAGGGAGAGAGACTGTATCATTGCACTCTGCATTCAACAATCAATTCAATCGGTAGGGTACCAAGGTTTTTACAGTAGAAGCACACTACAATCACTAGTAAGCATAGCCGAGCTCATTGGAATATCCATTCCTAACTCTATTTTACGGTAACTGTTATCAGTACCTATAACTAGCCTTCTAGTCTGCATATTGCGAGAACATATCTGTTTACCTCACGTGCAAATATGAAAAATATTACCTTTGCATCGTTAATGCTGAGCCACGTACTTCTGTCATACAGTGGAAGTGTACTACTAAGTGTTTTTCTAATTGTTTCCAGGTACATTGCTGGGCACAAGATTTTTTATAGGCGTCATGATGTCAGATAGAGGGAGTTTCCCTGGACAGAGAGGAGGAGGAGGAGATTAATTTAACATGGTATTTCCGACGGTACTTTAATATTAAAATGCATGTATGTGTATCCAACTCATTGGTTTGGTATAATAATGGGTGTTACGCGATGACAAACGCCAGTCTGAAAGTGAAAGTTAGTCTGCGAAACAATCTTGTCACCAACTGATGATGAAACAAACAAAGCAGGCAATTTCTCTCTCACACTGAAGTTAGCAATCAAACTGTGTCATGGTCAAGACATAATAGGATGTCTGACAAACATGTATTAAATCAATCTGACTCTTATACAGAGAGATCAGCATCGATTTCTATTTTGACAACAGGCTGAAAGCGTGTAGATAGAACGCCTCACTGAAGTTGAAATGTCATCGTCCTTGTTCTGGAGTTTTGTTTTGGATATTTATACCTAGATATGAATAGATTTGGGACTGGGTTTGGGAAAGCATGTCGGCTAATTATAATGTATCAAAATCACCAGTAAGATTACATTGCGGGGGAATGAATGACCCATCATTTACTCACGTCAATACACCTGTAACATTCCATTTAGCTGGTTTCTTTAGAATTTAATTCAGATGTGTGTCTTATGTAAATGAATATTCATGAGTGGAAATTCCTCTATGGAAAACTAGCCAGACTACTTTGTTGCTTTGTTAGCATTGTAACAAGTATCAACTGTAGTCACTATTCTGTTGGTCCTTTCATTTCATTGATATTGCACAATACATCCATAAACCAGGGAACTTCAGGGGATTACAGGCATGGCCTACAAGACAAATGCCCTTTAAAATGCAACTACAAACTTTTGAGTGATTGTATCAGTGATCTACAGTGCATTTAAATATTAAGACCCCTTTGCTTTGTCCACATTTTGTTACATTACAGCCTTATTCTAAAATTGATTAAATCACTTTTTTCCCTCATAACTCTACACACAATACCCCAAAACAACAAAGCAAAAACTGTTTTTTTAGACATTTTTGCAAATGTATTAAAAATAAAAAACAAATACATGATTTACATAAGTATTCAGACCCTTTGCCATGAGACTCGAAATTGAGCTCAGGTGCATCCTGTTTCCATTGATCATCCATGAGATGTTTCTACAACTTGATTGGAGTCCACTTGTGGTAAATTCAATTGGTTTAACATAATTTGGAAACAAACTATAGTTTTGGCAAGTCGGTGAGGACATCTACTTTGTGCATGACACAAGTAATTTTTCCAACAATTGTTTACAGACAGATTATTTCACTTATAATTCACTGTATCACAATTCCAGAGGGTCAGAAGTTTACATACACTAAGTTGACTGTGCCTTTAAACAGCTTGGAAAATTCCAGAAAATTATGTCATGGCTTTAGAAGCTTCTGATAGGCTAATTGACATCATTTGAGTCAATTGGAGGTGTACCTGTTCATGTATTTCAAGGCCTACCTTCAAACTCAGTGCCTCTTTGTTTGACATCATGGGAAAATCAAAAGAAATCAGCCAAGACCTCAGAAAAAAATTGTAGACCTCCACAAGTCTGGTTCATCCTTGAGCAATTTCCAAACGCCTGAAGGTACCATGTTCATCTGTACAAACAAAAGTATGCAAGTATAATCACCATGGGTGTCATATTCGTATATGTAGGTGGCAGGGAAGTCAGGCGCAGGAGAAACCAAGTTGGTTAATATGGAGTATTTAATAAAACAACTAACTCCAAAACCAAAGTACAAAATAAATGGTATACCCGCTGCACACTGATACACAAACCCACGTAACATAACATCACAAACAATCACCGACAAGGACATGAGGGGAAACAGAGGGTTAAATACACAACATGATTAATTGGATTGGAAACAGGTGTGTAGGAAGACAAGACAAAACCAATGGAAAATGAAAAACTGATCAATGATGGCTAGAAGACCGGTGACGTCGACCGCCGAGCACCACCCGAGCAAGGAGGGGCATCGACTTTGGCAGAAGTCATGACAATGGGACTATGCAGCCGTCATACCGCTCAGGAAGGAGACACGTTCTGTCTCCTGGAGATGAACGTACTTTGGTGCGAAAAGTGCAAATCAATCCCAGAACAACAGCAAAGGACCTTGTGAAGATGATGGAGGAAACAGGTACAAAAGTATCTATATCCACAGTACAACGAGTCCTATATCGACATACCCTGAAAGGCCACTCAGCAAGGAAGAAGCCACTGCTCCAAAACCCCCACGAAAAAGCCAGACTATGGTTTGCTACTGCACATGGGGACAAAGATCGTACTTTTTGGAGAAATGTCCTCTGGTCTGATGAAACAAAAATAGAACTGTTTGGCCTTAATGACCATCGTTATGTTTGAAGGAAAAAGGGGGAGGCTTGCAAGCCGAAGAACACCATCCCAACTGTGAAGCAGGGGGGACTCGAACCCAGAATCTCTAGTGGCGAAAAAATACAATTGAATCAATTTTAGAATAAGACTGTAACATAACAACATGCGGAAAAGTCAAGAGGTCTGAATACTTTCCGAATGCACTCTATGTTGTATGACTTTATATCATATCATTTTTTTAATATATCAAAGGTGATACAATGCAGTTATATTTGGTTATAAGTAGTATGTGCATGAAAAGAACTGTAAATTCCACTGCAGCCCTTTGAGTTTATTTCAAGCATTGTCTAATATATTAATTCCTTTTACACCCTCCTACTTCAGGAATGTGGCCACTTGACTGGATAGTAGTCATGGATTGGGTTGCAGTCTGAGAGCAAGTCTCCATTCAGGGTTTGTTTGCTAACTATTTTTAAATTTAACCTTTACTTAACTAGGCAAGTCAGTTAAGAACAATTCTTATTTACAGTGACAGCCTAGGAACAGTTGGTTAACTGCCTTGTTCAGGGGCAAACCAACATATTTTTACCTTGTCAGCTCAGGGATTCGATCTTGCGACATTTCGGTTACTAGTCCAACGCTCTAGCCACTAGGCTACCTGCCGCCCATAACAGCTGCTGAGAGTAACGTGTTATTGGCTGAGAGAATCCAGGGTGGCTCACCACAGATAGTCACTTATGAAACTTCACTGTAAGTACAAGATTAGGTTTTGTTCCTACTAAAATAACAACACATCTCTTTATATGCCCATTCATACATTCTCACCAGGCATCTGCAGATCTCCTGTTGCATGTGTCCAATGCTGTAACTAAACAGTGCCTTTGATTCAAGTTACCATGCAGCCAGTCAGACAGACATAATACTCTGTATTTTTGATGGTCATTAATCTATCCAAGAGTTGCTGAATGTTTTCACCTTCAGTTTGCTCCACTGTTCACCTTGGTTTGAAAATAAGCTATAGACAACAGTTATTTTCCGGTGCATTTCCTGTACATTGTAATAAGTGCAGGTCAAGCTGAACATCACTGTCCTGACGTGAGGTATAAGAAATAGGACTGAGAGTTTCAAAGTGAAAAATCTGCAGGTGTGTTGTTATATAATGTGCTTATGGTGAGACATGGTAAAAATAAGTCAGACAGCGAGGAGAGTGGGGATGCCCTCTTCTTGATGAGAGAACCTTTAATGTTGTCTCTCAGCTGGGCCTAGAATAACACTTCCTCTTTCCAGCCCTCCTCTTTCAATACAACCACACTGACATGCAACAGGGGGAAACACCAGGATATACAGTGCATTTGGAAAGTATTCAGACCACTTGACTTTTTCCACATTTTGTTA
This sequence comes from Salmo trutta, assembly GCF_901001165.1. Taxonomy (NCBI): domain Eukaryota; kingdom Metazoa; phylum Chordata; class Actinopteri; order Salmoniformes; family Salmonidae; genus Salmo; species Salmo trutta. Next base: position 34,561,213 of record NC_042963.1, read on the forward strand.
CTTTACTTCACATTTTGTTACTGTATTATAAAATTTATTATATTGTTTTTTTCCTCAATCTACACATAATACCCCTTAATGACAAAGCAAAAACAGGTTTTTAGGAATTTTGGAAAATGTATATATAAAAAATAATATTATCACATTTACATAAGTATTCAGACCCTTTACACAGTACTTTGTTGAAGATCCTTTGGCAGTGATTACAGCCTAGATTCCTCCTGGGTATGACGCTACAAGCTTGGCACACCTGTATTTGGGGAGTTTCTTCCATTCTTCTCTGCAGATCCTCTCAAGCTCTGTCAAGCTGGATGGGGACCGTTGCTGCACAGCGATTTTCAGGTCTCTCCAGATGTTCGATTGGGTTCAAGTCCGGGCTCTGGCTGGGCCACTCAAGGACATTCAGAGACTTGTCCCGAAGCCACACCTGCGTTGTCTTGGCTGTGTGCTTAAGATTGTTGTCCTGTTGGAAGGTGAACCTTTGCCCCAGTCTGAGGTCCTGAGCGCTTTGGAGCAGGTTTTCATCAAGGATCTCTCTGTACTTTGCTCCGTTCATCTTTCCCTCGATCCTGACTAGTCTCATAGTCCCTGCCGCTGAAAAACATCCCCGCAGCATGATGCTGCCATGACCACAATTCACCATAGGGATGGTTCCAGGTTTCCTTCAGACGTGACGCTTGGCATTCAGGCCAAAGAGTTCAATTTTGGTTTCATCAGACCAGAGAATCTTGTTTTTCATGGTCTGAGTCCTTTAGGTGCCTTTTGGCAAACTCCAAGCAGACAGTCATGTGCCTTTTACTGAGGAATGGCTTCCATCTGGCCACTCTACCATAAAGCCCTGATTGGTGGAGTGCTACAGAAATGGTTGTCCTTCTGGAAGGCTCTCCCATCTCCACAGAGGAACTCTAGAGCTCTGTCAGAGTGACCATTGGGTTCTTGGTCACCTCCCTGACCAAGGCCCTTCTCCCCCGATTGCTCAGTTTGGCTGGGCGGCCAGCTCTAGGAAGAGTCTTGGTGATTTCAAACTTCTTCCATTTAAGAATGATGGAGGCCACTGTGTTCTTGGAGACCTTCAATGCTGCAGACATTTTTTGGTACCCTTCCCCAGATCTGTGCCTCAACACAATTCTGTCTCGGAGCTCTACGGACAATTCCTTCGACTTCATAGCTTGGTTTTTGCTCTGACATGTACTGTCAACTGTGGGACCTTATATGGACAGGTGTGTGCCTTTCCAAATCATGTCCAATCAATTGAATTTACAACAGGTGGACTCCAATCAAATTTTTTAAACATCTCAAGGATTGAAACAGGATGCACCTGAGCTCAACTTTGAGTCTCCTAGCAAAGGGTCTGAATACTTATGTAAATAAGGTATTTCTGTTTTAATTTGTAATAAATTAGCAAAACATTCAAAAACCTGTTTTTGCTTCGTCATTGTGGGGTATTGTGTGTAGCTTGATATGGAATTTGTTTTAGTTAATCAGTTTTAGAATAAGGCTGTAAAGTACCAAAATGTAGAATCATGGTGAAAAACCGAAAGTCTATTACTATTTTAGTCTCTATCAATACAAGCACTGCGGCAGTCTAGTACTCTCTCATCACAAGGGAGCCTCTGTTTTGCATAGTCTGACCTATTCTAATTCCACCATCACCTTAAAGCTATTTTCACTGCCTCGGTGAGATCATTTGAGTCAATTGGAGGTGTACCTGTGGATGTATTTCAAGGCCTACCTTCAAACTCAGTGCCTCTTTGCTTGAAATCATGGGAAAATCAAAAGAAATCAGCCAAGACCTCCACAAGTCTGGTTCATCCTTGGGAGCAATTTCCAAACGCCTGATGGTACCACGTTCATCTGTACAAACAATAGTATGCAAGTATAAACACCATGGGACCACGCAGCCGTCATACCGCTCAGGAAGGAGATGTGTTCTGTCTGCTAGAGATGAACGTACTTTGGTGCGAAAAGTGCAAATCAATCCCAGAACAACAGCAAAGGACCTTGTGAAGATGCTGGAGGAAACAAAGTATCTATATCCACAGTAAACAAGTCCTATATCGACATAACCTGAAAGGCCGCTCAGCAAGGAAGATGGCACTGGTCCAAAACCCCCATGAAAAAGCCAGACTACGGTTTGCAACTGCAAATGGGACAAAGATCGTACTTTTTGGAGAATGTCCTCTAGTCTGATGAAACAGAAATAGAACTGTTTGGCCATAATGACCATCGTTATGTTTGGAGGAAAAAGGGGGCGGCTTGCAAGCCGAAGAACACCATCCTAACTGTGAAGCAGGGGGGTGGCAGCATCATGTTGTGGGGGTGTTTTGCTGCAGGAGGTACTGGTGCACTTCACAAAATAGATGGCATCATGAGGAAAGAAAATGATGTGGATATATTGAAGCAACATCTCAAGACATCAGTCAGGAAGTTAAAGCTTGGTCGCAAATGGGTCTTCCAAATGGACAATGACCCCAAGCATACTTCCAAAGTTGTGGCAAAATGGCTTAAGGACAACAAAGTCAAGGTATTGGAGTGGCCATCACAAAGCCCTGACCTTAATCCTATAGAACATTTGTGGGTAGAACTGAAAAAGCATGTGTGAGCAAGGAGGCCTACAAACCTGACTCGGTTACACCAGCTCTGTCAGGAGGAATGGGCAAAAATTCACCCAACTTATTGTGGGAAGCTTGTGGAAGGCTACCCGAAATGTTTGACCCAAGTTAAACAATTTAAAGGCAATGCTACCAAGTACTAATATATATCCTTTATGTAAACTTCTGACCCACTGGGAATGTGATGAAAGAAATAAAAGCTGAAATAAATCATTCTCTCTACTATTATTCTGACATTTCACATTCTTAAAATAAAGTGGTGATCCTAAGACAGGGCATTTTTACTAGGATTAAATGTCAGGAATTGTGAAAAACTGAGTTTAAATGTATTTGGCTAAGGTTTATGTAAACGTCTGACTTCAACTGTGTACAGTATGCTCCACCATGCCAGTCTCAGGAATGGGGAAGCAATACTCACTCTAGCTGAACACTTCCCTCTTCCTGCTCGTTGGAAATGCTGTTTTGCCCTGGTCCGTGATGTGTCTCTTTATAGGAGCAGGCCCCTGTGGCTCTGTGGTCGTGTGAAGGCCCCTGGATTGACACTGGGGAAGGATATAGCTCACTCATTCAGACTGTATAGTGCAGTTTTCACATCACTATTCACACACACACACGCACGCTCACACGCACCCACATGCATGCACGCACAAACACACACGCACAAACCCACAAACACACGGATGTCAAGGGGCTATAATGAAGGGGACCTGTTTCTGTGATGCACAGGCCTTTGGTGGAGAATGGACTAGTGTGGATAGAGATTTACTCAAGTGTGTGTTAGGGTTAAAGGATTATTTCAGAAATGTTTAGGACAATCTCTTAGTTGAAATTGTCTTCTTGCTTTAGCTTGTGATTAGCATTTGTCATACCAGGAAGTCAGTCTATTGCCACAAAGAAATGTATAAAAAATGCATGAATACCAGTAAGACAGTTTGGGCACTGGATTGGGGCCACTCTTTCAGTTTACCAGTTCCAGTATATCTAAATTATTCAGCATTTTGCAGCACTGAGAGGAGTATTGTTGAGCAGACAATTAAGAGAGAAAGTTCTGTACCCCCAAGGCTCCTGCATTATAGGGAGCTTTGTGGGGGAAATCCACACTGCATCTCCTGGGAGACTGAGAACTTCAGAAACAACCACCTCTCTCTATTTTTCTCTCTCTGTCTCCCTCTTTACCCTTCTGCCATTCTATATATCTGTATACCTTTCTCTCTGTTTATATCGGTCTATCAGTGTCTCTGATTCTCTGTCCCTCTCACTCCCTGTCTTCCTCTTCTCTGAGTTGTGTTCCATTATCAACACTATCTAAATCGACGGGTAAGAATCAGTATCTACTGTAACTCTGTAAAGTACCCCAGAGTATAGTCTGAGTAAAGACCTCTGATACTATATACGTATAGGCTGTTTTCATTACTATGAGCACTGAGGATCATGAGGATCATAAACAGATGTACTGTACAGACGTACTGTATGTCCCCGAGACCTTGTATTGGCATGATACGGCTGTAAGGGTATTGGACTTCCTCTGGGTGCTTATTGTCTTATCTGTTTGGAGGTGGATTTTGCATCACTAGTTGAAACTAGTTTCACCACCAGGTCCAAGTTTGACCAGTTCTGACCTGCCAATCATAATAGACCAACACAACTAACTGTAGGTTATAGTTTCTGATATTGTTTTGATATAGGCCTACTGCACATTGGGAAACAAATATGAAGCACAGCTGATGTAAACACCCCATCCCTATTCCCTATCATCACTTAATACATCGATCCCATACAAGCCTATTGTGTTCTTGTGGGTGCATTATTTTAACTCAGAGACAATATAATAATCAAAAGCGTAACAGGCAAGCGGCCTATACAAATACGTTTTTTTTTAGAAACTATAGCCCCAATCTTGAACGTTATCTGCTGCTGCTCTCTACTGGCCGAGTCTTGGGAAAGATAGTAGGATTGTACGGCGTGATTATTTATTTTCACCGCCAGAGGTCACTACGTGTTCACTTTTATTCATTCCCGAAAGCAACTTGACGAGATATTCGACGAGATGTCTCGTTGAAAGTACTTTGAGTTAACAGCACATGACACAGAGAGACGGAGAGGACTATATATTTAAATTTTAGTCTATTTGTTGAAAAAAGCTCAGTGAATAAACTTGTTTTGTAAGAGCGGGAAATGTTGCGAGTTAGCCGAGCGCTAAAGTACAAAATGTTGAACATATGAAAGAATGAGAAATAATTCTGCATATTGTCCTATTTAAACATTCTATGGAGGATTAGTGTTGTGCAGCCGTTTGACCATAAATAACAGAAGGACTGTTACTGGAACGTGCTGTCCAGTCGAATGTGGTTCTGAAAAAGACAATCCATCAACCACGTTGAAACTCGCCTAAAACGAAAACACAAAGTTCAGTGTGGTACCTGAAGTTGTATATTTATTAATACTTTCAATGTGCGTAATAACTGAATAATTAAATACGCGTAGTTAGGCTATAACATATTATCCTAAACACCCAAATCCATTTTGCGAATACACTTTTTACGCATGACATTTGGGGCTTGCATTTAAGTGTTGGAATGGCACAGAATCCAACAGAACATCAGCTGCCAATATAGCCAGGCAGTAGATGCTTGGATCTCTATGCAGACAATGTGCACCTGTAGAGCACTAGTTTTGGGGGGTCATTACGCACGGCAGCGATATGCCATTTGCAGACATACCCACACGTCATAAACATTATGTTTACCTTAAATTAATCGTGCTTCTATGCTAGTTCTATAATGGCCAATTATTCTATACAGAGACACGCTTGCCATTTATTTTCCTCTCTAAGGCTGTAGCCTGGATACCGGAGAGAGCGTCCTTGGTATTTTGGATTTTAAAGAGTGAGAGGAGAAGGGTGGAGTGGGGGAAGACTGATAATTTGAAGACTTGCCAGGGGTATATTGTCAAATTCAAAAGGCATTTCAAAGAACCAAACCATTCCCCTTTCTTCATTCTCTCCTTTTTTCAAATTATTTCTCTCTATTTCTTTATTTTCTCCGGGTTGCAGACCGTTTGAATCCACCAATGGGCTTTCAAGTTGGAGACATTGGAATGTAAATGAGCCCAGCGCGTGCTCCTGGCGCAGTGAAAGCTCTGGATTGTTTACTGAGCTCCCGGAGCCACGCGCCTGGCTCGCGGAGTCGGCTAGCAGATGAATCACACAGTAGCGGGCGGGGCCTCGCGGAGAAGCGTGCGTCTCCAAAGGGTGGGGTGTGTGGGGCGCGTGTTGAAAAAGAGGAGTGCTGCCAAAGTTTGGGTCAGATCGGCTCTTGAAGTAAGCAAGCGTAGTCAAGAAAGACTTGGACACCAAATAGCCACAGCGCGCTCCAGCTATAGCCACACGGCTCCCACGCGAAAGACACGAGAGCAGTGCACTGCCAACCTCGGTCTATTTTTTTATCTCTTCTTCCACGGAGTGTCTTTCTGTGAGGCTGCGCTGTTGCAACCCACATCTGTCAGTAGCCCTGTCTCACCATCAACCAACATGGAGACTACCACCATCACCACCACGCAAATGGCGCAGAACGCATACACATTTGGACTGATGGAGAGGCGCACCACCATTACCTTGCACGCCCCAGCCCAGGAGTGCGCTCTCCCTAACGACACCACTGCAGCCGGGTACCAAAGCAAGACCACGGTGCTGAAAAGACAGCGCTCCAGCTCCCCGGAGCTCCTGCGCTGCAAGCGGCGTCTCAGCTTTAACGGACTCGGCTACTCCATCCCCCAGCAGCTGCCCGTAGCCGTGGCCCGGCGGAACGAGCGCGAGAGGAACCGGGTCAAACAAGTGAACATGGGCTTCCAGACGCTGCGTCAGCACGTGCCCAACGGGGCAGCCAACAAGAAGATGAGCAAAGTGGAGACGCTGCGGTCCGCCGTGGAATATATTCGAGCCCTGCAGCAGCTACTAGACGAGCATGATGCAGTGTCTGCCGCCTTCCAGTGCGGGGTGCCTTCCCCTACCATCTCCAACAGCTACTCGGCCGAGCCGGAGTCACCCCACTCCACCTGTTCCTCCGATGAGGGGAGCTATGAGCCCCTGAGCTCCGAGGAGCAGGAACTGCTGGACTTTACCACCTGGTTCGACAGATACTGAGATACACGCAGGTCACCTAATTGTCGTTACCATCCAACAGCACCCGTGTATAAACAGGGGCTTATTCGATCAAAAGGGACTCAAAGTTGAAAAGAATGACAAGTTATTTGATTCACTCTGCAGGCGAGACACCCGTGAACACACTCTTGGCACCAACTTTCTCTCTCTCTCCCATCGCCAGGCAGAGTTTGCAGGTACAAGGCAATGAGAGGGGAAAGTAACTCAGTTACCGTTGCTATGCTACAAGAGAGTCGAACGGCGCTTGGGTTCCCTTCGGAATAACAGGGTAGAGAGACTGTTCGCGCACGCGTCGAAGGACGAAAGACTGCACTTCGGTGACGCGTGGAATTACGTCTTTATCGATGACTTTGAATACGAGCAATTAGGAATGAAACAGCAGCTGTGGAGACTGCACGGTATTTCAGCGGAAGTGCGTGGTTGTGGCTGCCAAGGACTAGTAGTTTCACATGAGAGCAAGACGGCCTATTTTAACTGCCTGCATCTGCTGGGAAGATTGCATCGAAGATGTACTTTGGTGCCCATTGTCTGAAATTGAAATTCTTATTTGTTCAATAGCCTATAAATACTTATTTTTGTTAATTGAGATAAACAAAACAAAGTTCTGCAATAATGAACACTGCCACTTTGCAGACCGTGAGTGCGCATGAGATAGCCATGACTGGACCACTGGACAGTTCAATTGGCAAGTATGTCTGTGTCAAGCGATTGGTCAGCAATAGACCTCAGAGATCTGACCTCTACAGCTTCCCGTGAAAGATTGAAGGGTTTTACGTGGGATGGAGACGTTGATCAATGTATGCACTTGCTCTCCGTTTTTCGTAGGCTCATATGACTCCGATTTTAACATATATATTTTGTGTAAACATTTTTTTATGAATAAAGATAACTATATTTATATAAAATGGTGTGGTGTTGTTGCATTATTGTGTGGACACATAGTAATTTTTAATCAGCTTTCTCAAATAATAGGTAGCTTAGGCCTGACAGGCATGCTCACAAATAATAGGCTACCTGATTTGATAATTATGTAGGCACACCTGACACATAGGCGATTTCAAATCAAATTGTATTTGTCACATGCTTCGTAAACAACAGGTGTAGACTAACAGTGAAATTCTTACTTACGGGCCCTTTTCCAACAATGCACAGTTAAAGTTAAAGATACAAAAATATTAAAATGAAAATAGAAAGTGACATGAGGAATAAATACACAGTGAATAAGGAATAACAATAATGAGTAAAACACAACATGGCTAGGCCTATATACAGGGAGTACCAGTACCAAGTCGATGTGCAAGGAGTGTGGCACAAGGTAATTGAGGTAGCTATGTACATATAGGTAGGGGTAAATTGACTAGTATATATAATAGACTCAAATATATCAAATACAAATATATCTGAGGTTTTGCACTGAGCAAACAGACACTTCTTCTGTGGTTCTATTCAAAGGCCTAGTCTGACCTCTTACCGAATTGTTTCGGCACACAAGGGAAAATTGCGCAGCTGTGTGAGTGCTCAATAACCATTTAAAGACGTGCATATACCTTGCGCTTTGTCTGCATAGAGAACAGGGAGATTAATATTACATTTCATGCACTGCATTGTTTCTTTTTCATGCTCTCTCTCTTTGCCCAACCCAGAGGGCCTGGAGCAGATCAGGTGAGAGAGAGAGAGAGAGAGAGGGGGGGGGTGGGTATATAGCCTACTATTCACTTTCCTCAAAGGGATCACTTTGAAATATGGCTCAGGGAAAGTCAGGAAGACAATGCAGCGGGTCAAACATTTTATTGGTCGATTGAGATCAATCTAAAAAAAAACTGGGGTTGTAGACTACCTGTATATTTGACTGTGTTTTTCAGGGCACGTAGAACCCAATCAAAACTGCAATCTCCCGAGAAATGGGGAGCACAACACCCCATTGTGCGCACCATTGAGTGCGCCTTTGTGTAACAGTGTAGGTTCCGTCCCTCTCTTCGCCCCAACCTGGGCTCGAACCAGGGACCCCCTTGCACACATCAACAACTGACACAAGGGGAAACCCTTCTTCAAGATTCAGAGCGAGTGACGTCACCGATTGAAACGCTATTAGCGCGCACCACCGCTAACTAACTAGCCATTTCACATCGGTTACATTTGCGCCTCATTATCCTTACACTCTTAGAAAAAAATGGTTCTTTGGGGCACTATATAGAACCTTTTGGTTCTTTGGACGAGATTAAAGAACCCTTTACTAAAAAAGGTTATATATACATTAAGCTATATAGCCTACCCAGTGAAGCCAAATAACCTTGAGGGTTCTATCCCTAGGCTACCCCAGAGTGTAGCCTAATGGGGATTTTTTTAAATCAACAGCTGTCACACCCTGACCATAGAGGGCCCTTGTTTCTCTATGGTGTAGTAGGTCAGGGCGTGACTAGGGGGTATTCTAGTTTAAACTTCTATGTTGTGTTTTAGTTTTATTTTCTATGTTGGTGTTTTGTATCATTCCCAATTAGAGGCAGCTGGTAATTGTTGTCTCTAATTGGGGATCATATTTAAGTAGCTATTTTTCCCACCTGTGTTTGTGGGATATTGTTTTGTGTTTGTGCATGTGCACCATGTAGTCACGTTTTGTTGTTCGTTTATTGATTTATTGTTTTTGCTTAAAGTTTCACTTTGTAATAAATATGTGGAATTCAACAACCGCTGCGCCTTGGTCCCGTTCTTACGACAACCGTGACAGAATATCCCACCAACAAAGGACCAAGCAGCGTGAAAATGAGGTAAGGGAGTTTTGGACTTGGGAGGACATGAGAGGACATGAGACCCTTCCTTGGCGGGAGTCGCCAAGACGCCAGGGAACGCGGCCACAGAAACCCAAAGATTTCTTTTTTTTTGGGGGGGGGGGCACATGGAGCTGGCGGCTGAGCAGAGGGAAGAGACAGAGACTGTCAGGGAGGCGATAGAGAAGTGCTCGGTCAACCCAAGGAGAGTGCCAGAGCCCGCCTGGAAATCGATGGAACAGAGTGAGGAAGGTTACCGGAGAATGGAGTTAGCTAGGAGTATTTGGCAACGCAGGCGTTTGGAGGAGCGTGTCATCAGTCCGGTGAAACCTGTACCGGCTCCACACATCAGATCTCCAGTGCGCCTCTCCAGCCCGGTACGTCCTGTGCCTGCTCCCTGCACTCGCCCTGAAGTGCATGTCCCCAGTCCGGTATGTCATGTGCCTGCTCCCCGCACTCGCCCTGAAGAGCGTGTCACCAGTCCTGTGCAACCTGTACCGGCCCCACGCATCAGACCTCCAGTGCGCCTCCCCAGTCCGGTACGTCCTATGCCTCCTCCTCGCACTCGCCTTGAAGTGCATGACCCCAGTCCGGTACGTCCTGTGCCTGCTCCTCGCACTCGCCCTGAAGAGCGTGTCACCAGTCCGGTGCAACCTGTGCCGGCCCCACGCATCAGGCCTCCAGTGCGCCTCCCCAGTCCGGTACGTCCTGTGCCTGCTCCTCGCCCTGAAGCGCGTGTAACCAGTCCGGTGCCACCTGTACCGGCTCCACACACTAGGCCTCCAGTGCGCATTCACAGTCCAGAGCTTCCGGCGATGGTTCACTGTCCGGAGCTTCCGGCGACGGTTCAAGGTCCGGAGTTTCCGGCGACGGTTCACGATCCGGAGCTTCCGGCAACGGTTCACGGTCTGGAGCTTCCGGCAGGCGGTTCACGGTCCGGAGCTTCCGGCGACGGTCCACGGTCCGGAGCTTCTGGCGACGGTCCACGGTCAGGAGCCTCTGGCGACGGTCCACGGTCCGGAGCCTCCGGCGATGGTCAACGGTCCGGAGAGTCCAGGCACGGCGTCCAGTCCAGCTCCAGGGCAGGAGCCTTCCTCTGCGCCTGTGCCCAGTCCAGGCACGGCGTCCAACCCAGCTCCATGGCCGGAGCCCTCCTTTGTGCCGATGCCCAGTCCAGGCATGGCGTTCAGCCCGGTGCGATGGCCAGATCCGGGGTCTGGGCGGGGGCTACGACCTACACCGGAGCCGCCACCGACACTAATCATCCCCCCTACCATCCCCATTTGGTTTCAGGTTTTGCAGCCGGAGTCCGCACCTTTGGGGGGGGTACTGTCATGCCCTGACCATAGAGAGCCCTTGTTTCTCTATGGTGTAGTAGGTCAGGGCGTGACTAGGGGGTATTCTAGTTTAATTTCTATGTTGTGTTTTATTTTTATTTTCTATGTTTCTATGTTTCTAAATATGTGGAACTCAACATCCGCTGCGCCTTGGTACCGTTCTTACGACAACCGTGACAACAGCTAACAAAAGCTAACTCGGTCACATCAAACTGTGAAATGACAGCTAACATTCCCTTTTAATTTGTTATAGCTGCTTTCTGTTGACATTGATATCCATTGTAAAAATGGCCAGCTCATCTGCTTTTCAAGACCCTAACTTTTTTTTTGGTTTTCTTATTGAAATAAGGTCACGCCAATTATCCTAATAGTATTAGCCAATCAGCAGCCTTTTTCCCTGAGACTTATGGCTATACCGATCAGGCAGTCTGTAGTTTTCATTCTGATGACCACCAGATTTTTCTCTCCTGTTTATTCTACTTTCTCAGAAAAATTGCTTTCCTTTCTGACGTTTTATTGTGCGTGCAGCTAAATGTAAGTGACAAAATCCTGATGTCTTGTTGTTTGGCGCTAAATAGTGTCTGTTGCAAATATGTACCATTTGTATTAAACCTGCTAGCTAGCTCGTGTACTCCCGCTAGCATTAGCATTATCATTGTCATCCGTAATGCATTACTATTTAGCATGCTTATTTACGATTAGCATTTGTTAGCATTTGTCTGTGGTGCTAGGCTATTTTCAGTTATAGATCGCTCATGCTTATTATGTTTTATAATGTGTAGATATTTCTTTATTTAACTTTTTTTTACCCCTTTTTCTCCCCAATTGGTAGTTACAGTCTTGTCTCATCGCTGCAACTCCCGTATGGACTCGAAGGTCAAGAGTCATGTGTCCTCTGAAACACAACCCAACCAAGCCGCACTGCTTCTGGACACAATGCCCGCTAAACCCGGAAGTCAGCCACACCAATGTGTTGGAGGAAACACCGTACATCTGGCGACGTGTCAGTGTGCATGCGCCCGGCCCGCAACAGAAGTCGCTAGAGCGCAATTGGACAAGGACATCCCTGCCAGCCAAACCCTCCCCTAACCCGGATGACGCTGGGCCAATTGTGCGCCGCTCCATGGGTCTCGGCCAGCTGCAACAGAGTCTGGATTCAAACCAGGATCTCTACTATTACACCTAGCACTGCGATACAGTGCCTTAGACCACCACGCCATTCGGGAGGCCCTGTAGATATTTCTACGTTGTTCTATTGTTTCTTTGGGGTGGGTATCATTTGTGGAACGTTCCAACAGGAATCTGTTCCAAAAACTTTGTAAAGTACAAGGTTGCAAACAAACAACACATACAAAGTAGCACGATCAATTCCCCTAGCAAACTAGCTGCCGAATAGGCATCAACTCACCATGTAGCTTATTCTTAATGTTTGTCCATAGGCTACCAGAGTGAGGAGAGACATTTTTCAGAATATACGTGGTGAAAAACGTAATGAAATAGCCCACTCCCTACGTGGTATCTAATTATGCTGCTATACAACTTTGTATGCGTTGTTTGTTGGCAACCTTGTTATTTACAATGTTTTTGGAACAGATTCCTGTCGGAATATTCCACAAATTATACCCACCTGTTTCTTTTTGCATCTAGCATGTGTTTGGGTCCACATAGCCTGTTTAGTTTGTTGACACGCAAATAGACATATTTCTCCCATACTGTGCTATAGCCTAAGTTCTCATCTTCTTTACAGAACCACAATTAGTATTAGAGAGAGTGGTGTTGTGTGTGTGGATGTTCATTAAACTCTTGAACTGGAACTACTGCTTCCCGTGTTCAGAACGGACACCCTGTGGTGGTTCTACCCGGCCTAAAATACAGCACCTACTTTTTTTATCCCTTTTTATTGGTCCATCGAATTCATTAACAACCCATATTCTTCATCCATATTAGGTTAATGATGCTGCTGTATGATTTCGCCTGGTCCGAAAAATGCCTATCTGACATCAGACAGGTTAGCTTTCATTAAGGGGAAGATCGAATTCATATTTTGCAACATTGTTTCTGAGGTCTGAGTGGCAAACAGCAAGGTGTATACAAGCCTGTGTTGTTGGAAACTAAACCCTACCTACAGTTGAAGTCGGAAGTTTACATACACCTTAGCGAAATACATTTAAACTCAGTTTTTCACAATTCCTGACATTTAATCCTAATAAAAATGCCCTGTCTTGGGTCAGTTAGGATCACCACTTTATTTTAAGAATGTGAAATGTCAGAATAATAGCAGAGAAAATGATTTATTTCAGCTTTTATTTCATTCATCACATTCCCAGTGGGTCAGAAGTTTACATACACTCAATTAATATTTGGTAGCATTGCCTTTAAATTGTTTAACTTGGGTCAAACGTTTCGGGTAGCCTTCCACAAGCTTCCCACAATCAGTTGGGTGAATTTTGGCCCATTCCTCCTGACAGAGCTGGTGTAACTGAGTCAGGTTTGTAGGCTTCCTTTGCTCGCACACACTTTTTCAGTTCTGCCCACACATTTTCTATGGGATTGAGGTCAGGGCTTTGTGATGGCCACTCCAATACCTTGACTTTGTTGTACTTAAGCCATTTTGCCACAACTTTGGAAGTATGCTTGGGGTCATTGTCCATTTGGAAGACCCATTTGCGACCAAGCTTTAACTTGCTGACTGATGTCTTGAGATGTTGCTTCAATACATCCATGTAATTTTCTTTCCTCATGATGCCATCTATTTTGTGAAGTGCACCAGTCCCTCCTGCAGCAAAGCACTCCCACAACATGATGCTGCCACCCCCCTGCTTCACGGTTGAGATGGTGTTCTTCGGCTTGCAAGCGTCCCCCTTTTTCCTCCAAACATAACGATGGTTATTATGGCCAAACAGTTCTATTTTTGTTTCATCAGACCAGAGGACATTTCTCCAAAAGGTACGATCTTTGTCCCCATGTGCAGTTGCAAACCGTAGTCTGGCTTTTTTATGGCGGTTTTGGAGCACTGGCTTCTTCCTTGCTGAGCGTCCTTTCAGGTTATGTCGATATAGAACTTGTTTTACTGTGGATATAGATACTTTTGTACCTGTTTCCTCCAGCATCTTCACAAGGTCCTTTGCTGTTGTCCTGGGATTGATTTGCACTTTTTGCACCAAAGTACGTTAATCTCTAGCAGACAGAATGCGTCTTCTTCCTGAGCGGTATGATGGCTGCGTGGTCCCATGGTGTTTATACTTGCATACTATTGTTTGTACAGATGAACGTGGTACCTTCAGGCATTTGGAAATTGCTCCCAAGGATGAACCAGACTTGTGGAGGTCCACAATTATTTTTCTGAGGTCTTGGGTGATTTCTTTTGATTTTCCTATGATGTCAAACAAAGAGTTTGAAGGTAGGCCTTGAAATACATCCACAGGTACACCTCCAATTGACTCAAATGATGTCAATTAGCCTATCAGAAGCGTCTAAGGCCATGACATAATTTTCTGGAATTTTCCAAGCTGTTTAAAGCACAGTCAATTTAGTGTATGTAAACTTCTGACCCACTGGAATTGTGATACAGTGAATTATAAGTGAAATAATCTGTCTGTAAACAATTGTTGGAAAAATGACTTGTGTCATGCACAAAGTAGATGTCCTAACCGACTTGCCAAAACTATATTTTGTTAACAAGAAATTTGTGGAGTGGTTGAAAAACGAGTTTTAATGACTCCAACCTAAGTGGATGTAAACATCCGACTTCAACTGTATCTTCCAGCACACTTAAAAAATTAAATGGCACCTGTTGAATGTAGCCTATTATAATTGAAGTGAGTATCTGAAAAGCATCAAGTCTATCTGTAAGAGGTCAATGCAGGGATCAGATATGTGTCAGAGAGCGAGGCCCTCCATTCAATCACGTTCCGGCTTTCCACCTGTGTGCAGGTGAGAGGTGTGGTTAGGTCTATAGGTAAGCCCTTGGTCAGCCACTGTGCTTGTAAAATGGTGAATTTGACTTTATCGTGGCACGCATTGCCTTTCCTCAGACAGCAGATTCACCTGCCTGTGTATGGTTTGGTCTTTTAAGCAATGTTTGACCGCTGATACGCTTAAAACATGCACACTACTGAGACAAGTGACAATGGAAGTACAGTGGCTCGTGAAAGTATTCACCCCCTTGGTATTTTTCTATTTTGTTGCCTTACAACCTGGAATTAAAATACATTTTTTGGAGGTTTGTATCATTTGATTCACACAACATGCCTACCACTTTGAAGAACTAGAAATAACACAAAAAACTGAAAACTTGAGTGTGTATAACTTTTCACCCCCCCCAAAGTCAATACTTTGTAGAGCCACCTTTTGCAGCAATTACAGCTGCAAATCTCTGGGGTATGTCTCTATAAGCTTGGCACATCTAGCCACTGGGATTTTTGCCCATTCTTCAAGGCAAAATTGCTCCATCTCCTTCAAGTTGGATGGATTCCGCTGGTGTAAAGCAATCTTTAAGTTATACCACAGATTCTCAATTGGATTGAGGTCTAGGCCATTCCAAGACATTTAAATGTTTCCCCTTAAACCACTCAAGTGTTGCTTTAGCAGTATAATTAAGGTCATTGTCCTGCTGGAAGGTGAATCTCCGTCTCAGTCTCAAATCTCTGAAAGACTGAAACAGGTTTCCCTTAAAAATGTCCCTGTATTTTGCGCTATCCATCATTCCTTCAATTCTGACCAGTTACCCAGTCCCTGCCGATGAAAAACATCCCCACAGCATGATGCTGCCACCACCATGCTTTTCTGTGGGGATGTTGTTATCGGTGTGATGAGATTTGTTGGGTTTGTGCCAGACATAGCATTTTCCTTGATGGCCAAAAAGATCAATTTTAATCTAATCTGACCAGAACACCTTCTTCCATATGTTTGGGGAGTCTCCCACATGCCTTTTGGCGAACACCAAACGTGTTTGCTTATTCTTTTCTTAAAGCAATGGTTTTTTTCTGGCCCCTCTTCCATAAAGCCCAGCTCTGTGGAGTGTGCGGCTTAAAGTGTTCCTATGGACAGATACTCCAATCTCCACTGTGGAGCTTTGCAGCTCCTTCAGGGTTATCTTTGGTCTTTTTGTTGCCTCTCTGATTAATACCCTCCTTGCCTGGTCCATGAGTTTTGGTGGGTGGCCCTCTCTTGGCAGGTTTGTTGTGGTGCCATATTCTTTCCATTTTTTAATAATGGATTTAGTGGTGCTCTGTGGGATTTTCAAAGTTTCAGATATTTTTTTATAACCCAACCCTGATCTGTACTTCTCCTCAACTTTGTCCCTGACCTGTTTGGAGAGCTCCTTTGTCTTCATGGTGCTGCTTGCTTGGTGGCGCCCCTTGCTTAGTGGTGTTGCAGACTCTGGGGCTTTTCGGAACAGGTGTATATATACTGAGATCATGTGACATTTAGATTGCACACAGGTGGACTTTATTTAACTAATTATGTGACTTCTGAAAGGTAATTGGTTGCACCAGATCTTATTTCGGGGTTCATAGCAAAGGGGGTGAATGCATATGCACGCACCACTTTCCGTTTATATTTTTTATTTATTTTTTGAAAGAAGTAATTTTTTTTCATTTCACTTCACCAATTTGGACTATTTGGTGTATGTCCATTACATGAAATCCAAATAAAAATCCATTTAAATTACAGGTTGTAATGCAACAAAATAGAAAAAACGCCAAGGGGGATGAATACTTTTGCAAGGCACTGTTGCTACTTTGAACTCTAGTCTAGATTAGATGATGAGGACATCTAGGGTTATTGGCTGACACTTATTATAATACTGTAGTATAACTTCAGCAGTTGGCAACATATACTTTTGGATCTTGTTAACCATGAAAATGTGCTTATTTAGTGACTGTTCTGTCATTTTCTGAATGGTGATTACAAAAACAGTGTTTTCAAACAATTTACTTGATAAGAAAGTTAGACCCTATGAATGAATATGCATGCCTCTCCAATGACCCTCGAAGCACCATCCCACCGCTGCCACAATTGTAGCGATTATAGCAATCGGCAACATGAAACGCCTCTTGCAAGTCTCAAACCTTGGTCTCCCAGCTCGTATAGCCAAACCTGCTAACCATTGCTCCAGTGGGTAGTAATAGGCCTACCTAGACATTGTTCATTATAGTATTCTTCATTACAGATTCATTTGAAGAGAGAAATAGACATAAATAGTGTGAGACACATACAGAACTAAATAAAGAGACAGAGTGGGAGATAGGTGGAAAGATGGTGCACAACCTTGGGCAGTGCCTACAGAGCTGTTAATTTTTAAGCAGGGATACAGACATACACCACATAAAAGGAAAACAAGCGTAGGATTCATTTGCAGCCGGGTCATTTGTAACGTGTGGATGGCATTGCAACACATACTCCGTGTCTAGCCTGCTCTGTACAAATACGGCTGGAAGAGAAGGCAGAGAGAGAGGGACATGGCTGGGCAAGTGTGCGGGGGCCAATGGAAGAGTAATGAGTGTAGGGAGGCTGTTGTGAAGGTCAAAACCATAAAGTTTTTAGGACCAGGAGATTTTCTTCACTTGACTGCGACAAACTTGATGACCTGACTAGGACAAACTGGGCACTAGTCATATTTCATTCTGGGTTGTAATCAAATCAGTTTTCAATTAAATCAATATGGAACTGAATTGAAATTAATTAATTGTATACAAATTGCCTAAAAAGGGGAATGCGGCCAAAATAAATGAAGAATTAAAGCTGGAATCCGTAGCGGTGAAACCACATCTGCAAAATTACAATAACAAAGACATTACTTCAAACAACAAACACTGTATTTTCTCCTCAGAAATCATTGCACATCATTGCATACAAAAGCAGAGTATATACTACGATTTTTTTACCACGATGCTGGATTCTCCTCTCCTCCGTTTCATAAACATAGCAAAAACAATAACAAGTGTCAGGGGCGACCAGTGGCGCTGTTTCACCTTATGCGATTCTCAGCTGTAGCCCTTTCCTGCAGTCAAATGACTAGTGGCCTCATGGGTGGAATGTTATTCATATTTTTCATCATTAATAAACATGAAAAAATAGCTAAAAATCCGGTATTTCTACGTCAAACGGTTTTATTATATTTCAGTCTTCTGTGATGTATATAAAGTGTAATATTAGGATGCAAACTCAAAATTGAATACATTTCAACTCTATCTGACATGGTAGAGATGTCTTCTTGTTTTAAACCCATAATCATGTGTGTGAGGTGAACACTTTTGTTTCAAAGTAAATTTGTTTAAGACTACCAAGAAACACTGTGACCCTGAGTTAGCCCACTGCAGTAAAAGATTAATGGATGGACAATTAATAAATCATTGGTTGGTCTGTTAATAAATTGTTAATTTAAAGGTCAAACTTAAGGAACATTTGGGCACTTCCTACCCTGCTAGCTTGGAATTGGACCGATTATGGCCACAGTGTCATGATGGTCCATTGGATTCAGTGGTCCACTCATGCACCGAGACAGATTGTTCCTGTGTTTCTTTGGGATGGCTACCTGGCTCTTCTACACAAAACACACACAATGTCTTTCTCCATGCCAAATGGAGCCAATCAGATTTCATTTTCTCTTTTGTCCCTCACGCAAGTTCATGTCAGAAGGCCTCTCCGTTGTGTTAGAAACCCTCATTCCGCCCGCAGAAATAGACTTCAATAGGCTCCTTCCCTTGCACCACCTCGCCTAGTTGTCTCACTCTCTGACAAAAAAGTCAGTCATTGGACTCATGTTTTTCTTCTATCTTTTCATAAAAAAGAAATCTTTCTCTTTTCGAATAAGAAGGGGGAAAGAAAAGGAAATAGAAAAAACAAGTTTGAATGCTTGCAGACCAACACTCCTAACTGACACTTCAGTGTGTGGCTGAATAGGACCTAAACTTCAGACGACCCAGAGGAGGAGGCACCCTGAGGGGGTGGAGGGGGGTGCTGGTGGGGGGGATGTTGGAGGTGGGGGGCAGTCAGAGGTGGCGGGGGGGGGGGGGGGGGGGGGGGGCAGTCATTTGCATGATCCATTGTGCTGCCCGAGTTTGGGTGCTTTTTTTCAGCGAGGGCCCTTTTGGCCATTTACTTCCACTCTGGATGGCTGTGGCGGGCTGTGAATGGTCTCTACTCCCGGCCGTCACAAAGGCGCTTTTGTGCCGCAGCCGCACCATATTCATCATGTAATGCCTGTAAGACAAATCTGATTGGACGTCTCTGTCACTTTGATGTGGGTCCAGAGTGCGAGTGGCCCAAAGATTGCTAACTTCACTCTCTATTGAGTATTCTCCAGCATTGATACAGGGGTGGGGGTGAGGAGGGATGGGGGTTTGGAGTTGGGAGGGAGAGAGAGGGAGAAAGGGGGGTGATGGTCCTCATTATTTGTAGGAGCAAATTCATAATAAATTCCCTCATCCTACAAAACCGGATCGAGATGATTGACACCACTTTTTGCCAGGCCGAACAAAAGCCCTGATTTAAGCAGAATACCAAATGAATAGGGCGAGCGTGGACTCAATTCAAACTATTTTAATCTCTCCCTGTCCTACCTCCCCACAACCATTTACCCTCCCTCCCTCCCTCCCTCCCTCCCTCCCTCCCTCCCTCCCTCACTTACCCTCTTTTTCCCAATGCTGTGCTCTCCTGTGCCTTTGTCCGTGACATTCTCAGTTTACAGGGTAAATCTACTCCATCCGAACTGCTAACTGTGAGACTGGGTTCAACTGGCTACTGCTGAACTCCTGGGATACAGAGCTGATGTTTGCCTGCTACCTAATGACTGGAAGGATGCTCAGAGGCCCTGCCCACTTTCAGGGTTGGGTAGGTTTCTAAATGTAATCTTTTACAGTTACTAGTTATCTGTTCAAAATTGTAATCGGTAACATCATTTTTGGATTAACCAAACTCAGTAACGTAATCTGATTACTTTTGGATTACTTTCCCCTTAAGAGGCATTAGAAGAAGAAAAAAAGGATCCATCAAACGCATTTCAATCAAAACCATCAAATTTATTTATAAAGCCCTTTTTACATCAGCCGATGTCACAAAGTGCTGTACAGAAACCCAGCCTAAACCCCAAACAGCAAGCAATGCAGATGTAGAAGCATGGTGGCTAGGAAAACTCCCTAGAAAGGCCGGAACCTAGGAAGAAATCTAGAGAGGAACCAGTCCTCAGCCAGTCCTCTTCTGGCTGTGCCGGGTGGAGATTATAACAGTACGTGACCAAGATGTTCAAACGTTCATAGATGACCAGCAGGGTCAGATAATAATAATCACAGTGGTTGTAGAGGGTGCAACAGGTCAGCACCTCAGGAGTAAATGTCAGTTGACTTTTCATAGCCGATCATTCAGAGTTAGAGACAGCAGGTGCGGTAGAGAGAGAGTGTAGAGAGAGAGTCCAAAACAGCAGGTCCGGGACAAGATAGGACGTCCGGTGAACAGGTCATGGTTCCATAGCCGCAGGCAGAACAGTTGAAACTGGAGCAGCAGCATGATCAGGTGGACTGGGGACAGCAAGGAGTCATCAGGCCAGGTAGTCCTGAGGCATGGTCCTAGGGCTCAGGTCCTCCGAGAGAAAGAGAGAGAGAAAGAGAGAGAGAAGGAGAAAGAGAAAGAGAGAGAGAGAGAATTAGAGGGAGCATACTTAAATTCACACAGGACAACCGGATAAGACAGGAAAAATAGCTCCTAGCTCCCTACACATAAACTATTGCAGCATTTGGTGTATCATCATAGTAGTCTCTGACTTGTGGTCAGACTCGCTCAGGTGGAACAAACTTAAACGTATGCTTTTTTTGTATCTGTAATCTGATTACAATATTGTTTAAACCAGGGCTAAGGATGGGTAAATGCTAGGACACCTGCCTTTGCCTTTGTCTCTGCCTCAGACTCAATTTCATTCTGTTACAAGGAATGTAAATCATCAGACAAGGACAGTGGTGTCTTCTGAGGCATGTGTTGGCTCGCTCAATGTATGGATTGTTGTGTGTATTGCTGTCGGTAGAGGTGTGTGTGTGTATGTGAATAACATTTTACCTCCATCTTTGACTATTCTGATGCATGCGTTTGTGAGGTTGTGTTTATCTGTATGTTTGATTATATAATATTGTGATGCTGTTTTTGTGTTTCTGCATGCGTCCCCAGTTCTGTCCTCTCCTCTCTTCTTCTCTCTTCTATTCTATTCTCCTTTCCTCTCTTCTATTCTCCCATCTTTCTCTCTCCTCTCTCTCTCTCTCTCTCTCTCTCTCGCTGTCTCTCAAATCAATTCAAAGGGCTGTATTGGCATGGGAAACATATGTTTACATTGCCAAAGCAAAAGAAATAGATAATAAACAAAAGTGAAATAAACAATCAGAAATGAACAGTAAACATTACAATCACAAAAGGAATAGAGACAATTAAAATGTCATATTATGGCTATGTACAGTTTTGTTACGATGTGCAAATAGTTAAAGTACAAAAGGAAAAATAAATAAACATGAATATACTACACCGGCTTTGACGCTCGTCGGATGTGGCAGGGCTTGCAAACCATTACAGACTACAAAGTGACAAGAGCTTACCAGACAAGCTAAATTACCTCTATGCTCGCTTCGAGGCAAATAACACTGAAACATGCATGAGAGCACCAGCTGTTCTGGAAGACTGTGTGATCACGCTCTCCGCAGCTGATCTGAGTAAGACCTTCAAACAGGTCAACCTTCACAAGGCGGCTGGGCCAGACGGATTACAGGACGTGTACTGCGACCATGCGCTGACCAACTGGCAAGTGTCATCACTGACATTTTAAACGTCTCCCTGTCTGAGTCTGTAATACCAACATGTTTTAAGCAGACCACCATAGTGCCTGTGCCCAAGAACACTAAGGTATCCTGCCTAAATGACTATGACCCGTAGCACGTCTGTAGCCATGAAGTGCTTTGAAAGGCTGGTCATGGCTCACATCAACACCATTATCCCAGAAACCCTAGACCAACTCCAATTTGCATACCGCCCCAACAGATCCACAGATGATGCAATCTTTATTGCACTCCACATTTCCCTTTCCCACTTGGACAAAAGGAACACCTATGTGAGAATGCTATTCATTGACAACAGCTCAGCGTTCAACACCATAGTGCCCTCAAAGCTCATCAATAAGCTAAGGACCCTGGGACTAAACACCTCCCTCTGCAACTGGATCCTGGACTTCCTGACGGGCCGCCCCCAGGTGGTAAGGGTAGGTAAGAACACATCCACCACACTGATCCTCAACACTGGGGCCCCTCACAGGTGCGTACTCTATCCTCTCCTGTACTCCCTGTTCACTCATGACTGCATTGCCAGGCACGACTCCAGCACCATCATCAAATTTGCTGATGACAAAACAGTGGTGGGCCTGATCACCAACAACGACGAGACAGCCAATAGGGAGGAGGTCAGAGACCTGGCCGTGTGGTGCCAGGACAACAACCTCTCCCTCAACATGATCAAGACAAAGGAGATGATTGTGGACTACAGGAAAAAGAGGACCGAACACAACCCATTCTCTTCGACGGGGCTGCAGTGGAGCAGGTTGAGAGCTACAAGTTCCTTGGTGTCCACATCACCAACAAACTAACATGGTCCAAGCACACCAAGACAGTCGTGAAGAGGGCACGACGAAACCTATTCCCCCTCAGGAGACATTTGGCATGGGTCCTCAGATCCTCAAAAGGTTCTACAGCTGCACCATTGAGAGCATCCTGACTGGTTGTATCACTGCCTGGTATGGCAACTGCTCGGCCTCTGACCGCAAGGCACTACAGAGGGTAATGTGAACGGCCCAGTACATCACTTGGGGCCAAGCTTCCTGCCATCCAGGACCTCTATACCAGTTGGTGTCAGAGGAAGGCCCTAAAAATTGTCAAAGACTCCAGCCACCCTAGTCATAGACTGTTCTCTCTGCTACCGCACGGCAAATGGTAACGGTGCTTACGTTTAGGTCCGAGAGGCTTCTAAACCGCTTCTACCCCCAAGCCATAAGACTCCTGAACAAATCAAATGGCTATTCAGACGATTTGCATTGCCCCCTTCCCCCTCTTTACACCGCTGCTGCTCTCTGTTGTTGTCATCTATGCAAAGTTTTAAAAATGTTAGTCACTTCAATAACTCTACCTACATGTACATACTACCTCAAATAACCGGTGCCCCTGCACATTGACTCTGTACCGGTACCCCCCTGTATATAGTCTCGCTATTGTTGTTTTACTGCTGCTCTTTAATTACTTGTTACTTTTATCTCTTATTCTTGTCTGTATTTTTTAAACTGCATTGTTGGTTGGGGGCTTGTAAGTAAGCCTTTCACTTTATTCGGCGCATGTGACTAATACAATTTGATTTGATTTGATATTTACAATGGTGTTTGTTCTTCACTGGTTGTCCTTTTGTGGCAACAGGCCACACATATTGCTGCTATGATGGCACACTGTGGTATTTCGCCTAATAGATATGGTAGTTTATCAAAATTTAGTTTGTTTTCGAGTTCTTTGTGGGTCTTTGTAATCTGAGGGAAAAATGTATTTCTAATATGGTCAAAGAATTGTCAGGAGGTTAGGAAGTGCAGCTCAGTTTCCACCTCATTTTGTGGGCAGTGTGCATATAGCCTGTCTTCTCTTGAAAGCCACATAGTCTGTCTTCTCTTTGGTCAGTCTCTTGAAATCCAGGTCCGCCTTAGGCGGCCTCTCGCAATAGCAAGGCTATGCTCAGTGAGTCTGTACATAGTCACATTTTGGGTCAGTCACAGTGGTCAGGTATTCTGCCACTGTGTACTCTCTGTTTAGGGCCAAATACCATTCCGGTTTGCTCTGTTTTTTGGTAGATTATTTCCAATGTGTCAAGTAATTATATTTTTGTTTTCTCATGATTTGGTTGGGTGTAATTGTGTTGCTGTCCTGGGATCTGTTTGTGAATAGAGTCCCACGACCAGCTTGCTTAGGGGACTCTTCTCTAGGTTAATCTCTCTGTAGGTGATGGCTTTGCCTCTCCTCTCCTCTCCTCTCCTCTCCTCTCCTCTCCTCTCCTCTCCTCTCCTCTCCTCTCCTCTCCTCTCCTCTTACTGACAGGTTGGGACCTGCTCCAGTAGAACCTGTTCACAGTGACACAGCATTGTTCATTACTCACACTAGTACCCTTATTCCTATCCTTTGTTTATCCTTCCCTTGTCCCTCCTGACATTTAATGTTATGTTTCCTAAATTGTGGGTTGGGAGTCTGGGACACACATTTCCAGCCAGGTCACCCGTGATACAAGTCAGTATTAGACGTCCGTCCATGTCTGAGTTCGTCGGGAGATGACAAGGAAACCGGCCACTAGGGGCAACAGGGAAAGGACAGCAGGCAGGCTCAGAGTCAGAGCAGGTAGAATGGTCAGAACCGGGAGGACTAGAAAACAGAAACTAGAGATACTGGAAAACGGGAAAACACTCTGGTAAGACTTGACTAGACAAGATGAACTGGCAACACACCAACAGAAAATGCAGGTACTGTATAAGTACCCAGGGGATAATGGGACAAAATGGAAGACACCTGGTGGGGGGTGGAGATAAGCACAAGAGAGGTGAAACAGATCAGGGTGTGACAGATTTGGGATGCTCTCCGTGGTGAACATGGAGAAACAGTTCGTGTCCGTCTACCTCGATGACATCCTCGTCTTTTCCAGCTCAGCTCAAGAACATGTACTTCACACCCAACAGGTCCTCCAGCATCTCCTGGAGATTCAGCTTTTTGTTAAAGCTGAGAAATGGGAATTCCATATCTCCACAATCTCCTTCCATCATCGCTGCAGGAAATATGCCGATGGATTCTGGAAAGGTGAGAGCGGTGCTGGATTGGCCTCAACCCACATCCAGAGTGCAGGTGCAAAGCTTCCTGGGGTTTGCTATTCTCTACCGCTGTTTCATCTGGGGTTGCAGAACACTGGCTTCCCCCTTTCAGTACTCACCTCTCCCAATGTCCCGTTCACGTGGTCTCCAGCTGCTGACCGGGTGTTCTCGGGCCTCAAGCATCAGTTCACTACAGTTCCCATCTTAACCTTCAGAGTTAATTCCTCACTTTAAGATTTCGGGAATGAATGCCTAAACTTAACCCTAACCTTAAAAATGTGGAGTTAATGCCTAAACTTAACCTTAAACACTTAGAAATTTGACGTTTGGGAGAACTTAGAAATTTGACATTTGAGGAACATGGATTAACGTCTAATTCTGACGTGAGACTGTGAGAGCTTGTTGCACATTTCATGGTATGTTTTACCTTAGGGTTAGGCAGGAAATATAGTTTAGCTTCAGTCACAAATACAACTAGGAGCTAAGGACACACACACACACACACACACACACACACACACACACACACACACACACACACACACACACACACACACACACACACACACACTCATGTTTGAAAATACAATATAGTGATGCTCTCCCTACCCCCTTGCCTCTCCTCTCCTTTCTTCTTTCTTCTTTCTTCTTTCTTCTTTCACCTCTCTCCTCTCCTCTCCTCTCCTCTCCTCTCCTCTCCTCTCCTCTCCTCTCCTCTTACTGACAGGTTGGGACCTGCTCCAGTAGAACCTGTTCACAGTGACACAGCATTGTTCATTACTCACACTAGTACCCTTATTCCTATCCTTTGTTTATCCTTCCCTTGTCCCTCCTGACATTTAATGTTGTGTTTCCCAAATGGTGGGTTGGGAGTCTGGGACACACATTTCATGGAAAGTTTTACCTTAGGATTAGGCTGGAAATATAGTTTAGCTTCAGTCACAAATACAAGTGGGAGCTAAGGATACACACACACACACACACACACACACACACACACACACACACACACACACACACACACACACACACACACACACACACACACACACACACACACACACACACACACCCTCCTCATATATCCCTCTACACAACAGCCACCTATTATCAGTGGAGATGGCCAATAGAGGCATGGGTCCCCCTCCCTAAAACAAGGTAAAGGGAGGATTAGTGAGAGCCATTTAGAGGTCCCTTTCAGCCCCCCTTTTCATTTCATTAGCTTGTGACCCCTCCAGTTAATTATTTTGATCTGGCCAAAGACTTGGCCTGCTTTTAATGATCCAGACTGACTCACCGCCCCCCAAAAACACGCACAATGCTTAAAACACCCATTGATGGCCCCAAAGAAGAGAAGGGATGAAAAGAGAAGGAGAGGGAGAAAGAGAAAAGAGAAAGATTGAAAGTGGCATTTACCAGTCACCGGTGGTGGAGTTTGAATGGAGGGTGAACCGGTGACGGAGGGGTGGCGTAACGCCCTCAGACTTTTGTCAGAATATGCTATTGTTCTTCATTGATGGAGTGGGTGCCCCCTTCTTTTGGAGGGCAAAATCGTAGCAGTGCTTTAAGCTGATTTCAGAGAAAAAAGAGAAAATAAAAGAAAAAGAATCCAATGCACCTCCAGAAATAATAGGCATGTAAAAAAAGAAAACTTCAGGCTTTAGAAAGTTTTGGTCTGAATTTGCAAAGCTTTATTAAATAAACGTAATATATATATATATATATATATATATATATATATATATATATATATTATTTATGGGACGTGGGTATTGTTCATGTTCATGTGCTCTGCTCAGAGGTTAACGGATATACAGTGGGCTTTGATATGTGACGGATCCACTATCAAGTGCTGGACTGATGAAGAGAACATAAACAGAACAGACAAAGCAGCCCCTCTCCTCTCTCCTCTCCACCCACCTGTCTTTCTGCTGCTGTTGAACTAATTGCATGTATTTGTTCACCCTGCGGGTGTTTGCGAAGGGATCTCTTACCCATGGTCACATAGCCCATATTGAACGCAAACACTCAAATCTAAGCAGCTTGTGCTATTTAATGTCTCGCAAGCATGCCACCCAATACATTTCTGATATTAACTAAACAAATGGCTAAAATGCTGCAAGGGTGGAGAGGGATGTCGGTCGAGGTTGTGTTGGTTGGCTTTGCCCTACTTTCTTCTTTTCACTTTTTTTGGGCCTCGTATTTGCTGGCAGCTAGGTCCGCCAGTTTGCTCTGTCTGGCTATGCATGTAAAGAGCGTCCCCTCTTTGTTCCAGCCTTGGGACCAGGGCCAAGCTCCCCCTTCAAAACTTCAGCCCAAATACACACACATACATACACACACACACTTATTCACCAGATTCCCTCCTCCCTCCTAAACAACCCCATTCCCCTCCACCTCCCCCAAATTGCAAATAACAAAAAAGAGGGGATAGAACTGCAGAAACAAGCATCGCTTTAAAAGCAGGTGTCCAGAACTTTTCAGTGTTTGTCGATTTCAAATGGGGACCCTTTAACCCATGCTTTTCTTGCTGGTGGCTGAGGTAACCAGTCAGAAGCCTAATCAGTCTCCCCTGACAATGCTGGGAGGTTAAGGGCTGTCAGTCCGCCTTTCAGACAGGGAGCAGGATGAAGCCGTGGCAGGGGAGCCCCTGATTGATTAGTGCCTCTTTATTGAAGGGTGTGTGTGTGTGTGTTTTTGCGTGTGTGTGTGTGTGTGTGGGTGTGTCAGGGCAGTGGGGGGAGTGTAAAGGGGCTCAGGCAAGAAGCTTTATTTGAGTCCATGCGACAGAGAGAAGCACTATAATTATGACTTTTTCTTTCTGATGGCTGACAGAGAGGGTTCTTATGGCTCACTTCACTCTCTCAGCACCGTAAAGAGAGATTATTGCTGCCCTGAGAACCCCTGCCTGGCCTGCTCATCAACAGGGCTTTAGAAAGGCCAGGGAGAGGGGCCACAATAAAAGGACTTAAAAGATGGAGACTATGTGTGCTACCCAAATGGCACCCTGTTCCTTACATAGTAATCTACATTTTTTTATGCTACCTGGTCAAAAGTACTGCAGTATATAGGGAATAGTCTGCCATTTGGGACACAATCTATGCTTTCTACAGATACCTCTACTGCCTTTACTAGAACCAGTGGCCTTGGCTCCCTGGACAGGAGGTCTTTCTCTTTCTCTTTATCAGTCTGTCTAAATGTATCAGAGCCATGTTTAACACACAGGTAGATATCCACTGGGGTGAAAGTGTGTGTTCGTCTGCATGTGTCTGTGTGTTGGACCCCAGCCCGGCTCCCATTGTTGTTTATTGACACCTCCTACCTGCCAGGACTCAGAGGAGTCTGTTTGAGGAGCTGGACTAAGAGAGAGATATATATCAATGAATTGGCGAGGGCACTAGAACAGTCTGCAACACCCGGCCTCACCCTATGTCTACTGTTTGATGATCTGGTGCTTCTGTCCCCAACCAAGGAGCGCCTACAGCAGCACCTACGTAGATCTTCTGCACAGATTCTGTCAGACTTGGGCTCTGACAGTTAATCTCAGTAAGACAATAATAATGGCGTTCCAAAAAAGATCCAGTAGCCAAGACAACAAATTCTATCTAGACACTGTTGCCCTAGAGCACACAAATAATTACACCTACCTAGGCCTAAACATTAACACCACATGTAACTTCCATAAGGCTTTGAACGATCTAAGAGACAAGGCAAGAAGGGCCTTCTATGCCATCAAAAGGAACATAAAACTCAACCTCCCAATTAGGAGCCGGCTAAAAATATTTCCACCAATGCCCTCTATGGCTGTGAGGTCTGGGGTCCACTCACCAACCAAGCATTCACAAATTAGGACAAACACACGATTGAGACTCTGTATCCATAATTATGCAAAAATATATTTTGTGTACAATGCAAAATCCCAAACCATGCATGCAGAGCAGAATTAGCACTGTACCCGCTAGTTATCAAAATCCAAAAAAGAGCGGTTAAATTCTACAACCACCTAAAAGCATTCAACTACAAAGCCCTCACCTACAGAGAGATTAACCTAGAGAAGAGTCCCCTCAGCCAGCTGGTTCTGGGGCTCTGTTCACAAACACAAACAGACCACACAGAGCCCCAGGACAGAAACACATTTAGACCCAACCAAATTATGAGAAAGCACAAAGAGAACTATTTGGAAAGAATCAATTTTGTCTATTCCGTTTGCTTTGGCAATGTAAACATATGTTTCCCATGCCAATAAAGCCCTTTGAATCGAACTGAATTGAATTGAGAGAGAGAAAGAGAGAGAGAGTCTCCATGCTGGTGGGCCACATTATTTATAAGCTCTTCTGAACTTTCCTCTAGAGCTCCTCCTCCTTCTCCTCCTCCTACTACTGCATTACTTACTGTATCTGATCACAGTCAACACAGAGGTGGGTCACACATTGGTGAGTAATGTAATGTCATCAAGTTGTATTGCCTCTATAACACTACAATAATAATAGTACTTTATCCAAGGGTTTATCAGTAATTACTTTGAATGCGGTGATAAAATGTGATTCTTTCAGGTACAATAAAGTTTTGATGTTGAGACTAAGGCCTCTCTGATCCCCCTGTCTCTACAGAGGCACGGTTATGCTGTTGGAAATACTAACACAACATGAACCCTAACACAACATAAACAGGCTCAACACAATTCTCCAAACACAATGTGAAGAGTGAGTCAGGTGGGCCCTTCAGACATGTAGTCCTGTTTGTTCTACCCCCGCTGCCATGCTCCTCCAGTACCTAGCCTGTCCCCTGACACAACCCATCACAATTACTGTCACTCCCAACATCTGACCTCTTTAGAGAAAACATACAGTATGGTTGAGGCTTGTTTAAAACCTGGATTGAAAGCAGTTCTAGGCCTTAGTTCTGTTTAGCTCGCTGTGACAAATGTGTTGGTAACAAGGTTCTAGCATATAATTGATTCATTGATGAACTCCTCTGAAACAATTTCCTTCTAATCCCTCTGGTGGCTCTGAATGGCCTCAGGTGGAATCAGATTTATTTATATATTTTTTTATTTCACCTTTATTTAACCAGGTAGGCCAGTTGAGAACAAGTTCTCATTTACAACTGCGACCTGGCCAAGATAAAGCAAAGCAGTGTGACAAAAACAACAACACAGAGTTACAGATGGGATAAACAAATGTACAGTCAATATAATATATGTACAGTCAACACAATATAATATAATGTACAGTCAACACAATAGAAAAATCTATGTACAGTGTGTGCAAATGTAATAAGATTAGGGAGGTAGGCAATAAATAGGCCATAGAGGTGAAATAATTACAATTTAGCATTAACACTGGAGTGATAGATGTGCAGATGATTTTCTTACATTTACATTTTAGTCATTTAGCAGACGCTCTTATCCAGAGCAACTTACAGTAGTGAATGCATACATTTCATACATTTTTTTTCTCCGTACTGGTCCCCTGTGGGAATCAAACCCACAACCCTTGTATTGCAAACACTATGCTCTACCAACTGAGCCACATGGGACCTGATGATGATGATGTGCAAGTAGAGATACTGAGGTGCAAAAGACCAACAACAAAAAATAACAATATGGAGATGAGGTAGTTGGGTGTGCTATTTACAGATGGGCTGAGTACAGGTACAGTGATCGATAAGCTGATGCTTAAAGTTAGAGAGGGAGATATAAGTCTCCAGCTTCAGTGATTTTTGCAATTTGTTCCAGTCATTGGCAGCAGAGAACTGGAAGGAAAGGCGGCCAAAGGAGATGTTGGCTTTGGGGATGACCAGTGAAATATACCTGCTGGACCGCGTGCTATGGGTGGGTGTTGCTATGGTGACCAGTGAGCTGATTCTTTGGGATAGGGGGCGGTATTTTGGCTGTCCGGATGAAAAGCGCGCCCAAAGTAAACTGCCTGCTACTCAGGCCCAGAAGCTAGGATATGCATATAATTGGTAGATGTGGATAGAAAACACTCTAAAGTTTCTAAAACTGTTTGAATAATGTCTGTGAGTATAACAGAACTGATTTGGCAGGCGAAACCCAGAGCACAATCCATCCAGAGAATTTATTTTTTGAGGTCAATCTGTTTTCCATTGGGTTTCTATGGTAAGCCCGTTTAATAGAAATATGCTTGCAGTTCCTATAGCTTCCACTAGATTTCAACAGTCTTTAGGAATTGGTTGATGTTTTTCTTTAGAGAAATGAAGAAGTATGGCTTTTCAGAACGAGGGTCCAGCCGAGTGGACTCTACTGTTTTGATGCACGCTCCAGGTCACGAGCTTCACGTTGTTTTTATCCGGTATTGAACACAGTTTATCCCGTCTTAAATGTAATCGATTATTTACGTTATAATATACCTAAAATTGGATTAGGAAAGTTGTTTGAAATGTTTGGACAGCATTTACAGGTAACTTATTAGATATTTTGTAGTCATGCTGGGCGAGTTGGAACCGGTGCTTTTCTGAATCAAATGCGCCAAATAAATGGACATTTTGAAGATATAACGACGGAATTAATCAAACAAAAGGACCATTTGTGATGTTTATGGGAAAATTGAAGTGCCAACAGAAGAAGTTCTTCAAAGGTAAGGCATGAATTATATCGTTATTTCTGAGTTTTGTGTCGCACCTGGCGGGTTGAAATCTGATTTTCATGTGTTGGTGTGCTGGGCGCTGTGCTCAGATAATCGCATGGTTTGCTTTCGCCGTAAAGCCTATTTGAAATCTGACACAGTGGCTAGATTAACAAGAAGTTAAGCTTTAATTTGGTGTATTGCACTTGTGAATGTATGAAAGTTAAATATTTCTAATCATTTATTTTGAATTTCGCGCTCTGCATTTTCACCAGATGTTGTGAAATCGATCCCGTTAACGGGATTTGATCCATAAGAAGATAAGGCGGGCTTTACCTAGCAAAGACTTATAGATGACCTGGAGCCAGTGGGTTTGGTGACGAATATGTAGCGAGGGCCAGCCAACGAGAGCATACAGGTCGCAGTGGTGGGTAATATATGGAGCTTTGGTGACAAAACGGATGGCACTGTGATAGACTACATCCAATTTGCTGAGTAGAGTGTTGAAGGCTATTTTGTAAATGACATCGCCGAAGTCAAGGATCGGTAGGATAGTCAGTTTTACGAGGGTATGTTTGGCAGCATGAGTGAAGGAGGCTTTGTTGCGAAATAGGAAGCCGATTCTAGATTTAATTTTGGATTGGAGATGCTTAATGTGAGTCTGGAAGGAGGGTTTACAGTCTAACCAGACACCTAGGTATTTGTAGTTGTCCACATATTCTAAGTTAGAACCGTCCAGAGGAGTGATGCTAGTTGGGTGGGCAGGTGCGGGCAGCAATCGGTTGAAGAGCATGCATTTAGTTTTACTAGCATTTAAAAGCAGTTGGAGGCATTGAAGCTTGTTTGGAGGTTTGTTATCTAGCCAACGTTTAATTAGTTCTGCGTTATGAACTAGACACGGACACGAATGATCCATTGGTAGCTTGTTGTTACCAAGTATTGGTGCTAACCGTGTGTTAAAGGATGCTAGCATGCTAGTTAGCTAGTTAGCTACGGCGTAATAGGACACGGTGCACTAGGTGGGTTTTCACGGAAGAATACTGTACCAAGTTATCTAGCGGAATAAACTAAGTTTGAGCCTATTCCTGGAAACATTGAACCACTGTAGTTCACATACATTTTTATTTCTAGTGGTAGCTAGAAAAGTTATATTTTAGCGTTTTAGTGTTTCAGTGAATTGTTAGTGAGGGAGGCCCTGCTCTCTCGCTTCCCCAGTTGTTTAGTTAATTTTTCATGCCAATCTCCTTTGCATTAGCGTAGCCTCTCCTGTAGCCTATCAACTATGTGTCGGTCTATCCCTGTTCTCTCCTCTCTGCACAGGCCATACAAACGCTTCACATCGCGTGGCCGCTGCCACTCTAACCAGTTGGTCCCAGCGTGAACGACCCACGTGGAGTTCCAGGTCTCCGGCAGCCTCTGGAACTGCCGGTCTGCGGCCAACAAGGCAGAGTTCATCTCAGCCTATGCTACCCTCCAGTCCCTCGACTTCTTGGCGCTTACGGAAACATGGATTACCACAGAAAACACTGCTACTCCTACTGCTCTCTCCTCGTCTGACCACGTGTTCTCGCACACCCGAGAGCATCTGGTCAGCGGGGTGGTGGCACTGGAATCCTCATCTCTCCCAAGTGGACATTCTCTCTTTCTCCCCTGACCCATCTGTCTATCTCCTCCTTTGAATTCCATGCTGTCACAATCACTAGCCCATTCAAGCTTAACATCCTTACCATGTATCGCCCTCCAGGTTCCCTTGGAGAGTTCATCAATGAGCTTGACGCCTTGATAAGTTCCTTTCCTGAGGATGGCTCACCCCTCACAGTTCTGGGTGACTTTAACCTCCCTACGACTCATTTCTCTCTGCCTCCTTCTTTCCACTCCTCTCCTCTTTTGACCTCACCCTCTCACCGCCCCCCCCTACTCACAAGGCAGGCAATACGCTTGACCTCGTCTTCACTAGATGCTGTTCTTCTACTAATCTCACTGCAACTCCCCTCCAAGTCTCCGATCACTACCTTGTATCCTTTTCCCTCTCGCTCTCATCCAACACTACTCACTCTGCCCCTACTCAGATGGTATTGCGCCGTCGCAACCATCGCTCTCTCTCTCCTGCTACTCTCTCCTCTTCCATCCTATCATCTCTTCCCTCTGCTCAATCCTTCTCCAACCAATCTCCTTATTCTGCCTCCTCAACCCTCCTCTCCTCCCTTTCTGCATCCTTTGACTCTCTATGTCCCCTATCCTCCCGACCGGCTCGGTCCTCCCCTCCTGCTCTGTGGCTTGACGACTCATTGCGAGCTCACAGAACAGGGCTCCGGACAGCCGAGCGGAAATGGAGGAAAACTAGCCTCCCTGCGGACCTGGCATTTTTTCACTCCCTCCTCTCTACATTTTCCTCCTCTGTTTCTGCTGCTAAAGCCACTTTCTACCACTCTAACTTCCAAGCATTTGCCTCTAACCCTAGGAAGCGCTTTGCCACATTCTCCTCCCTCCTGAATCCTCCTCCCCCTCCCCCCTCCTCCCTCTCTGCGGATTACTTCGTCAACCATTTTGAAAAGAAGGTCGACGACATCCGATCCTTGTTTGTTAAGTCAAACGACACCGCTGGTCCTGCTCACATTGTCCTACCCTATGCTTTGACCTCTTTCTCCCCTCTCTCTCCAGATGAAATCTTGCGTCTTGTGACGGCCGGCCGCCCAACAACCTGCCCGCTTGACCCTATCCCCTCCTCTCTCCTCCAGACCATTTCCGGAGACCTTCTCCCTTACCTCACCTCGCTCATCAACTCATCTTTGACCGCTGGCTACGTCCCTTCCGTCTTCAAGAGAGCGAGAGTTGCACCCCTTCTCAAAAAACCTACACTCGATCCCTCCGATGTCAACAACTACAGACCAGTATGCCTTCTTTCTTTTCTCTCCAAAACTCTTGAACGTGCCGTCCTTGGCCAGCTCTCCTGCTATCTCTCTCAGAATGACCTTCTCGATCCAAATCAGTCAGGTTTCAAGGCTGGTCATTCATCTGAGACTGCTCTTCTCTGTGTCACGGGGCTCTCCACACTGCTAAAGCTAACTCTCTCTCCTCTGCTCTCATCCTTCTAGACTTATCTGCTGCCTTTGATACTGTGAACCATCAGATCCTCCTCTCCACCCTCTCCGAGTTGGGCATCTCCGGCGCGGCTCACTCTTGCATTGCGTCCTACCTGATAGGTCGCTCCTACCAGGTGGCGTGGCGAGAATCCGTCTCCGCACCCCGTGCTCTCACCACTGGTGTCCCCCAGGGCTCAGTTCTAGGCCCTCTCCTATTCTCGCTATACACCAAGTCACTTGGCTCTGTCATATCCTCACATGGTCTCTCCTATCATTGCTACGCAGACGACACACAATTAATTTTCTCCTTTCCCCCTTCTGATAACCAGGTGGCGAATCGCATCTCTGCATGTCTGGCAGACATATCAGTGTGGATGACAGATCACCACCTCAAGCTGAACCTCGGCAAGACGGAGCTGCTCTTCCTCCCGGGGAAGGACTGCCCTTTCCATGATCTCGCCATCACGGTGGACAACTCCATTGTGTCCTCCTCCCAGAGTGCTAAGAGCCTCGGCGTGACCCTGGACAACACCCTGTCGTTCTCCGCTAACATCAAGGCGGTGACCCGATCCTGTAGGTTCATGCTATAGAACATTCGCAGAGTACGACCCTGCCTTACACAGGAAGCGGCGCAGGTCCTAATCCAGGCACTTGTCATCTCCCGTCTGGATTACTGCAACTCCCTGTTGGCGGGGCTCCCTGCCTGTGCCATTAAACCCCTACAACTCATCCAGAACGCCGCAGCCCGTCTGGTGTTCAACCTTCCGAAGTTCTCTCACGTCACCCCGCTCCTCCGCACACTCCACTGGCTTCCAGTTGAAGCTCGCATCTGCTACAAGACCATGGTGCTTGCCTACGGAGCTGTGAGGGGAACGGCACCTCCGTACCTTCAGGCTCTGATCAGGCCCTACACCCAAACAAGGGCACTGCGTTCATCCACCTCTGGCCTGCTGGCCCCCCTACCTCTGCAGAAGCACAGTTCCCGCTCAGCCCAGTCAAAACTGTTAGCTGCTCTGGCACCCCAATGGTGGAACAAGCTCCCTCACGACGCCAGGACAGCGGAGTCAATCACCACCTTCCGTAGACACCTGAAACCCCACCTCTTTAAGGAATACCTGGAATAGGATATAGTAATCCTTCTAACCCCCCCCCCCCAAAAAAAAACATATAGATGTACTATTGTAAAGTAGTTGTTCCACTGGATATCATAAGGTGAATGCACCAATTTGTAAGTCGCTCTGGATAAGAGCGTCTGCTAAATGACGTATATGTAAATGTAAAATGTAAGCCATGGATTACAGGCAGCATCCGCACTGAGCTAAAGGCTAGAGCTGCTGCTTTCTGAGAGCGGGACTCTAACCAGGAAGCTTGGCAAGCAATACCAGAGCGCCAAGTCTAGGTCCAAGAGGCTTCGAAACATCTTCTACCCCCAAGCCATAAGACTCCTGAACATGTAGTCAAATGGCTACCCAGACTATTTGCAGTGCCCCCCGCCCCTCTTTACACCACAGCTACTCTCTGTTGTCA
This sequence comes from Salmo trutta, assembly GCF_901001165.1. Classification (NCBI taxonomy): domain Eukaryota; kingdom Metazoa; phylum Chordata; class Actinopteri; order Salmoniformes; family Salmonidae; genus Salmo; species Salmo trutta. The sequence goes on from NC_042963.1 coordinate 34,597,141, forward strand.
TCTATGCATAGTCACTTTAATAACTCCACCTACATGTACATACTACCTCAACTAACCGGTACCCCCTTTATATAGTCTCGCTATTTTGTATTTAACTGCTGCTCTTTACTTAATTGTTACTTTTATCTGTTATTCTTATCCATATTTTTTAAAAACTGGATTATTGGTTAGGGGCTCATACGTAATGGTGACTTTAAATGGTGACTTTAAAACAGTTACAGAGTTTAATGGCTGTTATAGGAGAAACATTTGGATGGACCAACAACGTAGTTACTCCACAATACTAACCTATTTGAAAAGGAGGAAGCCTGTACAGAACAAAAATATTACAAAACACGCATCCTCTTTCTGATAAGGCACTATAGTAAAACTGCTAAAAATGTGGCGAAGAAATGATCTTTATGTATTGAATTCAAAGCATTATTCACGATAAAAATACATGGACTAGAGCTAACTACAGGCAAAATCCTAGAGGAAAACCTGGTTCGGTCTGCTTTCCAACAGACACTGGGAGACAATAGCATAAAACACAAGGACAAATATACACTGAGTGTACAAAACATTAAGAACCTTCCTAATAATAAGTTACACTCACCCCTTTTGCACTCAGAACAGTCTCAGTTCATCGAGGCATGGACTCTACAAGGTGTCGAAAGGGATGTTGGCCCATGTTGACTACAATGCTTCCCACAGTTGTGTCAAGTTGGCTGGATGTCCTTTGGGTGGTAGATCATTCTTGATACACACGGGAAACTGTTGACACAAACCGGTGTGCCTGGCTACCATACCCCGTTCAAAGGCACTTAAATCTTTTGTCTTACCCAATCACCCTCTGAATGGCACACATACACAGTCCCTGTCTCAATTGTCTCAAGGCTTAAAAATTCTTCTTTAACCTGTCTCCTTCCCATCATCTACACTGATTGAAGTGGATTTAATACGTTTTAACAAGTGACAACAATAAGGAATCATAGCTTTCACCTGGATTCACACTCAGTGTACATTGGAATTGCTTACCAAGACGACATTGAATGTTCCTGAGTGGCCTAGTTACAGTTTTGACTTAAATCAGCTTGAAAATCAATGGCAAGTCTTGAAAATGGCTGTCCAGCAATGGTCAACAACCAACTTGACAGAGCTTGAAGAATTTTCAAAAGAATAATGTGCAAATATTGTACAATCCAGATGTGCAAAGGTCTAGAGGTTTTTATTTATTTTTTAACCTTTCTTTAAGTAGGCAAGTCAGTTAAGAACAAATTCTTACTTACAATGACGGCCTACCGGGGAACAGTGGGGTAACTGCCTTGTTTAGGAGCAGAACGACAGATATTTTTACTTTGTCAGCTCGGGGATTCAATTCAGTAACCTTTCTGGTTACTGGCCCAATGCTCTAACCACTAGGCTGCATGCCACACTTACCCAGAAAGACTCACAGCTATAATCGCTGCCAAATGTGATCCTAGCATGTATTGACTCAGGGGGTTGAATACTTATCTAATTAGTGTTTTACTTCAAGTTTTCTTCCACTTTGATATTACAGAGTATGTTTTTAGATCGTTGACAAAACAAATGACAATTAAATCCATTTTAATCCCAATTTGTAACACAACAAAATGTGGACAAAGTCAAGTGGTGTGAATACTTTCTGAAGGCACTGTATATTTACAATTCCCTTATCCAAACGGATTACTAATTTAACTAGCTCTTTTCAATAGCTCTTATCATGTTGTAAATTACAGTGCGTGGAGATTGGTGTTATTTCTATTTGAAAAAATTAAGTAGATGCTTTTTCCACTTGAAACCAGTAGGTTCGCTAGACCTTATTCATGGTTTCCTTGCGTAAAAAGGTAGGGGAATTATTAGGGAATTAAGTCAAGGTCAGAAAACGGCATACCTGTAGTCATACCTCCTCCACACCTTTATTCCAGCTCCACCCCAAACTAATAGTGGGTGAATAGCATGCTATTCTCGTGCTTATATTAAAGGTCAGAATATGCATAGTAAAAACAGTGCATAACAAGGGAATTACGTTCCATTTAAGTGCTTAATCTGGTCGGAATTCCCCCCTTGGAGCTGATTTGCTGTTGTTTTTACAGTCTTTTATGTCCAACAATAAAAAATGTAAAGACCTTGGCGGCCCACGGGCCAACTGGGGAACCCTGCTCTAAAGGGACTGGACCACCATTTTGGTTTCAAATGTTCAGTTGATGGAATCTTAAACAGCGCCTCTTCAACCTCAGGAAGCTGAAGAAATTGGGCTTGGCCTCTAAAACTCTCACAAACATTTACAGCTACACAATTGAGAGCATCCTATTGCTATACCAGTTGCCTGGTACGGCAACTTCACCGCCCACAACCGCAAGGCTCTCCAGAGGGTGGTGCGGTCTGCCCAATGCATCACCGGGGGCAAACTACCTGCCCTCCAGGACACCTACATCACCCGATGTCACAGGAAGGCCAAAAATATCATCAAGGACATCAACCACCCGAGCTGTTAAATAGCCATCACTAGCCGGCTTCCACACGGCTATGCAACCCTGCACCTTAGAGTTTGCTGCCCTATATACATAGACTTGGAATCACTGGACAGTTTAATAATGGAACACTAGTTGCTTTAATAATGTTTAAATAATGTTTACATACTGCTTTACTCATCTCATATGTATATACTGTATTCTATTCTACTGTATTTTAGTCAATGCCACTCCGATATATCTAATATTTATATATTTCTTCATTCCATTCTTTTACTTTTAGATTTGTGTGTATTGTTGTGAATTGTTAGATATTACTGCACTGTTGGAGCTAAGAACACAAACATTTCGCTACACCCGCAACATCTGCTAAATATGTGTATGTGACCAATAACATTTGATTTGATTTGAAATGTCTCTGGAAAATGCAACAACCACAGTCCAAAACAAACATCATGAACATTTGTCCTGACGAACATGACTTGAGCATCTCATTATGTTATCACAATTGTAAGACGTGACTGAAAGAAGGAAAGCAAGCACATGAAAAAGATGAAAGAAATATAGAAAGAAAGTAAGTAAAAAAGAAAGGGAGAGAGAAAGAAAGAATACAATTTGAAGAAAAACTCCATCAACACACTCTTGTCCAATCAATCTTCTTCACAATATTTAGGTGTAAACTGAGAGTTTGTTTGTGTGTGTGTGTGTGTGTGTGTGTGTGCGTGCGTATGTGAGTGAGTGTGTGTGTGTGTGTGTGTTGGGTTGAGTTGTCAGGTTTCCTATGTGGTGTGTGGCAGCAGGTCTGTAGGCCAGGCCTGCTAAATGTATCAGTTAGATAACAGCCTGTTATAGGAGGGCCTCATTATGTCCCTGGGGCACGAGCCCTCCCCTCCACACCCAGTCACACGGAATCCACAGGCACATCTGGGTTACACACATGAATGCACACACACACACACACACACACACACACACACACACACACACACACACACACACACACACACACTTTCAGCACCCCGGAGAAGCACCTGTGCATTTAGAATGGCTGTGCATTTGGAGGGAAAAAAATTCCAGCATGAATCCATTTATCAAAGGGGGGGGGGGAGGGGGTATTGGCGAGAGCTGGGATTTAAAGTCAACAACACGGCAGTTGTCGAGCGTTTTTTACTGTGGACAAGTGTCTCCACTCCTGGCTCTTTAGGGGTAATAAAGGATGAAGCCCTCCTGTTCCCTCCATTTCTGCCCCTGTGGCCTGGGCAGAGTCCAGATGACTAGAGCTGTGGGGCAGCAGAAAGACCAAGCAGGGAACACACCACCCTCTGGCCAGCCACATGAAATGCTATGAAGACAACCTTAGAACTCCTTGTTTTTCTGGTGAACCCCTAAAATAATGACTAAACCAAAGGACACAATCAATCCATCTTTTGATATTCTACAGTACCCACTACAGTGTATCCACCCAGCCATCAGTTCTCCATACTACTCACTTATATGAAGTATTGCTCAGGAACAATTTTCCTTCTGTACCAGAGGTCAAGTAGCCTAACACTCATCAAGTGACATCAGTGACTCCCACTTCTATGACATGGCGTACAGTATCTGAGTGTCTATTTGTGGATGTGAACACTAATTGTTAAGAGTTGTTGTTAAACTGTCTCTACCTAGCCTATTTCTCACCCCGTCAGTCGGGCTAGCTCATAAAACGTGTGGAGGCATTAAGTGAGCACGTCCATGTCACCCAACATTTACCTCTGGATCCTCCTGGAACACGTCCCAGCTCCTGGGCTACATTTACCTCTGGATCCTCCTGGAACACGTCCCAGCTCCTGGGCAACATTTACCTCTGGATCCTCCTGGAACACGTCCCAGCTCCTGGGCAACATTTACCTCTGGATCCTCCTGGAACACGTCCCAGCTCCTGGGCTATAGATCACTCTATTGCTATACTTCAACCCCTCTAATTGGCCTGAATTGTGCATAGCCTATTGACTGTGGTGTGTGTAAGAGAGGGAATGTGCCATTGGGGATTACAGAAATTGTACTTTCTCTTTGGTATAACAGGTCATATGTGTATATATTTACTGTACAGAGGATCTCTGGGGGAGAAACCAGAGAAACCAGATCCTGGTTATATCAGCCAGACTGAATATTAGGCCATGATATATCTCTTTACTTAACTTACTGTGTAAATGTGTGTTTTAGGAAGATATAGTGAGTTTTCGTGTACATATAGGTGTGTGTGTGTGTGTGTGCGTGTGTGGGGCGCGTGTGGGGCAACCCTGTTTTACAGTGTCACAGCAGTGATATCTAATCTCATTGCAGACAGAGGAATGAGTGAAATGCTGTCAAACTTGCTGGGAGGTCTCCTCTTCATTCAAACACCACTGACACACATCCATAGATCTACACATTTACAGACAGTGCAGATATGCCTCACCATTACGAGAACCACCAACAGCACTGGGACAGAGCAAACAAATGGGCCTCAGGAACCAGTTGAGTTAGCCTTTCAGATGGAAGTCTGTCCAGTGAATAGGAGCAGGGAAAATATGTGACAGACTTGTTCCCAGATCAATCACCTTCAATCCCAAGTGTTTTTTTTGGTTGGATCATAGAATGAGAATTAGTTCTAATTCCAAAGGTTGGGATTCTTTCTCCAATTGAACCATTCTATTGATAGTTCCATCACAATGGTGGGCAGAGGAATGCCAATCTTTTCCTCCAGGGTTCTTTTACTGTATTGGACAAACAAAGATGGATGGATGGAGGAGGCCAGGGTCTATTGTTCTGTGGTGGGATAGTTCTCTACTGATGGAGACTTTACATCTGATACCCACTGAGAACAGTTAGGAGAAATGGCAGGAGCACCAGCATTCTGGCCTAGACATTCCTCCTTTTGTCAATATATAGGAGCAGTGGTGTCAAATCAGCTTAACCTAGGGTATGGAAGGACATTTTTGGAAGTTGAAGCTCATTTAGTGCATTTCTACACAATTTAAAAACTTGAAAATCCTATTTGGAGAACAGCAAAAACAAAACAAAAATGAACCCAGCCATTAATTATCACTGCATTATGAGGTTTAAAGGTCTGTGGAATGGTGTGTACAATGTCAACCACTACTCAACTTCATCATACATTGACTAATTTACTTGTGGAATAGCGCATACAGTGAAACATTAAATAGACGCATAATGCACAATATCAAGTCACAACAAAAGCCTACTTCAAATGCTGATGTCAACTTGAAAGTAACCAGAGCTTAAAACAGCTGAATGCGAATGCAAACTCTGCCAGATAAAACCTACACATGCATTGCAATAAAATACATACAGTAGGTTTGGACACACCTACTCATTCAAGGGCTTTTCTTTATTTTTACTATTTTCTACATAATAATAGTGAAGACATGGAAACTATGGAATAGCACATATGGAATCATGTAGTAACCAAAAAAGTGTTAAACAAATCAAAAATATATTTTATATTTGAGACTCTTCAAAGTAGTCACCCTTTGCCTTGATGACAGCTTTGCACACTCTTGGCATTCTCTCAACCAGCTTCACCTGGAATGCTTTTCCAACAGTCTTGAAGGATTTCCCACATATGGTAAGCACTTGTTGGCTGCTTTTCCTTCACTCTGCCGTCGAACTCATCCCAAACCATCTCAATTTGGTTGAGGTCGGGGGATTGTGGAGGCCTGGTCATCTGATGCAGCACTCCATCACTTTCCTTCTTGATCAAATAGCCCTTACACAGCCTGGAGTTGTGTTGGATCATTGTCCTTTTGAAAAACAAATGACAGTCCCACTAAGCACAAACCAGATGTGATGGCATATTGCTGCAAAACGCTGTGGTAGCCATGCTATTTAAAACCTCCCAAGGATCGGCCCTTTTTTTCAATTTTCGCCTAAAATGACATACCTAAATCTAACTGCCTGTAGCTCAGGCCCTGAAGCAAGGATATGCATATTCTTGGTACCGTTTGAAAGGAAACACGTTAAAGTTTGTGGAAATGTAAAAGGAATGTAGGAGAATATAACACATTCGATCTGGTAAAAGATAATACAAAGAAAAAAACAACCGTTCTTTTGTATTTTTTTGTACCATCATCTTTGAAATGCAAGAGAAAGGCCATAATGTATTATTCCAGCACAGGTGCAAGGTAGATTTTAGATTTTGGCCACTAGACGGCAGCAGTGTACGTGCAAAGTTTTAGACTGATCCAATGAACCATTGTATTTCTGTTCAAAATGTTGTATCAAGACTGCCGAAATGTGCCTAATGTTCAAAACTGTGCACTCTCCTCAAACAATAGCATGGTATTCTTTCTCTGTAAGAGCTACTGTAAACTGGACAACGCAGTTAGATTAACAAGAGTTTAACCTTTCTGCCAATATCAGATATGTCTATGTCCTGGGAAATATTCTTGTTACTTACAACCTCATACTAATCGCATTAGCCTACGTTAGCTCAACCGTCCCGCAGGGGACCCATCAATCCTGAAGAAGTTTGTGCCTTGAATTCTAAATAAATCACTGACAGTGTCACCAGCAAAGCACCCCCATACCATCACACCTCCTCCTCAATGCTTCACGGTGGGAACCACACATGCGGAGATCATCCGTTCACCTACTCTGCGTCTCACAAAGACACGGTGGTTGGAACCAAAAATCTCAAATTTGGACTCATCAAACCAAAGGACAGATTTCCACCTGTCTAATGTCCATTGCTTGTGGTTCTTGGCCCAAGCAAGTCTCTTCTTCTCATTGGTGCCCTTTAGGAATGGTTTCTTCGCAGCAATCCAACAATGAAGGCCTGATTCACACAGTCTCCCCTGAACAGTTGATGTTGAGATGTGTCTGTTACTTGAACTCTGTGAATTATTTATTTGGGCTGCAATTTCTGAGGCTGGTAACTCTAATGAACTTATCTGCTGAAGCACAGGTAACTTTGGGTCTTCCTTTCCTTTGGGGGTCTTCATGAGAGCCAGTTTCATCATAGCGCTTGATGGTTTTTGCGACTGTACTTGAAGAAACTTTAAAAGTTCTTGAAATTTTCCAGACTAACTGACCTTCATGTCTTAAAGAAATGATGGACTGTCGTTTCTCTTTGCTTATTTTAGCTGTTCTTGGCATAATATTGACTTGTTCTTTTACCAAATAGGGCTATCTTCTGTATACCACCCCTACCTTGTCACAACACAACTGATTGGCTCAGACACATTTAAGAAGGAAAGAAATTCCACAAATGAACTTTTAACAAGGCACACCTGTTAATTGAAATGTATTCCAGCTGACTACCTCATGAAGCTGGTTGAGAGAATGCGAAGAGTGTGCAAAACTGTCATCAAGGCAAATGGTGGCTACTTTGAAGAATCTAAAATCTAAAATATATTTTGATTTGTTTAACACTTTTTTGGTTACTACATGATTCCATATGTTTTATTTCATAGTTTCATGTCTTCACTATTATTCTACAATGTATAAAATAGTAAAAATAAAGAAAAACCCTTGAATGAGTAGGTGTGTCCAAACTTTTGACTGGTACTGTACATTAAAGGACTTACTTAGGCCTACAATCGACAAGGACACATGAAGACAAACAATTTCAACCAAAGAATGATAAAAATCACGAAATACAAAAGTAATATCTACACATTAAGCTCTCGCCCATGATTCAGCACCGCTTAATGGACATCGCCTCGGTACAGGTAGGTATAATGGAGCTCTGTGGTGTGGTGCTGAATGGACAGCGCCTCTGTCTGGTAGCCCCCTATGGAATTCTTCAGTTTGTGGACAGTTGTTTTGGGGGGGGGGGGGGGGGGGGGCACAGTTAGGTAGCCTACAATGCGTGTCTGAAAATCATAACAGGCACAGAGATCTTTAGAAATGGTAGGATCAATTGTAAATTGGCACTGAATTTTAAAAAGGTTGCCGACCCCCTGCAATAGGCTATATAAAGCCACCCTTGTAGAAAGATGCATACAGTCTACTATGACAGTGTCATTGTCTCGTACGCTTCCCAAAAACATGTCTCGTTGCGCTGCTGTCAGAGCTGTTCCTCATAATGTGTGCGCCCAGCTAATTTTTGCATTTGTCTGTCTGCATTATTAACCAGGAAGGGAAATGTTCTGCGAATATTGAGGCATTGTGCATCAACAAGGTGACGGTAAGAATATTGAAACAGTGTATCAACAAACGAGGCAGCTTGGAGAATATTGAAATTTGTACTAACAAGGCGGCTCCGAGAACACTGCAAGCTCTCACAGTCTCACGTCAGTATTAAACATTCATCCATGTTTCTCAAACATGTAGGCATAAATGTTGGCATTAACTGCACATTTTTAAGGTTAGGGTTAAGTTTAGGCATTAAGACCGAAATCTTAAGGTCAGGCATTAACTCCGATTGGTTAATGTAAGGGTTAAGGTTTGGGACAAGCTTAAAACAAAAAATTTAAAAACAACTTTCTATTGCTGGATTCAAACATGCAATGCAGATGCTTACGTCCTCAGAAATGGATGGACGTTGAATACTGACTTGTATCACGGGTGACCTGGCTGTAACATTGATATTGCAACATAGTAGCCAATGAAGAGGCGGCTCATGCCAATTTTTCCCCAGGCATGCTTGTCTCTGTCTGATATTATTGTGTTGCCTACACAGCAATTGGACTATCTGGGTGCTATACATATAGAAACAGCTTTCACAACCTACAGTTGAAGTCGGAAGTTGACATACACCTTAGCCAAATACATTTAAACTCAGTTTTTCACAATTCCTGACATTTAATCTTAGTAAAAATGCCCTGTCTTAGGTCAGTTAGGATCACCACTTTATTTTAAGAATGTGAAATGTCAGAATAATAGGAGAGAGAATGATTTATTTCAGATTTTATTTCTTTCTCCACATTCCCAGTGGGTCAGAAGTTTACATACACTGAATTAGTATTTGGTTGCATTGCCTTTAAATTGTTTAACTTGGGTCAAATGTTTCGGGTACCCTTCCACAAGCTTCCCACAATCAGTTGGGTGAATTTTGGCCCATTCCTCCTGACAGAGCTGGGGTAACTGAGTCAGGTTTGTAGGTCTCCTTGCTCGCACACACTTTTTCAGTTCTGCCCACAAATGTTCTATAGGAATGAGGTCAGGGCTTTGTGATGGCCACTCCAATACCTTGACTTTGTTGTCCTTAAGCCATTTTGACACAACTTTGGAAGTTTGCTTGGGGTCATTGTCCATTTGGAAGACCCATTTGCCACCAAGCTTTAACTTCCTGACTGATGTCTTAAAATGTTGCTTCAATATATCCACATAATTTTCTTTCCTCATGATGCCATCTATTTTGTGAAGTGCACCAGTCTGTCCTGCAGAAAAGCACCCCCACAACATGATGCTGCCACCCCCGTTCTTCATGGTTGGGATGGTGTTCTTTGGGTTGCAAGCCTCCCCCTTTTCCCTCCAAACATAATAATGGTCATTATTACCAAACAGTTCTATTTTTGTTTCATCAGACCAGAGGAAATGTCTCCATGTGCAGTTGCAAACCATAGTCTGGCTTTTTTATTGCAGTTTTGGAGCAGTGGCTTCTTCCTTGCTGAGCGGCCTTTCAGGTTATGTCGATAAAGGACTTGTTTACTGTGGATATAGATACTTTTGTACCTGTTTCCTCCATCATCTTCACAAGGTCCTTTGCTGTTGTTCTGGGATTGATTTGCACTTTTCACACCAAAGTACGTTCATCTCTAGGAGACAGAACGAGTCTCCTTCCTGAGCGGTATGACGGCTGCGTGGTCCAATGGTGTTTATACTTGCGTACTATTGTTTGTATAGATGAACGTGGTACCTACAGGCGTTTGGAAATTGCTCCCAAGGATGAACCAGACTTGTGGAGGTCTACAATTATTTTTCTGAGGTCTTGGCTGATTTCTTTTGATTTTCCCATGATGTCAAGCAAAGAGGCACTGAGTTTGAAGGTAGGCCTTGAAATACATCCACAGGTACACCTGCAATTGACACAAAGTATGTCAATTAGCCTATCAGAAGGTTCTAAAGCCATGACATAATTTTCTGGAATTTTCCAAGCTGTTTAAAGGCACAGTCAACTTAGTGTATGTATACTTCTGACCCACTGGAATTGTGATACAGTGAATTATAATTGAAATAATCTGTCTGTAAACAATTGCTGGAAATATTACTTGTGTCATGCACAAGGTAGATGTCCTAACCAACTTGCCAAAACTATAGTTTGTTAACAAGAAATTTGTGAAGTGGTTGAAAAGAAGTTTTAATGACTCCAACCTAATTGTATGTAAACTTCTGACTTCAACTGTATATTTTGATAGCAATATAATAGCTTTTGGTTTCTAATGCTATCAGATTACAACATGGCTTACAAGACTGAGTTCAAATGCCGACATCAAATTCAAAGCAATCGTTGCACTGCCTAAACAGCTGACTTACAAAGCAAATTCCACAGTCTCTGCTCTCTGCTTTCTAAAGTGTCTGAAAAGGCCCCCAGGCTGGTAGCTGCTCTCTCCGAGTGATGCTCCTCATGCTCTTAAAGCCAGCCATTTAATACGCTAAACATCCATTGCATTTTAATCGGAATTGGAATGATTTTATTCTACTTTTTTTGGGCCCTCTGACACCCCTATATGGGTGTAACAGTTCCAGCATAGGGCACTGATCAAGAAGATAAACTGGTCCACAAAAAATGAAAGAACATTTACAATGCAAAGACTTTACAGACCACAGTCCTCAATGATGCAGTACCGTTACGTTTAAAGATTGTTCTGAATATGAGAATGTTGGCTATTGTCTGTCTTACCTGCACCTCTTTTCTTCCAGACATCATTTGACTACAATCCCACTGACACACCCAGTTTTTGGTCCGTTTGTAAACAAGACTGATGCATCTTTAATAGAGACCTGGCTTATAGCAGAAAGTAGGCTAAATAGAAATATGATCAAATAAAGTAGAACCTATGGCTGGTGGGCCTGTGTGCTGCATGCCACAGTTTGTTCAGTGTTAAACCAATAAGATATGGCTAGTGTGATGGAGGTTGGGCTGGGCCACTGGAACAGATAGGTGCTGTGATTGGGTGCACAATGGCGTGTCCCCTGCTTCTGTATCAGTGGCTCTGATTTTCGGTTAGATGGTAGGGTCGGTCTGTGTGTGTGTGTGTGGAGGGATGGTGTTTGCTGTTGTCTTACGATCTGGCAGCCATAGGCAGGTGTGCGTTACAGCAGGGAGGCTGTTAGCCTTGGAACTCTGCTTGCTCCACAGTATACTGTCTCTCTCTGTGTGTGTGTGTGTGTGTGTGTGTGTGTGTGTGTGTGTGTGTGTGTGTGTGTGTGTGTGTGTGTGTGTGTGTGTGTGTGTGTGTGTGTGTGTGTGTTTATATGATTAAGGACATTTGGAGGTTGGTCTTCTCACCTTTTTCTCGGCAGGTGAACAGCAGTCAGGGAGGATAGAAAGTTGCATAATATTTGGATAGAAAGCAGAGGAGCAAAATAATTTGTGAACACTCAGTCCTTCTGTCTTTCTCTTTCTCTCTCTATTTAATTTTCACTTAGTATTAGGGAGGACAAATTTTTATTTTTTATGAGTATGGCCTTATTTCTATTACAGCATATTGGATGACTATCATTCATTTTCCATTCACCCAGCTCAATGTAACATTGATTGCTTTAAGCTACTACATAATACTTGAATTTGCCCTATACCCATCATGAGGTTGCTACAACTTAGCCTACAAAGTTTATAACGTAGGTACATAGGTTGAGAGAAAAATTGCAAAAAACAAGGTGACAGACAGTGAAAAATGAAATACCGCCTTGCACACACTTGCCTGCAACTAGCAGATCTGGGGTGTAATAATTAGTCCAAGCAAGGTTGTGTTTTGCAACTAAAACGAGAGTTTCTATTGGACAAATTCCGGCAGGTCCCTCCCCATTTCGTTCTGTTTGCTTCCGTTTAAGAAATGTTTTGCAACAGAATCGGCGGAATGAATACACCCCTGATGACCCGCACACATATTTCACTTTCATAGCAGCCACATACAGCATCATCACTTTGGTAGTTATATAATTCCATCTCGCATCTACACGCTTTCCTCCTCTCACCTTCTCCTTAGCTTATGGACTTCAGTGCACAACACAACAGCTGTCTTTGACCACGCACAAAAAACTCTCCAAGCCTAACCTTAATATCATAACCCTTAACCACTACACAGCCTATATCGTTGTCACCATATTAACATTATATTCAACAAACTAGAACTAATGCATTAGTAAACCCACAATCCAATCCGTGTGTACAATCATGCAGTAGTGCACAGCAAGCAGTTTAACAGTTACACCGGCGGGCCCCGGTGGCAATACATTAATAAAACCGAAAGCTTACCTTTACTTAGCCAGCTAGCTAACCTAAATATCACTCCTCTCTGTTTGAGTTAGATTGTTGAGTATAGTCTAAATTAGCTGCATTAGCTAAGTAAGTGAAATGCAAACTAAGAATAAAAAAATAGATACAAATATTTATTTCTCTCTTTCTGCTGCTTCATCTTAATATTTGAAAAAAAGTATTTGTTCAAAACTGTTGAGTTAACTACTGAACACACTTTATGCACTTCAGTGCTCACTAGCTGTGGCTTATGCTTTAGGTAAATTCTCTGATCCTTTGATTGGATGGACAACATGTCAATTAATACTGCAAGAGCTCTGTTAGGTTGGAGGACATCCTCCAGAAGTGGTCATCATTTCTGTGTCTATGGAACCATAAGCCTCCTAGGTTTGGTATTGAAGTCAATGTACACAGATGTGGATGGAAAATAGCTGTTCTCCGACTACACCATGGTGTTACCCTAGATTGTGTTACCCTAGTGGGTGCTGTTGAGGCTACTGTAGACCTTCATTGCAAAGCAGTGTGTTTTCATCAGTTAAAAAAGATAACTTTTAATGTTTCACTATTTAAAACCAGTTAAATGTAACAAAATGTAATTGAAAATGTAATCTAAGTAATCCCAAAAGTCATTATTTATCATGAAAGGCTCATAAACAATAACTAGTAATTATGCACACTCCAAGAAATGTTAAAATCTCACCTTTCTGGTAGAAATAGTTATAAATTGCTGAGGTGTAGTCACTTTTGAGGACACAAGCTCAAGTACACAGTACAAATATGATACAAATATGAAAACATTAAATATTTTATATGATGTATTTCCTATTCAACAAAACCATAGGAATAAAACTGGAAATGACTTGTATGCTTTCTAAATATGGTACAATCAAATTAGAACTCTAAGATTTCACCTTCTTTATAACTGTTAAATTCATATGTATATGTTTAGTGTTAGACAAAATGTGCGTATTTTCTAAAGGTCTCTCTTGATCAAAAAGTCTGTCCCCATCGCTCTAGCTTGGCTTCCTGAACTCGTTAGGAACTCACCTTTCATCTCATATTAATATTGCCCGTCTATGACATATATATATATATATATATATATATATATATATTTTACATCTATTAATTATTTATGTTTACTGGCTATAAATCTCTGAATGTACTACAGCAACGAAACCACTCTCTCCTGCTGCGTTACGATTGTTAGTGGCTGTGACGTAGGGTTTAGCCAGAAGTTGATGGATAGTCAGAAGAGCGAATTAAATGTTAGGTGGGACAACCTAGCTTCAAGTGGAATCAGATCCCACATCCTGCTTACATTTACATTTACATTTAAGTCATTTAGCAGACGCTCTTATCCAGAGCGACTTACAAATTGGTGCATTCACCTTATGATATCCAGTGGAACAACCACTTTACAATAGTGCATCTAAATCTTTTAGGGGGGGGGGGGTTAGAAGGATTACTTTATCCTATCCCAGGTATTCCTTAAAGAGTTGGGGTTTCAGGTGTCTCCGGAAGGTGGTGATTGACTCCGCTGTCCTGGTGTCGTGAGGGAGCTTGTTCCACCATTGGGGTGCCAGAGCAGCGAACAGTTTTGACTGGGCTGAGCGGGAACTGTGCTTCCTCAGAGGTAGTGCTTCACACAGGCAAAGACATACTCTCTGCACAGTAGATCCTATTTTAGGTGAGTTTTACAAGTGACCGTAGGATTTCTGATCTTTTTTCACCTATCACCACAGGCAGTCTGATCTTTAGTGAATATGGAAGGTACACTCTTTAATCTGCCAGGAAAGGTAGCAATATGTCCTCACACACAAACCCAGCACAGAGACACGCACACACACACACACAGTCTACCCTTGGAGACAGAGCTCATTTTGTGTGTGTTGCTGTGTGCTCCAGGGGAGCTACTGTGTGGTTGAGCGAGAGGGGATTGGGTGATTTGTGACCCCTGTGGTGGGGAGCAGGAGTGGGTGTGGTTGAGAAACAGAGTTCCAGGTTGTTGGGAGCAATTTAGGCCGCAGGGGCAGGCCAGGCAAGGGAGTTGTTAGGTCACTGGGCCTGCACTAATGTGACATTCACCCAAAGGCGCAGAACAAGGGGCCCCTGCAAGAACACTAAAAACATCATATCCAATAAATCTAGGTAATATTTCCTTTTAAATACCAGTACCAGGTAATTGTTTATACTGTATGTAATAGCAGTTCATGGTAAGACAGAGCTAGATAACATACAGTATCTTTGTACAGAACCAGGTTGACGCTTTTTATTATTGAAATTCCAATGGGAACTGTAAGGATTAATACCCTTCACATATGCTTTAATAATTATATTTGCCTGGATAAAAGGATAGAGCAGTCGCTCAAACGTTGCACACGTCTGTTTGTCATTCATTAAAAGCCTATAGGTGGACCATATCACCCAGAGTGGTGTGTAACTTGCCTTGTCCCACAGAGCGTCAACACACACAGGTTCTCTTAATTGTTTTTCAGAAACCTTAAAGGGTTATATTTCACCCTGGGGGAATCTGGGCTTGTTTTCATCATGTCTGATGCATTTTTAGGACAGAATTGCCCAGGAGGAAGGCAGGTCAGGGCTTCGCAAGCTGAATGATACACCCTGTGACAGCTTCCTGCGTAGTCCTGCTTTGTGGCATTTTGCGAAGGTTCTATGTTATACTGATAGCACTATACATTTTTTTGTGCGTGTACATATGGTTGTCCATGTTTGATAAAGCTAATGGATGTCTTTCAAAAATGTTCCTATCGGCGGATTCATTGCTAAATATACAAGCCAGTCTCTGAACGATTACAACTTGTGTTTTGCGGTGTTTCGCGCTCTGGCCCCTGTCCCTTCTCCAAGGTGGTCTTTTTTCTAAAAGGAGGTGGACACTAACAACAATATTTTGGGCAAAACTGAAAGAACTAACCAGACACAATGGCTTCAAGGTATCCTCTCATCAACATTAATTTGACAATGGAGCATCTGTTAGCTACATGGTGACACTCAACCATACATGTTTCATCCAGAATATAGTGAAGAAGATTCAAAACAAAGAGTTGGATTTAGCTAACGTTAGAAGCTCAGCTACAGCTGATACCACCACCAAGAGGGCAGATGACAAATATGGTGTCTAGCATAGTAAATAATTTTTACTGCAAGCCACCTAGCTAGCTAGTTAACTTTAGTTTATCTATTGAAACCCATATTGTGTACTGCTGGCTAACATACTACTGTGTTACAGTGGGGGGAAATGAAATATTTATTCTGTTTGCTAACTAAGTTAGCTAGGTAAACAACTACCAGTGGCCATGTCTATGACAAAAAATATATATTTTGTATCTCGATTGTAAAACCTCTTTTCTTTTTAATTGTAGATATGGCTAGCTACTAAACAGCAAGCTACAACGTTACAACCAGACAACTAAAGCTAGGTTTACCAGCAAATGTTAGCACATGACTGGAGTTGGCTAGCTAGTTAGCCAGACACCTGCTTACTTGTTATATTTTTTCAATTTTTTCACCTTTATTTAAACAGGTAAGCCAGTTGAGAACAAGTTCTCATTTACCACTGTGACCTGGCCAAGATAAAGCAAAGCAGTGCGAGACAAACAACACAAAGTTACACATGGGGTTAACAAACATACAGTCAAAAACACAATAGAAAAATCTACAGTATAAGACTCCAGCTTCAGGGATTTTTGCAATTCGTTCCAGTCATTGGCAGCAGAGAACTGGAAGGAAAGGCGGCCAAAGTAGGAGTTGGCTTTGGGGATGACCGGTGAAATATACCTGCTGGAGCTCGTGTTACGGGTGGGTGTTGCTATGGTGATCAGTGAGCTGAGATAAGGCGGGGCTTTACCTAGCAAAGACATAGATGACCTGGAGCCAGTGGGTTTGGCGACAAATATGAAGCGAGGGCCAGCCAATGAGAGCATACAGGTCACAGTGGTGGGTGGTAAATGGGGCTTTGGTGACCAAACGGATGGCACTGTGATAGACTACATCCAATTAGCTGAGTAGAGTGTTGGAGGCTATTTTGTAAATGACATCACCAAAGTCAAGGATCGGTAGGATAGTTTTACGAGGTTATGTTTGGCAGCATGAGTGAAGGAGCCTTTGTTGCAAAATAGGAAGCCGATTCTAGATTTAATTTTGGATTGGAGATGCTTAATGTGAGTCTGGAAGGAGGGTTTACAGTCTAGCCAGACACCTAGGTATTTGTAGTTGTCCACATATTCTAAGTCAGAACCGTCCAGAGTAGTGATACTAAATGGGCGGGTGGGTGCGGGCAGCGAACGGTTGAAAAGCATGCATTTAGTTTTACTTGCATTTAAGAGCAATTGGAGACCACGGAAGGAGTGTTGTATGGCATTGAAGCTCGTCTGGAGGGTTGTTAATACATTGTCCAAAGAAGGGCCAGAAGTATACAGAATGGTGTCATCTGCATAGAGGTGGATCAGAGATTCACCAGCAGCAAGAGCGACATCATTGGTGTATTCAGAGAAAAGAGTCGGCCCGAGAATTGAACCCTGTGGCAACCCCATAAAGACTACCAGAGGTCTGGACTACAGGCCCTCATATTTGACACACTGAACTCTATCTGAGAAGTAGTTGTGGAACCAGGCGAGGCAGTCATTTGAGAAACCAAGGCTGTTGAGTCTGCTGATAAGAATGCGGTGATTGACAGAGTTGATAGCCTTGGCCAGGTTAATGAAGACGGCTGCACAGTATTGTCTTTTATCGATGGCAGGTATGATATTGTTTAGGACCCTGAGCGTGGCTGAGGTGCAACCATGACAAGCTCAGAAACCAGATTGTATGGCGGAGATGGTACGGTGGGATTCGAAATGGTCGGTGACATGTTTGTTAACTTGGCTTTCAAATACTTTAGAAAGGCAAGGTAGGATGGATTTAGGTTTGTAACAGTTTGGGTCTAGAGTGTCTCCCCCTTTGAAGATGGGGATGACCGCGGCAGCTTTCCAATCTTTAGGGATCTCAGACGATACGAAAGAGAGGTTGAACAGGCTAGTAATAGGGGTTGCAACAATTGTGGCAGATCATTTTAGAAAGAGAGGGTCCAGATTGTCTAGCCCAACTGATTTGTAGGGTCCAGATTTTGCAGCTCTTTCAGAACATCAGTTATCTGGATTTGGGTGAAGGAGAAGTGGGGGAGGCTTGGGCAAGTTGCTGTGGGGGGTGCAGAGCTGTTGACCGGGGTAGGGGTAGCCAGGTGGAAAGCATGGCCAGCCGTAGAAAAATGCTTATTGAAATTCTAGATTATCGTAGATTTATCGGTGGTGACAGTGTTTCCTAGCCTCAGTGCAGTGGGCAGCTGTGAGAAGGTGCTCTTATTCTCCATTAACAGTGTCCAATAACTTTTTTGAGTTTGTGCTACAGGATGCAAATTTCTGTTTGATAAAGCTAGCCTCAGCTTTCCTAACTGCCTGTGTATATTGGTTCCTAACTTCCCTGAAAAGTTTCATATCGCGGTGGCTATTTCATGCTAATGCAGTACGCCACAGGATGTTTTTGTGCTGGTCAAGGGCAGTCAAGTCTGGAGTGAACCAAGGGCTATATCTGTTCTTAGTTCTACATTTTTTGAATGGGGCATGCTTATTTAAGATGGTGAGGAAAGTACTTTTAAAGAATAACCAGGCATCCTCTACTGATGGAATAATGTCAATATCCTTCCAGGATACCCTGGCCCATTCGATTAGATAGGCCTGCTCGCTGAAGTGTTTTAGGGAGGGTTTGACAGTGATGAGGGGTGCTCATTTGACCGCGGACCAATTACGGACGCAGGCAATGAGGCAGTGATTGCTGAGATTCTGGTTGAAGACATGCACCACACCTCGCATTTGTAACTTGTTAGCAAATGTGTAACATCAGCAACAGTAAATAATTTTAACCTGTTGGGGATAGGGTGCAGTATTTACACGGCCGGATAAAAAACGTACCCGATTTAATCTGGTTACTACTCCTGCCCAGTAACTAGAAAATGCATATAATTGTTTGATTTGGATAGAAAACACCCTAAAGTTTCTAAAACTGTTTGAATGGTGTCTGTGAGTATAACAGAACTCATTTGGCAGGCCAAAACCTGAAAAGATTCCAAACAGGAAGCGCTCTCTCTGACTTTTTCTTGGCCTTCTTGATCATCTATAACCAAAACAGGGGATCTCTGGCATAAGGTGACATTTTCTAACGCTCCCATAGGCTCTCAGAAGGCGCCAGAACGATGAATGGTGGCTTTGCAGGCCATGGCTGAAAAACATTAGCGCATTTGGTAAGTGGTCGATCTGAGGACAATGAGACTGGAGGCGCGTGCACGCGCCGACACCATGTTTACTTTCTCTCTCTTTGAACGAAAACAACGACTCCCGGTCTGAATATTATCGCTTTTTTACGAGAAAAATAGCATAAAAATTGATTTGAAACAGCGTTTGACATGCTTCGAAGTACGGTAATGAAAGTTTTTGTCACAAAACGCGTCGGGCGCGTCACCCTTCTTTACCCTTCGGATAGTGTCTTGAACGCACGAACAAAACGGCGCTATTTGGATATAACTATGGATTATTTGGAACCAAACCAACATTTGTTATTGAAGTAGAAGTCCTGGGAGTGCATTCTGACGAAGAACAGCAAAGGTAATCAAACTTTTCTAATAGTAAATCGGAATTTGGTGAGTACCACACATGGTGTGTGTCAAAATAGCTAGCCTGTGATGGCCGGGCTATCTACTCAGAATATTGCAAAATTGGACATAGCGAGTGCATAAAGGAGGTCTGTATCTATAATTCTTAAAGTAATTGTTATGTTTTTTGTGAACGTTTATCTTGAGTAATTTATTAAATTCACCGGAAGTGTTCGGTGGGAATGCTAGTCACATGCTAGTCACATGCTAATGTAAAAAGCTGGTTTTTGATATAAATATGAACTTGATTGAACAAAACATGCATGTATTGTATAACATAATGTCCTAGGATTGTCATCTGATGAAGATCATCAAAGGTTAGTGCTGCATTTAGCTGTGGTTTGGGTTTATGTGACATTATATGCTAGCTTGAAAATTGGGTGTCTGATTATTTCTGGCTGGGTACTGTGCTGACATAATCTAATGTTTTGCTTTCTTTGTAAAGCCTTTTTTAAATCGGACAGTGTGGTTAGATTAACGAGAGTTTTGTCTTTAAAAGGGTGTAAAATAGTCATATGTTTGAGAAATTGAAGTAATAGCATTTCTAAGGTATTTGAATATCGTGCCACGGGATTACACTGGCTGTTGAGTAGGTGGGACGCAAGCGTCCCACTGGCCCAGAGAGGTTAATGGATAGCTATGTAACATAATTGACGAGGGTTGATATTGAAGCTGGTTTTACTATAAAAATATTTGCCTAAACATGCTTGATGGCCATGGTTGTAGGTAGATACTGTTTGCGTATCTACCCAGATACATTTTACGTTCTGGTCTCTGTTCAAAGTTTGAGGCCATATATGTTTATATTAGGCTAGATATTGTTGTACATGTAATCTCTGTGCTTGTGCACATGTATGCATGTTCAACTAGTCTACCCTATTGTTGATGTTATGCTGGCACAGTTCAACTGTTGTTCAAACTATACAATAGAGTATAATTGTTTTTGTTTTTTTGTCGTACAGACAATAATGTGTGGTGCCTGGGCTTCTTCCTGGAGGGGATTCTAGATAAAGAAACAGAATTCCTTTGCCTGCGTGTGTCTTTGTAGCAGAACTGTATCTCGTGAACTGTATCCCTCTCGAGGGATTAAACATTATGATGGATTTCAATCAAATGACTCATGAGGAGCTGAATGACAGTTTGACCATGACAACACTTCTCCCACAGCTTTGCAAGAATTCCCTGAACTTCTTTGGAATTGCAATTTCATCATGACCACCTCTCCCATCATCTGCTGATCACCAGCTCTCTTAGCTCCAGATTGTTACACCAGATTATGTCATTTAATCAGATATTTTTGGTAGCCATTATTGGGAGTTACAGGATAGGTACTGTTTGGTGTAGCACAGAGAATTTTCTATCAACCTTCATCCTCGATTCTTCTCATAAATGGAAGTCTCATAAAATGTCTGTGTCCAGTTGCAGGAGGTTATTTTGAATTTAGAAAATGCTCCATTATTAAAATAAATACTTTTTTTGCTCCATAAAGTAATCTAACAATGTGAATGCCGCCATCTTGTCTATTTCAAGTCTGGTGTAACAATCTGTAGTTACAGTTTTCTGCACTTGTGTTGTTCTACACCTGAGACACACTCGGACACACTGAATTGTATTACACTGTTCATACTCATTTTTTGCATGTTAATTTTACCATATAGCATTCTTGTTGAATACCCAGTTCTCTTGAGATAGCATTAAATAGTGTTCATTCCCCTGTATTTTAGATTTTGACAAATACACAAACATTCCTTGTATATCTGAATGTCTAGCATATGTTTGATGCTACAGAGTCCTGTACAGCGTATATAAATATCTTCTGTGAATCCATAAGGGCAGACAAATTTAGAAGATTGCTAGAGAATATCCATATTTATTTTATGGTGGTTCTACATAAGGGCTCTCCAATCCTGTTCCTGGAGAGCTACCGTCCTGTAGGTTTTCACTCCAACCCTAATCTAACACACCTGATTCTAATAATTAACTGGTTGTGTCACACCCTGATCTGTTTCACCTGTCTTTGTGCTTGTCTCCACCCCCCTCCAGGTGTCACCCATCTTCCCCATTATCCCCTATATATTTATACCTGTGTTCTCTGTCTCTTGCCAGTTCGTTTTGTTTGTGGAACCTACCACTGTTTGTTCCCCTACTCCTGTCTGTTTCTTGCTCCTGTTTCCTAGTCCTTCCCGATTTTGACCCTGCTGCCTGCACTGAGCCTGCCTGCCATTCTATACCTTGCCCACCTCACTGGATTATTGACCCCTGCCTGCCCTGACCCTGAGACTGCCTGCTGTTCTGGACCCTTTGACCTGTCATTTGCCTGCCCCTGTATTATAAATCAACTTTTGTTTCTTTGACACTGTCTGCATCTGGGTCACACCTGAAATGTGATAGTACGAACTAGCCATGACTGACCCAGCAGACTCAAACCAGCTCCACAACGCCCTCTCCTCCCCAGGTGCCACCATTGGAAGGCACGAGGAGTTGCTTCTGGGTCTTGTGGAAGGGTTCCAGACCTTGGCCGAATGCCACGACCAAGCATTGAACACATTGCTGGAGCAATTCTGTGGGTTGTCTCCTAGACAGCCTACCATGACGGTAACCTCACAGCCCCTCAGTAACCCGGCTGTTAGTAGCGACGCCTCCCCGGTCACCCCGGTTTCCCGGGAATCCCACTTACCTCCCACGGGATGCTTCGATGGAGAATCGGGCACCTGTCGGGCGTTTCTCGCTCAGTGTTCACTCATCATTGAGCTGCAGCCCTTCTCCTTCCCCTCGGGCCGCTCTAAGATAGCATGCCTCATCACGCTGATATCCGGGAGGGCTCTCGCCTCAGTTACGGCAGTATGGGAACAACAGTCGGTCGTATGCTTCAGTCTAGAGGAGTTTGTTGCAGAGGTAAAGAGTTTTCAATGCTCCATTGTCCGGGAGAGAGGCTGCCCGGATGTTACTCCAGCTTCGGCAAGGCTCCCGCAGTGTGGCAGACTACGCAGTGGATTTCCGCATGTTGGCAGCTGAGAGTGCCTGGAACCCGGAAGCACTGTTCGACATTTTCCTATATGGAGTATCGGAGGAAGTAAAGGATGAGCTTGCTGCCTGGGAACTACCGACGGATCTCGACTCGCTCATCGCCTTGACCATTCGGATCGATGGGCGACTACGAGAATGAAGGAAGGAGAGAAGATTCGATTTCACTCACCCGTCCATGGATTCCACCTCGCCTCCGAGGTATCCCGGAAGTCCCCAATGGCTCCGTTGCTGAGAGAACCCGAGGCTACCCGAGATCCCCCGAGAGCCTCTGAAGACTGCCAATTTAACTCTTCCTGAGCCCATGCAACTAAGCAGAGCTAGGCTGTCTCCAGCTGAATGGCTATACAGGCTTCACACTAAGAGCTGCCTGTATTGCGGCCCTACTGGTCATTTCGTCTCCACCTGTCCACTAAAAGACCAGCCTCACCGTTAGGAGCGAGTACTCTGGTGGGCCATACGGATAACTTTCCCCCTCCCTTTACTTGCATCCCCTTTCATGTCATGTTGCTGTGGGGGAACCGGTCGAAATCTCTCCAGGTACTCATCGACTCTTCTGAGCTGGATATCCCCACTCAGCCCTTCTCCATTCCCATGGACGTTAAAGCACTGGACGGGTGCTCCATAGGCCGGGTCACACACAATAGCAACCCCATCAAGCTACGTGTGTCAGGGAACCACAGCGATCCAATCTAGTTCCTACTCATTAAGTCTCCTCTGGTTCCCGTGGTATTGGGATTCTCCTGGCTCCAGCGACACAATCCCCTCATTGACTGGTCTGCCGGTGCAATCATGGGCTGGAGCCTGTTCTGCCATGCCCATTGCCTGAAGTCAGCGCAGCCTGCACCAGGACGTCTTCCTGGGAGCTCGGAAGTTGCCTCGGACCTCTCCACCTTTCTCGTGGAGTACCAGGACCTCTGGAAGGTGTTCTGTAAGGCCCGGGCCACTTCGCTGCAACCACACCGACCATATGACTGCAGGATTGACCTTCTCCCAGGTACCACTCCACCCTGGGGACGACTGTACTCTCTGTCAGGTCCGGAGACCAAGGCTATGGAGACCTACATTGGGGACTCCCTAGCGGCTGGGTTCATCCGTCTTTCTGCCTTCCCTGCCTGTGCATCGACTACCAAGATCTCAACAACATCACTGTGAAGAACTGCTACCCGCTACCTCTCATCCCCTCGGCCTTTGAGCCTGGAACACCTACCACCTGGTGCAGATATGGGAAGGGGACGAGTGAAAAACTGCCTTCAACACAGCCAGCAGTCACTACGAATATCTGGTCATGCCATTTGGTCTTACCAACGCCACTGCTGTGTTCCAGTCTCTGGATAATGATGTTCTCCGCGACGGTTCATCTTCGTCTATCTCGATGACATCCTCGTCTTCTTCCACTCCACCCAAGAACACGTGCTCCACGTCTGACAGGTTCTCCAATGCCTCTTGGAGAACCAGTTTTGTGAAAACAGAGAAGTGTGAATTCCGTCGCTCCTCCATCCCCTTTCTCGGTTACATCATTGCTTCAGGGAGTGTACAGATGGATCCCGGGAAGGTGAGAGAGGTGGTGGATTGGCCCCAGCCTACGTCCAGAGTACAGCTGCAACATTTTATGGGATTTGCCAACTTTTATCCTCAGCAAGCTCCAGCTGGTCTCCTCCAACCTCTGCCTGTCCCTGGTCTCACATCTCCCTGGACGAGTCACGAGTCTCCCCCTGTCTGGTGGCAACACCACCATCCTGACCGTGGTGGATCAGTTTTCCAAAGCCGCTCACTTCATTCCTCTCCCCAAGCTACCCTCTGCCAAAGAAATGTCCCAGCTCATGGTGCAGCACGTCTTCCAGATCCATGGACTACCATTAGACATGGTCTCTGACCGGGGTTCTCAGTTCTCGTCCCAGTTCTGGAAGGCATTCTGCACCTTCATTGGGTCGTCGGCCAGCCTGTCCTCCAGGTTCCACCCCCAGTCCAATGGCCAGTCAGAGCGAGCCAAACAGGACCTAGAGACTACTCTGCACTGCCTGGTCTCCGCCAACCCCACCACCTAGAGCCAGCAGCTTGTGTGGGTCAAATACGCCCGCAACACCCTTCCCTGCTCTGCCACGGGCCTATCACCTTTTGAGTGTTCCCTGGGGTATCAGCCCCCACTCTTCCCTGAGCAGGAAGAAGTGGTCAGCATACCTTCTGCCCAGATGTTTGTCCTCCGCTGTCGTCGTCCCTGGAGGAGAGCCCGGTCGGCCCTCCACAAGACCTTTTCCCCGGTTTATCGGCCCGTTCCCCATTTCCAAGATCATTAGCCCCTCTGCTGTTCATCTTCTGTTGCCCTGTACCCTTCGTATACTTCCCACCTTTCATGTGTCCAGAGTTAAACCCATGTCTCACAGCCCTTTGTCTCCTGCATCTGGATCATACCTGAAAGGTGATAGGTTGATAAGCTGAACCAGGTTAGTTACAACTTGGGTTGGAGCGAAAACCTACAGAAGGTTAGCTCTCCAGGAACAGGGTTGGAGACCACTGTTCTACATAGTCTTGTGCTCAGCCGAATAAGACTTGCTGAAAGTGGTGTATGGCTTCTTTACCACCAACTGTTTGATCCTCTTGCAGAAGATTTGCTGGTACTACATGTCTCCTGGAAAGACGTAGTTGTGGTGTTAGCATTTTACACTTTTTGTGGAAGGGCTGTAGGACAACACTCCTTTGTTGGTAAAGGTATCAACCGAATGGGATCGGCTAGCGTATTGTTCAGGGACAATGAGGGGACACTGGGAGCTGCTTTTGAAAGGAAAGATCAGTCAACAAAATCAATGGGCTGAGGGGCTAAAGAAGATGTGAAAAGTCTTAGGAAGGCAGTTCTTACAGTATGAATTGTTATGATTGGGAGATTGAGGAGAAATGGCACCTCAATCGCTCTCACACACAACAATACATTTACTCGCCAAGTACAACCCTGCACAACCAAAACCTCATTCCTCATCTCAAATATACTTTCTGTAAACCTCCCCAGCCCATTGACTTTGACAGATCATTCTTGTCAATAGTAACCCTTTGCAGGGAAAGTCTTTATTTTGTTTTGAGAATGAAGTGGTTGTGTCATTACTGTTGTAGTCTTATAGCTTTCAGTGTCCCTTGCTGGTTTCTGTCCCACATTCAAGGTGTGTCCACTCCCTCATGCTTGTGCACACAAAATGACACCACTTTGGGGGGGTTTTCAGAAGGGCACAACGGGACTCCAGATAACCTGAGTTTTACAAAAATAAAAGGTAAAAGAAGAGTGTCATGACAGCTTTTGGAGATATTTCAACAATACAATTTTGTGGTAAGTTGATCAAATTTTTTGACATTTTGAAAAAGTTCAAAGCCTTAGGATAAATAATCCAATTGTATTGAGAGAAAAATGTTGATAAGTTACCCCTGTACTTAAAAAGAACACCCCTTTTCTAAAAACAACATTTAACCTCTCTAGGGTAGGGGGCAGTATTTGCACGGCCGGATAAAAAACGTACCCAATTTAATCTGGTTATTACTACTGCCCAGAAACTAGAATATGCATATAATTATTAGCTTTGGATCGAAAACACCCTAAAGTTTCTAAAACTGTTTGAATGGTGTCTGTGAGTATAACAGAACTCATATGGCAGGCAAAAACCTGAGAAGATTCCTTACAGGAAGTGCCCTCTCTGACCATTCCTTGGCCTTCTACACTCTCTTTATTGAAAACTGAGGATCTCTGCTGTAACGTGACACTTCCTACGGCTCCCATGGGCTCTCAGAAGGCGGCAGAACGTTGAATGATGACTTTGCAGGCCTTGGCTGAAAAACAGTAGCGCATTTGGATAGTGGTCGAGCTGAGAACAATGAGACTGGGGGTGCTTGCACGAGACGACTCCATGTTTTTAATTTTTCTTTGAACGAAAACAGGGTTTCCCGGTCGGAATATTATCGCTTTTTTTACGAGAAAAATCGCATAAAAATTGATTTTAAACAGCGGTTGACATGCTTCGAAGTACGGTAATGGAATATTTAGAAATTGTTTGTCACGAAACGCGTCGGGCGCGTCACCCTTCGTCACCCTTCGGATAGTGTCTTGAACGCACGAACAAAACAGAGGATATTTGAACATAACTATGGATTATTTTCAACCAAACCAACATTTGTTATTGAAGTAGAAGTCCTGGGAGTGCATTCTGATGAAGAACAGCAAAGGTAATCCAATTTTTCTTATAGTAAATCTGAGTTTAGTGAACGCCAAACTTGGTGGGTGTCAAAATAGCTAGCCCGTGATGGCGAGCTATCTACTCAGAATATTGCAAAATGTGCTTTTGCCGAAAAGCTATTTTAAAATCGGACATAGCGATTGCATGAAGGAGTTCTGTATCAATAATTCTTAAAATAATTGTTATATTTTTTGTGAACGTTTATCGTGAGTAATTTAGTAAATTCACCGGAAGTTTGCGGTGGGTATGCTAGTTCTTAACGTCACATGCTAATTTAAAAAGCTGTTTTTTGATATAAATATGAACTTGATTGAACAAAACATGCATGTATTGTATAACATAATGTCCTAGGAGTGTCATCTGATGAAGATCATCAAAGGTTAGTGCTGCATTTAGCTGTGGTTTGGGTTTATGTGACATTATATGCTAGCTTGAAAAATGGGTGTCTGATTATTTCTGGCTGGGTACTCTGCTGACATAATCTAATGTTTTGCTTTCGTTGTAAAGCCTTTTTGAAATCGGACAGTGTGGTTAGATTAACGAGAGTCTTGTCTTTAAAATGGTGTAAAATAGTCATATGTTTGAGAAATTGAAGTAATAGCATTTCTAAGGTATTTGAATATCGCGCCACGGGATTCCACTGGCTGTTGAGTAGGTGGGACGATTTCATCCGACATACCCTAGAGAGGTTAATGAAATAACTAAAAAAGTGTAAGCTGTAGCAATTTATTTCCCTTTATAGTTTATTCGCCTAAACATGACGTTCATCCACATACCAATTTGTTTCCAAACATTGCTTTTTTATGTCAGTAATTAGAAAATGTTTTTAGGGGGGCTAGTTACCCCCTAGTACCCTGCATGGTCTGGAAGGTATTCTGTGGTCCTCAGACTATATCTAACCACCTGTAACCCCTAATCATAATCATATTATTTTCCACCAACAACAAAATACACAACAATACACAATTTAACCACCCAACTAATTGTATTGACTTATATTAGACTGGCTAGCTAAGCATACCTAAAATGGACATTTCAATATTGGCAGCTTGATGTTAGCTAACTAGCGTAATTTAAACGGTGTAAAGATTGTGCCGTTAGCTAACGTCAGTCAAAGATAGAATGAATGAACAAACAAACATGTTTACTCTGCTGAAGGTAGCTACCAGTCTAGCAGTGACTACCATGGATTATACTAAATTGATTGGTAGTGTGTATACCAAAAAATTCTATATGATTTAGATGATGACTTCAATAAAGGGCTGTAACGTTAGCTAGCTAGGTAACCTACCTAGCTAGTCCAGCTAGACTGGCAAACTAGCTAACATTAGATTACCGCTAATCGAGAATATTATGTTTTGTTATGAAGGAAAAAATAGATTCTATCGCATTTTCTCAGCCGTCGTCTAAATGGTTTCCCCATTAGTTCAGCTTGAAAATCCCTATGTTGATTGTTGATAGACACAACCCACTGGCAGCATCAGGGTACATCTCTGGTAGGTAGAACGGTGAAAGATAACTCATTTTCGAGCTTGTTTGTAATTAGGACAGCCAGGCACTGAACACAACAGGCATGATGACAAACATGAATGAAAACCAAAAATTGTCAAAGAAATTATCTTGGCGACAGAAGTTCTGAGATTGCTGTGTGTTGTTCGTTCGAGGTACAAGCCATCATCCAACGTTGTGGGCACGCTCCCTTTCGTCTTTAGCGGGCGGTATCTGCATTCGCTATGAATACCAGACTTTGTGGTTCACTATGAGCAGATGAATACACAGGAAGTCGAAACTTCCCGATTCTACCAGTGAAAGTAAAATGTGAGGGTTCTAGCTTGTGGTTTTGATAATTGTGATGTTTATGATAAAAATGTAATGTTGTTAATATAGTAATGACTATATGCCATGGCAGAGCCGGGGTGAAATTCCACTTTAATGGTGATTGTGTGTGTGTTCCTCAGCTGGCAAGTGACAATCCCAAATGCCAAAACACATTTCCAATCAGAAGATGGAACACGGGACTGTGTTTATTCCTCGATTCATTCAATTAATTCCTCTGTGGTTTGTTTAACATTTCATAATCGTGATCTCATTTAATTGTTTTCTTGGTTGATTTTCAGATTAGTAAATTATGCCAATGCCTTGGCTGAGAAGGGAAAGGGAAAGGGGGCACCTAGACAGTTGCACAACTGAATGCATTCAACCGAAATGTGTCTGTATTTAACCCGACTCCTCTGAATCAGAGGTGCTAGAGGACAGCGGCTTGTGGTGTAGAATCCATTAAGAGGGCATGGCTTGCTTCGTGTTTGTGTGTTTGTACCACAGAGTGAAGGTATCCCCTGTAAGATAAGGTGAAAGTATCTCTCTCTCTCTCTTTCTCTCTATATAAACTCAGCAAAAAAAGAAACGTCCCTTCTTCAGGACCCTGTCTTTCAAACATAATTCGTAAAAATCCAAATAACTTCACAGAACTTCATTGTAAAGGATTTAAACACTGTTTCCCATGCTTATTCAATTAACCATAAACAAATAATGAACATGCACCTGTGGAATGGTCGTTAAGACACTAACAGCTTACAGACGGTAGGCAATTAAGGTCACAGTTATGAAAACTTAGCACACTGACTCTGAAAAACACCAAAAGAAAGATGCCCAGGGTACCTGCTCATCTGCGTGAATGTGCCTGGGCATGCTGCAAGGAGGCATGAGGACTGCAGATGTGGCCAGGGCAATAAATTGCAATGTCCGTACTGTGAGACGCTTAAGACAGAGTTACAGGGAGACAGGACAGACAGCTGATCATTCTCGCAGTGGCAAACCATGGGTAACAACACCTGCACAGGATCGGTACATCTGAACATCACACCTGCGGGACAGGTACAGGATGGCAACAACAACTGCCCGAGTTACACCAGGAATGCACAATCCCTCCATCAGTGCTCAGACTGTCCGCAATAGGCTGAGAGAGGCTGGACCTAGGGCTTGTAGGCCTGTTGTAAGGCAGTTCCTCACCAGAAATCTAGCTGTATGAATTTATCACCTGATCCTCTGCCAATGAAACACTCGTCATGCTTTTATTTGCATACTTATGCTCTCTATCTCATGTGTAATGTCTCCCTCATTTTCCTTAAGTTCAGCGGTGTCGCAGTGGGAGCACTATGCTATCACCAGACATGACAGACGTGGTTTTCCAGTTACAACCTTGTAATACATTACCTCGTAAATGTACAGTCTGCAACCAACTGTTGAACCTTGACATGGAAAGATCCCCTTTTAAAAGAGAGGGAGGACCCTTCTTTCTCATACCAGGAATTCAGAGTAAATGTTGCCTCACCAGGGTTACCGGATTCCCTGATTCAAGTGGCTTAGTAGATGTAACAAGTCTCTTGGAAGAGGGGTGTGTGTGTGGAATCAGGAGCAGGAGAGCAGATGGGTTCCAGGGAATCAAATGTTTTAATACAGGCGATCCCAACGGCACAGCACAAACACAAAAGGTAACCGCCCGAAATGTAGCATCCACCCACAGGGATAGGAACGCAGTTCACACAGAGGAGAAACCTCAACTCCGAATACTAGCGAACACAAATGTCCCCGGTAAAACACATACCGCACAAAACGAAACAAAATCCCGTGGTGCAGGCACGCACCCCTTACCGTACTAATTAGTAACAATCCCGCACACAGCCTAACCTGCATCGGGGAAATATAAACCCACCGAATCAGATACAACAAGACACAGGTGTGACAAACCAGACAGTGCTAAACGAAAAAGGAAAATGGGATCGGTGGCAGCTAATAGGCCGGCGGCGACGATCGCAGAGCACCGCCCGAACAGGGAGAGGAGCCACCTTTGGTGGAAGTCGTGACAGTAGATTTGTGTAGCACTTTGTTTGTTTGAGTCCTGCATGGCCTCGTGCTGAATATACAGTATGTGCATAGTGTCCATGTTCATGTAATTATAAGTGTCTGCTAAATTACCATATTACTATAAAAATGTACAATATTTATTATTAGGCCATCCCTTCTCCAGTCCCACCCATGGAGGTTTGTAATTATTAAGGCCTGGAGTTTTTCCTGGCCCATGACAAACTCTAAGCAGTAGATGCAGCCTAAAGCCTCCAGGTGGATGTTTGATAATGTCACAGTATCTAACGAAGGTGGCGCCCCTCCTCGGTCGGGCGGCGCTCGGTGGTCGCCGTCGCCGGCCTATTAGCTGCCACCGATCGTTGTTTCTGTGTCTTTTGGTTTTGTCTGTCTATCCCGCACCTGTTTTGTGTTTGTCATTAGTTGGGGGTTATTTAGTGTGTATTTTCAGTTGGGGTTTGATTTTATTTTATTTTATTTGGATCTCTTTTAGTCCCCATTTGGACTAATCTTCCAAGAGTCCTTAAATATTAAAATACAATTTATATACGAACACATTTTCACATATAACACACTATTACAAACATACATAATATACTAACGTAATAAAAATAAATAATCAATCTAAAAAATATGAATTCTTCATCTACTGTAATCCCACAACATTTCTGTGTATTATATTTAAATTGTTTTAAAATAATGTTTAAATGTATATATTGAAAGGTTTCTGGTTTGCTCAGTTAATTTATTCCATTTCTTTATTGCTCTAAATCGAAATGTTCTTTTGCCTATTTCTCTTTTCTGTCTGGATAACGCATAGATGGTGGACAATCTATTCCTAGTATTTACGGAATGTCTGTCTCTTACCAACTGATTGCCGTTGTGAATTGTACTTGGCCGTTTTAAAAGATGTACATTATGAAATAAAATAAGAATGTTTTTTGCAATTATCTTGTCGATTGATGACCAACCAAGAACATTGCGTATGACTGCAACAGAAAAACCATATCTCCACCGTAAAACAATCCTTGCTGCTTTGTTCTGTGCAATCTGCAGCCTCCTAACTTCACTTGATGATGCATTTCCCCAGACCACAGAACAGTAGTTCACTTGACTCTCAATTAAAGCTTGTGTTATTTGCTTAAGAATTTTTCCTGGTAAATATTTAGCTATCCTTCTGATTATGCATGCTGTTTTAATAATTTTTTTACATAGATGAGTTATTTGAGATGACCATGATAAGCAGTTGTCTAGCTGCACTCCTAATAGTTTGGTTTCTGCCACTTCTTCAATTTGTACTCCTCCCATACTTAATTGTATCCCATGCTGTTTTGGCCTTTTCCTAGTGGAACAGACCAACATAACTTTGGTTTTCTTGGTGTTTAAAACAAGTTTATTCTGGCAAACCCACTCCCTAATATTCTCCAAATCTCCTTGTAAAGCTTGCTGTACCTGTTGAACCGATTGTCCTGCTGCATAAATTGTAGTATCATCTGCAAATACAGTAGCTTGAGTTTCAGCTAGGGCATAGGAAAGGTCGTTGGTATATATTAAATAAAGAAGTGGCCCAAGGCAGCTGCCCTGCGGTATTCCACAGTTTAAAGCATGAGGGGAAGAAAATGAACCATTGATATAGGTGGACTGTTTCCTGTCAGTTAGATATGACTGTACCCAATTCAATGCTACCTCCTTAAAACCATAATGCATTAATTTTGTCAAAATTATCTCATGGTCCACTAAATCAAATGCTGCACTGAAATCTAAAAATAGTACCCCCACAAACTTGCCATTATCCATAGCATTGAGCCACTGGTCAGTCATGTCAACCAATGCAGTGGTAGTGGAATGATTTTTGCGATAAGCATGCTGATTGGCTGTAATCAGATCATTATTTTCCATGTACTCCCATATTTGTCTACTCACAATACCCTCCAATATCTTACTGAGTGTAGGGAGTAGACTAATTGGTCGACTATTGGCAGGAGTAGCGGGTTCTTTGCAGTCTTTTGGAATAGGACAAAGTTTAGCATGCTTCCATACATTTGCAAACATCCCCTTTTCCAGTGACCAATTAAATATGTATCTCAGTGGAACTGCAATCTGGGGAGCAGCACAGCGAAGCAAAAAATTGTCCATAAGATCATAACCTGTAGATTTCCCATCAGGTAATGACTTCAAAAGGTTTAACACCTCCTCCACTGACACCGTTTGCAGACTAAAAGAGCAGATCTTGTTGCTCATAATATGATCATCAATCCATTGGACAATAGCTTGTTTGGAAGAATGTATGTTTACATTGTTGCTCAGTAAATTAATTTTCTTTGTGAAAAAATCTGCAAAATGATTGGCAATATCAACTGGTTTTGTTATTATTCTCCCGTCAACCTCCACACTAGATGGGCATGATGAGATAGATGTACCAAGTAAACCCTTAACTGTATTCCATACCTTTTTAGAATCATTTTTACAATCAATAAAAGCATTGTTGAAAAATAACTTTTTTCCCTTCGATTCAATTTAACTACATAATTACGAAATGTTCTATAATTCTGTTCATCAATTTCTAGTTTTGACTTGGCTGCTAAGACTTTTAACATATTTCTTTGAGAAAAAGCCTCACCCAGTTCATCATCAATCCATGGAGATGGACGTGCACCAACTGTACTCTTTCTTATAGGGGCATGATGGTCCATAACCTCAGTTAGCAAATCAATAAAACATTCTGTAGCGTGATTTAAATCATCCTCTAGATAAATCAGCTCCCAGGGTACAGCAGCCAAATCATTTAGAAATAGCTCATAATTAAATGTTTTAAAATTTCTCTTGACCACAATCCTAGGGGGTTTCTTTGGAACCTTGGTGTTCATGGTTACGGTCACAATATTATGGTCTGTCCAGCCCACTGGCATTGTTCTGGCTTTTAAGCATTGCGATGGTATATTACAGAAAATCAGATCAATGCATGTGTCTGAACGATGACCCAACTTAATTGATGATCTAGTAGTATCATTAACCATTTGTTTCAAACCACAGTTCATAGCATATCTCATCAATTTTGTTCTATTCAAATTATTGTGATCCTTCCAATTTATATTAAAATCACCCAAGATAAATACATCTCTGTTGCTATCTGTGGCCTTGTCAAACCCAGTGCATAAGTCATCCAAATAGGACACCTTAGAGCTAGGAGGTCTGTACACACATCCCACCAATATGGCTGCCTGGTGAGGCAGATGTACTTGAGCCCATAGTGCCTCTACTTGACATACATTAAGGTCATTCCTCCTCTTAAAAGGTATCTGATTCTGAATATACAGTGCTACACCCCCACCATTCCTATTTCTGTCCCTTCTAAGTAGACTATATCCATGAATGTTAATTTGCCCATCATTTACAGATGCATCTAAATGCGTTTCGGTCAAGGCCAAAATATGAATATTATTTATCTTGACCAAGTTAAAAACCTCATGTATTTTGTTAGGAAGGCTACATACATTAACCTGAGCTATATGCAACCCTTTCCTTGTCAAGTGAAGATCAATAGAGAATGTATTCGTTATAGTTGAAGTTGTCATGATACACTACAACATACAAACTCAAATTTGAACATTAAATTAAAATAGCCAGGGAGTTACTCTAGAGTCCCGGTTCTCGTGCGGGATTGTTTATTGTCCACTCAGGACTGATGCGAGTGTAAGCTGCTCTTTCACTGTTATTGTCCATTATATTGCCAGGCTGCGCCCCGTGCGCTTTTTTCCCAGTGCGCTTATTTTGGGAATGTGTTTTTCCCCTGGCGGACTTCGTCACGCGCCCTGTGCCCTACGGCTATTGCGTTTGCAATTATTATTATTAAAACACCGTTGCTCCGGCCCTCTGTCTCCTGCTCCTGATTCCACATCTCCACCGGTCCTAGACAGCCGTGACAGAATCCCGCACCCCTATGGAGTCAGCAGGAGCAGAAGCACCGTCCATGGCTGAGCAGGTCTCCCAACATGCCAGCCTCCTCCACCGCCTAGGCTCGGCCATGGATCAGGTGTTGGCCCGGTTGGAGAGCTGGGAGAGAGGTACCTCCCCAGCCAGACCAGCTCCGGTCCCTCACCCTGCGCCCCTACCCACACCCACTGAAGCGGGTGCCGGCGGGATCCGGATTGCACCTCCCAGGGAGTTCGATGGGACGGCCGCTGGGCGCAAGGGGTTCCTGCTCCAACTAGAACTGTACCTGGCGACAGTCCGCCCCCCTCCCTCCGACGAAGAGAAGGTGAGCGTCCTCGTCTCGTGTCTCACGGGTCGAGCCCTGGAATGGGCCAATGCGGTCTGGGATGGTCCAGGCTCGGCCCTGGGTGACTACCCTGAGTTCACCCGCCGCTTCCGGGCGGTTTTCGATCATCCCCCGGAGGGCAGGGCGGCGGGTGAGCGACTATTCCATTTGAGACAGGAGACGAGGAGCGCTCAGGATTTCGCGTTGGAATTCCGGACTCTCGCCGCTGGATCGGGGTGGAACGAGCGGGCCCTGATAGACCACTATAGGTGCAGCCTTCGCGAGGACGTCCGCCGGGAGCTGGCTTGTAGGGACAACACCTCCACTCTGGACCAATTGGTGGATTTGTCCATTAGATTGGACAACCTGCTGGCTGCCCGGGGACGTTCCAGTCGGGGCCTGTTCGTTCCGCCTCCCAGTCCTCCCGCTCCACAGCCCATGGAGATAGGGGGGGCTGCATCGAGGAGGACCGGAGGGGGGGTCTCTCCTGCACCCAATGTGGGCGCAGAGGACACACTGTGGACCGGTGCTGGAGAGGTCCCTCCGGGAGTTCGGAGGGCAGGCAGAGCACTACTTCGACCCCCCAGGTGAGTCCGCACCAGCCACACCCAGAGCCCCCTGTCGACCACTTGTACACCTCCGTTTGTTTTCCTAATTTTTCCCCTCACTTCCAGTATAAGGCGCTAGTCGATTCAGGTGCAGCTGGGAGTTTTATGGACCGTGGGTTAGCTAAGAGGTTAGGGATTCCCCTGATTCAGCTGGACCACCCCTTCCCCGTGCACGCCCTAGATAGTCGACCGCTAGGGTCAGGCCAAGTAGGGGAGGTCACCGTGCCACTGGTTATGCAGACGTGGGGGGGTCATGAGGAGCGTATCAGCCTGTTCCTCATTGACTCCCCAGCGTTTCCGGTGGTACTGGGAATCCCCTGGCTAGCCACACACAACCCCCAGATTTCGTGGGGGCAGAGGGCTCTGAAGGGGGTGGTCGAGGGAGTGCTCAGGTAGGTGCATAGGAGTTTCCATCGGTGCGACTACGGTGGAGAGTCCAGACCAAGTCTCCACCGTGCACATTCCCTCAGAGTATGCCGATTTGGCTATCGCTTTCAGTAAGACGAAGGCGACTCTATTACCCCCCCATCGACGAGGGGATTGTGCGATAAACCTCCAGGCCGACGCGGTTCTTCCTAGGAGTCACGTGTATCCTCTGTCTCAGGAGGAGACAGTGGCTATGGATACATATGTCACTGAGTCCTTGAGACAGGGATACATTCGGCCCTCTAAGTCCCCCGTATCCTCGAGCTTCTTTTTTGTGAAGAAGAAGGAGGGAGGTCTGCGCCCGTGCATTGACTATAGAGGTCTAAATGCTCTCACAGTGGGTTTCAGTTACCCGCTACCTCTCATTGCTACGGCAGTGGAGTCATTTCACAGAGCGCGCTTCTTCACGAAATTGGATCTCAGGAGTGCGTATAACCTGGTGCTTATCCGAGATGGAGACGAGTGGAAAACCGCATTTAGTACCACATCGGGCCATTATGAGTACCTCGTCATGCCGTATGGGTTAAAGAATGCTCCCGCTGTCTTCCAATCCTTTGTGGACGAGGTCCTTAGGGACATGCTCGGGCAGGGTGTGGTGGTGTACATCGATGACATCCTGATCTGCTCCGCCACACGCGCTGAGCATGTGTCCCTGGTGCGTAAAGTGCTTGGGCGGCTGCTGGAGCATAACCTATACGTCAAGGCTGAGAAATGTGAGTTCTTCAAACGAGCCGTCTCATTTCTAGGATATCGCATTTCCACCTCGGGGGTGGAGGTGGAGTGTGACCGCGTGACGGCTGTGCGTAATTGGCCAACCCCAACCACTGTGAAGGAGGTGCAGCGGTTCTTGGGGTTCGCTAATTATTATCGGAGGTTTATCTGGGGTTTTGGCCAGGTGGCAGCTCCCATTACCTCACTGATGAATGGGGGGCCGGTGCGGCTACGATGGTCAGCAGAGGCGGACAGAGCCTTCCATCGTCTGAAGGTTCTGTTTACCAATGCACCTGTCCTGGCGCATCCGGACCCCTCTTTGCCATTCATAGTGGAGGTGGACGCGTCCGAGGCTGGGGTAGGAGCTGTGCTATCGCAGCGCTCAGGCGTTCCTCCGAAGCTCCGCCCATGTGCGTTCTTTTCTAAGAAGCTGAGCCCGGCGGAGCGCAACTATGATGTGGGGGACCGGGAGCTGTTAGCCGTGGTCAGGGCTTTGACGGTGTGGAGACATTGGCTTGAGGGGGCACGTCACCCTTTTCTCATCTGGACCGACCACCGTAACCTGGAATATATTCGGGCACCGAGGAGACTTAATCCCCGTCAGGCAAGGTGGGCCATGTTTTTTACGAGGTTTAACTTTACCCTCTCGTACATTCCAGGTTCCCGGAACCGGAAGGCTGACGCACTGTCGCGTCTCTATGACACCGAGGAGCGGACCATCGATCCTACTCCCATACTTCCCGCCTCCTGTCTGGTGGCACAGATGGTATGGGAGGTGGATGCGGACATTGAGCGGGCGGGTCGGTCAGAACCCACTCCACCGCAGTGTCCCGTGGGCCTGAAATACGTTCCGCTTGGTGTTCGCGATCGCCTGATCCGATGGTCCCATACTCTACCCTCCTCGGGTCATCCTGGGGTGGAACGGACAGTGCGGGGCCTGAAGGGAAGGTACTGGTGGCCCACCTTGGCTGAGGATGTTCGGCGTTATGTCTCTTCCTGTTCGGTGTGCGCTCAGTGTAAGGCTCCTAGGCACCTACCTCGAGGGAAATTACAGCCCCTCCCCGTTCCACAACGCCCTGGACTCACCTCTCGGTGGATTTCCTTACGGATCTCCCACCGTCTCAGGGGAACACGGCGATCCTGGTCGTTGTGGACAGGTTCTCTAAGTCCTGCCGTCTGCTCCCTTTGCCCGGTCTTCCTACGGCCCTGCAGACCGCGGAGGCCCTGTTCACCCATGTCTTCCGGCACTATGGGGTGCCCGAGGACATCGTATCTGATCGGGGTCCCCAGTTCACGTCCAGAGTGTGGAGATCGTTCATGGAGAGGCTGGGGGTCTCGGTCAGCTTGACCTCGGGGCAGGTAGAGCGCATTAACCAGGATGTGGGCAGGTTCCTGCGGTCATATTGCCGGGACCGGCCAGGGGAGTGGGCGCAGTTCGTGCCATGGGCCGAGATGGCCCAGAACTCTCAGCGCCACTCCTCTACCAACCTGTCACCCTTCCAGGTGGTATTGGGGTATCAGCCGGTCCTGGTGCCATGGCAACAGAGCCAGACGGAGGCTCCTGCGGTGGAGGCATGGGTGAAGCGCTCTCAGGAGACCTGGAATGGTGTCCAGGAGTGCCTAAGGAGGGCTGGTGAACGACACAAGGAGAGCGCTGACCGCCACCGCAGTGATGCCCCCGTGTATAATCCGGGGGACAGAGTCTGGCTCTCGACCCGGAACCTGCCTCTCCGCCTGCCCTGCCGGAAGCTGGGGCCGCGGTTTGTGGGGCCGTTCAAAGTCCTGAGGAGGATAAACGAGGTGTGTTACAGGTTACAACTCCCTTCATATTACCGCATTAACCCCTCGTTTCATGTGTCTCTCCTCAGGCCGGTGGTAGCTGGTCCACTGCAGGACGATGAGGTGCTGGAGGTCCCCCCGCCCCCCCTGGACATCAGGGGGGCCTCGGCGTACACAGTCCAAGCCATCCTGGACTCCCGACGTCGGGTAGGGGGCCTGCAGTACCTCTTGGCCTGGGAGGGGTACGGTCCGGAGGAGAGGTGCTGGGTTTCGGCGGCGGACATTCTAGATCCACCTATGCTACAAGAATTCCACCGTCGCCGTCCGGATCGCGGCTAGAGCCGCGCGTCAGGGGAGGGGTACTGTCACCGTATCTAACGAAGGTGGCGCCCCTCCTTGGTCGGGCGGCGCTCGGAGCTCGTCGTCGCCGGCCTATTAGCTGCCACCGATCGTTGTTTCTGTGTCTTTTGGTTTTGTCTGTCTATCCCGCACCTGTTTTGTGTTTGTCATTAGTGGGGGGTTATTTAGTGTGTATTTTCAGTTGGGGTTCTCGTGCGGGATTGTTTATTGTCCACTCAGGACTGATGCGAGTGTAAGCTGCTCTTTCACTGTTATTGTCCATTATATTGCCGGGCTGCGCCCCGTGCGCTTTTTTCCCAGTGCGCTTATTTTGGGAATGTGTTTTTCCCCTGGCGGACTTCGTCACGCGCCCTGTGCCCTACGGCTATTGCGTTTGCAATTATTATTATTAAAACACCGTTGCTCCGGCCCTCTGTCTCCTGCTCCTGATTCCACATCTCCACTGGTCCTAGGCAGCCGTGACAGATAATGCTAAACCCATCAAAGTTGTGGATTTGAATGGCCATGTTTTTACAGTAAGCTAAAAATGCCTGCTAAATGGTTGAATTATTATTCAAATCATTATTTATCAGTAGCCTCAGTCTGATATTACTAGTTCCCATACATAACCATCCTTGCTCCACTCCCCCTCCCATCCCTCTCAGGATGGGAGCTCCCGAGTGGCGCAGCGGTCTAAGGCACTGCAGTCCCTGGTTCGAATTTTTATTTATTTATTTATTTCACCTTTATTTAACCAGGTAGGCAAGTTGAGAACAAGTTCTCATTTACAATTGCGACCTGGCCAAGATAAAGCAAAGCAGTTCGACAACATACAACAACACAGAGTTACACATGGAATAAAACAACATACAATCAATGATGCAGTAGAAAAAAATAAGACTATATACAATGTGAGCAAATGATGTGAGATAAGGGAGGTAAAGGCAAAAAATGCCATGGTGGCAAAGTAAATAAAGTATAGCAAGAAAAACACTGGAATGGTAGATTTGTAGTTTGAAGAAAGTTCAAAGTTCAAATATAAATAATATGGTGCAAAGGAGCAAAATAAATAAAATAAATAAATACAGTAGGGGAAGAGGTAGTAGTTTGGGCTAAATTATAGATGGGCTATGTACAGGTGCAGTGATCTGTGAGCTGCTCTGACAGCTGGTGCTTAAAGCTAGTGAGGGAGATAAGTGTTTCCAGTTTCATAGATTTTTGTAGTTCGTTCCAGTCATTGGCAGCAGAGAACTGGAAGGAGAGACGACCAAAGGAGGAGTTGGCTTTAGGGGTGACCAGAGAGATATACCTGCTGGAGCGCGTGCTACAGGTGGGTGCTGCTATGGTGACCAGTGAGCGGAGATAAGGAGGGACTTTACCTAGCAGGGTCTTGTAGATGACCTGGAGCCAATGTGTTTGGCGACGATTATGAAGCGAAGGCCAGCCAACGAGAGCGTACAGGTCGCAGTGGTGGGTAGTATATGGGGCTTTGGTGACAAAACGGATGGCACTGTGATAGACTGCATCCAGCTTGTTGAGTAGGGTATTGGAGGCTATTTTGTAAATGACATCGCTGAAGTCGAGGATTGGTAGGATGGTCAGTTTTACGAGGGTATGTTTGGCAGTATGAGTGAAGGATGCTTTGTTGCGAAATAGGAAGCCAATTCTAGATTTCACTTTGGATTGGAGATGATTGATGTGAGTCTGGAAGGAGAGTTTACAGTCTAACCAGACACCTAGGTATTTGTAGTTGTCCACAAATTCTAAGTTAGAACCGTCCAGAGAAGTTATGCTGGACGGGCGGGCAGGTGCAGGCAGCGATCGGTTGAAGAGCATGCATTTAGTTTTACTTGTGTTTAGGAGCAGTTGGAGACCACGGAAGGAGAGTTGAATGGCATTAAAGCTCGTCTGGAGGGTTGTTAACACAGTGTCCAAAGAAGGGCCAGAAGTATACAGAATGGTGTCGTCTGCGTAGAGGTGGATCAGAGATTCACCAGCAGCAAGAGCGACATCGTTTATGTATACAGAGAAAAGAGTTGGCCCAAGAATTGAACCCTGTGGTACCCCCATAGAGACTGCCAGAGGTCCAGACAGTAGGCCCTCCGATTTGACACACTGAACTCTGTCAGAGAAGTAGTTGGTGAACCAGACGACGCAATCGTTTGAGAAACCAAGGCTACTGAGTCTGCCGATGAGGATGTGGTGATTAACAGAGTCAAAAGCTTTGGCCAGGTCAATGAATACGGCAGCACAGTAATGTTTCTTATCGATGGCGGTTACGATGTCGTTTAGGACCTTGAGCGTGGCTGAGGTGCACCCATGACCAGCTCTGAAACCAGATTGCATAGCGGAGAGGGTGCGGTGAGATTCGAAATAGTCGGTAATCTGTTTGTTGACTTGGCTTTCGAAGACCTTAGAAAGGCAGGGTAGGATGGATATAGGTCTGTAGCAATTTGGGTCAAGAGTGTCACCTCCTTTGAAGAGGGGGATGACAGCAGCTGCTTTCCAATCTATGGGAATCTCAGACGACACGAAAGAGAGGTTGAACAGGCTAGTAATAGGGGTTGCAATAATTTCGGCAGATAATTTTAGAAAGAAAGGGTCCAGATTGTCAAGCCCAGCTGATTTGTAGGGGTCCAGATTTTGCAGCTCTTTCAGAACATCAGCTGAATGGATTTGGGAGAAGGAGAAATGGGGGAGGCTTGGGCGAGTAGCTGTAGGGGGTGCAGTGCTGTTGAATGCAGTAGGGGTGGTTAGGTGGAAAGCATGGCCAGCCGTAGAAAAATGCTTATTGAAATTCTCAATTATAGTGGGCTTATCGGTAGTGACAGAGTTTCCTATCCTCAGTGCAGTGGGCAGTTGGGAGGAGGTGTTCTTATTCTCCATGGACTTTACAATGTCCCAGAACTTTTTAGAGTTGGAGTTGCACGAAGCAAATTTCTGTTTGAAAAAGCTAGCCTTGGCGTTTCTAACTGCCTGTGTGTATTGGTTTCTAACTTCCCTAAAAAGTTGCATATCGCGGGGGCAGTTCGATGCTAATGCAGAACGCCACAGAATATTTTTGTGTTGGTGAAGGGCAGTCAGGTCTGGGGAGAACCAAGGGCTATATCTGTTCCTGGTTCTAAATTTCTTGAAAGGGGCATGCTTATTTAAGATGGAGAGGAAGGCATTTAAAAAAAATAACCAGGCATCCTCTACTGACGGGATGAGGTCAATATCCTTCCAGGATACCAGGGCCAGGTCGATTAGAAAGGCTTGCTCGTTGAAATGTTTCAAGGAGCGTTTGACAGTGATGAGTGGAGGTCGTTTGACCGCTGACCCATTACGGGTGCAGGCAATGAGGCAGTGATCGCTGAGATCTTGGTTGAAAACAGCAGAGGTGTATTTAGAGGGCACGTTGGTTAGGATGATATCTATGAGGGTGCCAGTGTTTGCGGCTTTGGGGTTGTATCTGGTGGGTTCATTAATAATTTGTGTGAGATTGAGGGCATCAAGCTTGGATTGTAGAAAGGCTGGGGTGTTAAGCATGTCCCAGTTTAGGTCACCTAGTAGCACGAGCTCTGAAGATAGATGGGGGGCAATCAGTTCACATATGGTGTCCAGAGCACAGCTAGGGGCCGAGGGGGGTCTATAGCAGGCGGCAACGGTGAGAGACTTGTTTTTGGAGAGGTGGATTTTTAAAAGTAGAAGTTCAAATTGTTTGGGTACAGACCTGGATAGCAGGACAGAACTCTGCAGGCTATCTCTGCAGTAGATTGCAACACCGCCCCCTTTGGTCGTTTTATCTTGTCTGAAAACGTTGTAGTTAGGGATGAAGATTTCACAGTTTTTGGTGGACTTCCTAAGCCAAGATTCAGACACAGCTAGGACATCCGGGTTGGCAGAGTGTGCTAAAGCAGTGAATAAAACAAACTTAGGGAGGAGGCTTCTAATGTTAACATGCATGAAACCAATGCTTTTACGGTTACAGAAGTCATCAAAAGAGAGCGCCTGGGGAGTAGGAGTGGAGCCAGGCACTGCAGGGCCTGGATTCACCTCTACATCCCCAGAGGAGCAGAGAAGAATAAGTATGAGGGTACGGCTAAAAGCTATAAGAATTGGTCGTCTGTGACGTCCAGAATAGAGAGAAAAAGGAGCAGGTTTCTGAGGGCGATAAAATAGCTTCAAGGTATAATGTACAGACAAAGGTATGGTGGGATGTGAGTACAGAGGAGGTAAACCTAGGCATTTAGTGATTATGAGAGAGATATTGTCTCTAGAAACATCATTGAAACCAGAAGATGTCATAGCATGTGTGGGTGGAGGAACTGAGAGGTTGGATAAGGTATAATGAGCAGGGCTAGATGCTCTACATTGAAATAAGCCAATAAACACTAACCAGAACAGCAATGGACAATGCATATTGACATTAAGGAGAGGCATGCTTAGCCGAGTGATCAAAGGGTCCAGTGAGATTCAGACAGCTAGCAGGGCCATAGGTAGCAAGCTGGTGGAAGATGGGAGGGAGGTCTGTTTTTAGCCACCTCGTGCGTTTCCGTCTGTGGGTTAATGGGGTTCCATGTGGAAGGGGGGACCTGTCCAAATTGGCAAAATAGATAGTTATAGTGGCCCAAGAAAAGTGTCCGATAGACCTATTCAGATCGCAGCCGAAAAGACAGCTAACGATTAGCCGGCCGCAGATGGGCGATCAGGTTACGTCGCGACGGAGGGGCCCAGGCTGCTTCACATCCGGCCGTGATTGGGAGGCCCAGCGTCGTCCGGGTTTTGCCGGGGTAGGCCGTCATTGTAAATAAGAATTTATTCTTAACTGACTTGCCTAGTTAAATAAAGGTTTAATAAATAAATAAATAAAAATAAATAAAAATAATCCATGGAGGTCTGTCTGTGCTGTCCGGCTCAGAACACCACACTGGGACTGACTGTTAAACCAACTCAGACCTCATCTCTGTGCAAACAATTAGGATCACTATTCAAACATTGACATCAGCTGCAAATGTTTTATTCTCTGTTGTATTTATCCAGACAGGGCTTTTGGCTTTTCCTAATGCCCACCAACACCAATATTGACTCCTTCCTCTGTCTAATCTCAAAACGTCTTGCCTCGTCTTGAAATCCCTCATGTTTATATTATTAACAGCAATTTTCACATTTTCAAAGCCCTCTCTTGTGGTGTCTCCTCGATCTTAACGCACGCACGCACACACACACACACACAGACTTACACACACGCAGGGTTGAACGCTTGTCAGTTCATTTCCAGTTTTGCCATTACATTTTCTGCCTGTCCTTTCTTCTTCTTCAAAAAATAATCCCTCTATTTGTATCCCCCCAGCCTTTACCCATCAGTAATGTTTGTCTATACTGCCCGCTTTACCCCTAGCCCCCCCAGCAGAAGACACAATGGAGGACATTCTCTTCACGAGTTGCCCTTCCCTGTGTGTCATTTATGTACCCTCGCTCTACCCTTTACACTATAAACACACACTTTGTACATAACTGCCCCCCGCAGTGCTGACCCCCCACTCCAACAACCCTGACACCCAGACATATCATGTATGTAGCTCTATGAATGGGTATATTGTGTGTATGTGTGTATGTATGTATTTATGTATGTAAAAGTGTGTATAAGCATCATCCTCTGATGTGCATTAGTGATTGTGTAATTGTGTGTTTGCGTGTTTGTGAGCATTGGGTTACTGACTGAGTCTGTTTGAATGCGTTCATGTTTTTGTATGATTGCTATGATCTGTGT
The DNA here is from genome assembly GCF_901001165.1 of Salmo trutta. Taxonomy (NCBI): domain Eukaryota; kingdom Metazoa; phylum Chordata; class Actinopteri; order Salmoniformes; family Salmonidae; genus Salmo; species Salmo trutta. The sequence continues at coordinate 34,641,698 of NC_042963.1, forward strand.
GAGTGCATGCACGAGTAATATTGTGTGTGTGTGTGAGTGTGTGTGTGTGTTGTCTGGGCTCCTCTTTCTCTCCCAAACTCAGCGTGAAGTGTTGGTCAGCTTGTTTTACACAGGTTACCCCTCCCTTCCATTTGAACCCCTCCTCTTCCCTCTTCCCCCTCTCCTCTTCTCAGCCCTCACCACATGGGGAGTAGGGAAGACCAACAGGGAGCATTTGTGTGGGAGGTTGTGTCCTTTTGTATGCGTCACTTCATTTCCATGGCAATGAAAAAAAAAATAATAATAATAATGAAAATGTTATTGTTTGATAGAAAATCAAGCGCACATTCCCTATTGTAGAACGTTACAACTTTCAATATTTGGATGTGCAACTCAACATCGGGCAACTCAACACTGAAAGATGATAAACAGCGTGCGATGTAGAGAGAGATAGATAAGCACCAAGGTAACTACTTCTTTACATCCACATTCTAAGTTAGCATAAACCACCATTCTCACAATTCAATACCTTCATCTGAATACAAGTTGGTTTGTGATGTGTTATCTGAGTTGTCCCTCCCTCCCTCCCAAATCCCTCCCTCCCTCCCTCCCATAGTTTACTGTGACTGGCGTGCTTCACGCTCTGAATACAGGCCTCCTTTGCATTTTCGTGTCATGGTGTTGGGATCTGAGCTCCACCTTTCAGAGAGTCTGTTTGTGTGTGTGGTGTATGAGTATGTCTGTGTGTGTATGTCTGTGATTGTATACCTGTGTGCGTGTGGGTATACGTGTGTTTGTGTGTGTGTGCGTGCACCTTGAGGAGCCCCCTCTCAAAGGCCAGAACGGCATCCCTCTGCTCCAGCCCAGAGGATAAGTCTACTATCATGCTAATGTCCATGTCCTGAGACTAATAGGGCTTTTTACACTGGATGTTTTCACTCCCTGCACAGCGCCCCACTAAGGGGCTTAGTGCATAGACCCTTTCTCTCCCTTCTAAACATCTAAACAGGATAAATATTTCTCTGATTTCTCAGGCGGCTAGGATGGTTTGGAGACAGTGTGTATGAATAGATGTTCGTTTGGCCCTGTTATGTTCTCTGTAAACACACCAGCCCAGATGCACAAAGCGAACAATTAAAAGCCTGATTGAAAAACAAAAGTGAGAGAGGGAGATTTTTGTGTGTGTGTACATGGAGACCTGACTTTGTCTGAAAGTGGGGGTGCAAAAAGTTTAAAAAAATGTTATGTGCACATTTATCTAGGCCTGTATGCCAACAGAGCAGAAAAATGCCTAACGGATAACAAATCTGAATTGCTAAATTACCCCATATATATTCAGTCAATAAAAAAAACCCATTTAAGATGTATTTATTGAAACCGGAATATCAACTGGTTTTATTATATTGTGGAACACAATCTTCAAAAAGGCAGTAACCTCAGCAGTGGAGCTTGTTTGTAGAAGCCGATGGCTGTGCAATGACATATCCTTCTTTGTACCTTTAGCAGACAAGTTGCTCTAATTTCCTGAGCCCTTATTACAGTCAAGACACACCTATTTTATTGGAAAAAAACATTATGTAATATAACAGAATACAACAGGACAGAATATTTTTCCAGATGAAAAAGTTGCCATTGCAAAGTGATGCGCATCTGGTGTCTGTGTAACGGCTGTCGTAGAGAGGGGACCAAAGCGCAGCGTGCTGATTGCTCATGATGAATATTTATTTTAACTCAGAACACTAAAGAAAAATTAACAAAGAAAACGAAAGCGCACAGATCTGTCAGGGACATAAACTAAACAGAAGACAACTACCCACAACCACAGGTGGAAAAAAAACCTACTTAAGTATGATCTCCAATTAGAGACAACGAGGACCAGCTGCCTCTAATTGGAGATCATCCCCCCCAAAAAACCATAGAAATAGAAAACTAGAAACTAAACATAGAAATACAAAACATAGACAAACACAAAACACCCCCGTCACGCCCTGACCTACTCTACCATAGAAAAGAACATCTTACTATGGTCAGGACGTGACAGTATCCCCCCCAAAAGATGCGGACTCTGACCGCACCTAAACACAAGAAACCCCCCTCCCCCAAAAAAACAAAAAACAAAAGGTAGGGTAGGGTGGGTAACTCCTGTCTATGGCGGCTCTAGTACAGTCCACATAACCTTATCCTCCAGCGGATCCTCCAGCAGAGGAGGCGGCTCCGGTTCGGGGCGTAACCCCCGCTCCACCCGTTGATCCCTCTGCTTCCGTACCACCGGACCGTGGATCGTCGTCGGAGGAACCGGACTCTAGATCATCATTGTTGGAGATTCCGGGCTGCAGGCCGCCGCTGAAGACTCCGGCCGCAGGCCGCCGCTGAAGACTCCGGGCCGCAGGCCACCTCAGGAGGTTCCGGGCCGCAGGCCGCCTCAGGAGGTTCCGGGCCGCAGGCCGCCTCAGGAGGTTCCGGGCTGCAGGCCGCCTCAGGAGGTTCCGGGCCGCAGGCCGCCTCAGGAGGTTCCGGGCCGCAGGTCGCCTCAGGAGGTTCCGGGCTGCAGGGAGCGTCGCTGCAGGCTACGGACTGGGGAGCGTCGCTGGAGGCTCCGGACTGGGGAGCGTTGCTGGAGGCTCCGTGCCATGGATCATCACTACAGGTTCCGCGCCATGGATCATCACTGGAGGCTTTGTGCCATGGATCATCACTGGAGGCTCCTTTCGTGGAGCTGGAAAAGGTCTCACCGGACTGGGGAGACGCACAGGAGACTGGGTGCGCAGAGCAGGCACAGGGTATACTGGGCCGTGGAGGCGCACTGGAGGTCTGGAGCTTAGGGCTGACACACCCCGTCCTGGCTGGATGTTTACTTTAGCCCAGCAAGGGCGGAGCGCTGGCACAGGATGAACTGGTTTGTGCTGGTGAACGGGGGGTACCGTGCGTAGAGCTGGCGCAGGATAACCTTGGCCGAAGAGATGCACTGGAGACCAGGAACGCTGAGCCGGCACACTTCTTCCTGGCTGACTGCCAACTCTAGCACGGCAACTGTGGGAAGCTTGCACTGAGTGCACCGGGCTGTAGCTGCGCACTGGCGACACAGTGCGCATCCCCGCATAACACGGTGCTTGCTCGGGCACTCGCTCCCCACGGTAAGCACGGGGAGTTGGCTCAGGTCTCAACCCCGACTTCGCCAATCTCCCTGTGTGCCCCCCCCCCAATATTTTGGGGGAGCTGCCTCTCGAGCTTCCGTCGTTGGGCTAGCTCCTCGTAATGTCGCCGTTCCGCTTTTGCTGCCTCTATTTCCTCCTTCGGACGGCGATACTACCCGTCCTGCCTCCGGGGTCCCTTCCCATCTAGGATTTCCTCCCAGGTCCATTTATCCTGCCCACGCTGCTTGGTCCTTTGGTGGTGGGTAGTTCTGTAATGGCTGTCGTAGAGAGGGGACCAAAGCGCAGCGTGCTGATTGCTCATGATGAATATTTATTTTAACTCAGAACACTAAAGAAAAATTAACAAAGAGAAAACGAAAGCGCACAGTTCTGTCAGGGACATAAACTAAACAGATGACAACTACCCACAAACACAGGTGGGAAAAAACCCTACTTAAGTATGATCTCCAATTAGAGACCACGAGGACCAGCTGCCTCTAATTGGAGATCATCCCCCCCAAAAAACATAGAAATAGAAAACTAGAAACTAAACATAGAAATACAAAACATGGACAAACACAAAACACCCCCTGTCACGCCCTGACCTACTCTACCATAGAAAATAACATCTTACTATGGTCAGGACGTGACAGTCTGAAATAGTTATTCTCAAAGAGCGATCATTTGAAACAGGGCTCAATTTGGTGAGTTCAAAGACAATGTTTTCAGGGTTACAAACCAAGATCTGTCTTCTTTTCAATATACAGACGTTCGATATAGTTTATTCTGCCTGTTCCTTGGAATTTTGTAAATGGACAATTACACATCGAACACTGCATGGTGATGAATTATGGCCACAACATCTCTTTGGTGAGTAGGCATAGGCTTAATAATTTTGATTAAAGTACGCTCTGTCTTTATCAAACTGATGTTTTTGCATATTTTCAGTGTGGAACTGTCTATGTTTATGGGGCTTATGGGGTGGCAGGTAGCCTAGTCGTTAGAGAGTTGGACTTGTAACCGAAAGGTTGCAAGATCAAATCCCCAAGCTGACAAGGTAAAAATCTGCTGTTCTGCCCCTGAACATGGCAGTTAACCCACTGTTCCTAGGCCATCATTGAAAATAAGAATTTGTTCTTAACTGACTTGCCTTGTTAAATAAATAAAATAGCCTAGCTCTATAGGCTAATCAATTCTAAATGGCACAGTTTGCAAAGTAGCCTAAGTGGAAAATAGACAGGATGCAATTATTCCAAAACTGCAGCTCATTGTTGGAACACATACTTGCCTACTTCAATCAACCAGTCCATTTTGAATTTGTGATAAAACCGTCGTCATTTGTCAAAAAATGTAGCTTGTTTATCTCATCAGTTAGATATGTTTTTATAGGCATGTATTTCTGTAGGCCTAATGTGAGCTTATGTGCACACTCAGGACTCGTGTAGAGGGAATGGTCAGAATGCAATTGAGTGAGTGAGACATGGAGGGGAAAGGGAATTTAGGAAGAAGAGCTGCTTGATGCTTGCCTTAGTTTATTTTTTGTTGTGCCCTGCAAATGCACATGTAGTCAAAGCAAATGAACTTTGTCTTCCTGACAAAATTAATTTTTTATTTTTTTGTAGCGATGTCTCAGTTTCACCATGAAAATGCTTAAACTTGTCTCAGCAGCATACATATTTGATGCAACGAGAGTAGAAATGGCTTATTTGGTCGATATTACTTACCAAGAGCTGTTTTATAGAGGTACAAATATCCTGTGCTTTTTCATTTTGCGCATAGGCGCATTCAGCTTAGCTACATTGTGACTGCAAAGAGGCCAATGTGCGCTGACATATAGAGCTCATCCAGGACTGTATACTTTTGTAACTGACTGAAAACATTATAACAATATGATTTAACCGAATGATGTTGAGAAAACACAGCAGGTGGCAAAAATAGAGAATGGTGTTACAGGCAAAGTGAAATGACAAAATTTGCTCTCGTGGCAGCTCAAATGATATTTAACAACACCATGAGTGCATCGGACATGAAGCAACTATACCAATGTAACAGCACAACAAAATAAATTAACCATTTTATTTTGCAGATGCCATATCATTTTAAACACCAGCGGTGCAACTAGTGTTTTCTAACTGCACTGAACCAACACACTTGTGTGTGGGAGGAAAGCAAAACTTTCCAGTGGGCAAAACCATTCATCTTGAGGCGATGAGGGGAGGGTGTGCAAAATGCAATATGTTATTTATTATATAATACTGTATATAAAGTGGACATATCAATTTTAATACAGACGAAGTCAAAACATTACTAATCATTGAAAATGACAATTTACCCAATGGCTCATAATACTTTTCTGGTAAAAAAGTTTGTACACTCACGTTTAATGTATTCAGACTGAAGAACCCATAAAAGCCATCATATGGACCGCCTCTGGAAAAGCGTAATGTAAATCCAAACTTGTGCTATTGAGAGAGGAGAGATATATTTGAATGTTGGTTGCTTCTCTGTAGGCCACTAAGAGTAGGCGGACGGATGGATTCCTGAGCAGACTGCATGCTGAAGGGTCCTGACGCCCAATATGAATTGAATTCCTGCTATCGGACAATAATAAAGAAAGCTGCATTTGTCTGACTGAAATTTGGAAAAGAAAAGACATGCATGGTTTTATAAACAGAAGACAATCCAAGATGGCGTAGCAGTGCAGACGTTGTTTGTCATTCTCCCGTGTAAATGTATATTCTTTCGTCTTTTTTGAATTTACATTTACATTTACGTCGTTTAGCAGATGCTCTTATCCAGAACGACTTACAAATTGGTGCATTCACCTTATGATATCCAGTGGAACAACCACTTTACAATACTATATCTATATATTTTTTTGGGGGGTTAGAAGGATTACTATATCCTATCCAAGGTATTCCTTAAAGAGGTGGGGTTTCAGGTGTCTACGGAAGGTGGTGATTGACTCCGCTGTCCTGGCGTCGTGAGGGAGCTTGTTCCACCATTGGGGTGCCAGAGCAGCGAAAAGTTTGACTGGGCTGAGCGGGAACTGTGCTTCCGCAGAGGTAGGGGGGCCAGCAGGCCAGAGGTGGATGAACGCAGTGCCCTTGTTTGGGTGTAGGGCCTGATCAGAGCCTGAAGGTAAGGAGGTGCCGTTCCCCTCACAGCTCCGTAGGCAAGCACCATGGTCTTGTAGCAGATGCGAGCTTCAACTGGAAGCCAGTGGAGTGTGCGGAGGAGCGGGGTGACGTGAGAGAACTTGGGAAGGTTGAACACCAGACTGGCTGCGGCGTTCTGGATGAGTTGTAGGGGTTTAATGGCACAGGCAGGTAGCCCAGCCAACAGGGAGTTGCAGTAATCCAGACGGGAGATGACAAGTGCCTGGATTAGGACCTGCGCCGCTTCCTGTGTAAGGCAGGGTGGTACTCTGCGAATGTTGTATAGCATGAACCTACAGGATCGGGCCACCGCCTTGATGTTAGCGGAGAATGACAGGGTGTTGTCCAGGGTCACGCCGAGGCTCTTAGCACTCTGGGAGGAGGACACAATGGAATTGTCCACCGTGATGGAGAGATCATGGAACAGGCAGTCCTTCCCCGGGAGGAAGAGCAGCTCCGTCTTGCCGAGGTTCAGCTTGAGGTGGTGATCCGTCATCCACACTGATATGTCTGCCAGACATGCAGAGATGCGATTCGCCACCTGGTTATCAGAAGGGGGAAAGGAGAAGATTAATTGTGTGTTGTCTGCGTAGCAATGATAGGAGAGACCATGTGAGGATATGACAGAGCCAAGTCACTTGGTGTATAGCGAGAATAGGAGAGGGCCTAGAACTGAGCCCTGGGGGACACCAGTGGTGAGAGCACGTGGTGCGGAGACGGATTCTCGCCACGCCACCTGGTAGGAGCGACCTGTCAGGTAGGATGCAATCCAAGAGTGAGCTGCGCCGGAGATACCCAACTCGGAGAGGGTGGAGAGGAAGATCTGATGGCTCACAGTATCAAAGGCAGCAGATAGGTCTAGAAGGATGCGAGCAGAGGAGAGAGAGTTAGCTTTAGCAGTGCGGAGAGCCTCCGTGACACAGAGAAGAGCAGTCTCAGTTGAATGACCAGCCTTGAAACCTGACTGATTTGGATTGAGAAGGTCATTCTGAGAGAGATAGCAGGAGAGCTGGCCAAAGACGGCACGTTCAAGAGTTTTGGAGAGAAAAGAAAGAAGGGATACTGGTCTGTAGTTGTTGACATCGGAGGGATCGAGTGTAGGTTTTTTGAGAAGGGGTGCAACTCTCGCTCTCTTGAAGACGGAAGGGACGTAGCCAGCGGTCAAGGATGAGTTGATGAGCGAGGTGAGGTAAGGGAGAAGGTCTCCGGAAATGGTCTGGAGAAGAGAGGAGGGGATAGGGTCAAGCGGGCAGGTTGTTGGGCGGCCGGCCATCACAAGACGCAAGATTTCATCTGGAGAGAGAGGGGAGAAAGAGGTCAAAGCATAGGGTAGGTTAATGTGAGCAGGACCAGCGGTGTCGTTTGACTTAACAAACGAGGATCGGATGTCGTCGACCTTCTTTTCAAAATGGTTGACGAAGTCATCCGCAGAGAGGGAGGAGGGGGGGGGAGGGGGGAGGAGGATTCAGGAGGGAGGAGAAGGTGGCAAAGAGCTTCCTAGGGTTAGAGGCAGATGCTTGGAAGTTAGAGTGGTAGAAAGTGGCTTTAGCAGCAGAAACAGAGGAGGAAAATGTAGAGAGGAGGGAGTGAAAAGATGCCAGGTCCGCAGGGAGGCTAGTTTTCCTCCATTTCCGCTCGGCCGCCCAGAGCCCTGTTCAGTGAGCTCGCAATGAGTCATCAAGCCACAGAGCAGGAGGGGAGGACCGAGCTGGCCGGCAGGATAGGGGACATAAAGAGTCAAAGGATGCAGAAAGGGAGGAGAGGAGGGTTGAGGAGGCAGAATCAGGAGATTGGTTGGAGAAGGATTGAGCAGAGGGAAGAGATGATAGGATGGAAGAGGAGAGAGTAGCAGGAGAGAGAGAGCGAAGGTTGCGACGGCGCAATACCATCTGAGTAGGGGCAGAGTGAGTAGTGTTGGAGGAGAGCGAGAGGGAAAAGGATACAAGGTAGTGATTGGAGACTTGGAGGGGAGTTGCAGTGAGATTAGTAGAAGAACAGCATCTAGTGAAGATGAGGTCAAGCGTATTGCCTGCCTTGTGAGTAGGGGGACGGGGACGGTGAGAGGGTGAGGTCAAAAGAGGAGAGGAGTGGAAAGAAGGAGGCAGAGAGAAATGAGTCAAAGGTAGACGTAGGGAGGTTAATCTTACATCTAGACGTTCCGCTAGCGGAACACCTGTTCCAATATCCAATGATTGGCGTGGCGCGAAATACAAAGTCCTCGAAAAGCCGAAAACTTCAATTTTTCAAACATATGACTATTTTACAGCATTTTAAAGACAAGACTCTCCTTTATCTAACCACACTGTCCGATTTCAAAAAGGCTTTACAGCAAAAACAAAACATTAGATTATGTCAGCAGAGTACCCAGCCAGAAATAATCAGACACCCATTTTTCAAGCTAGCATTTAATGTCACAAAAAACAAAACCACAGCTAAATGCAGCACTAACCTTTGATGATCTTCATCAGATGACACTCCTAGGACATTATGTTATACAATACATGCATATTTTGTTCAATCAAGTTCATATTTATATCAAAAAACAGCTTTTTACATTAGCATGTGACGTTCAGAACTAGCATTCCCACCGAACACTTCCGGTGAATTTACTAAATTATTCATGTTCACAAAAAACATAACAATTATTTTAAGAATTATAGATACAGAACTCCTTATGCAATCGCAGTGTCCGATTTTAAAATAGCTTTTCGGTGAAAGCACATTTTGCAATATTCTGAGTAGATAGCTCGCCATCATGGCTAGCTATTTTGACACCCACCAAGTTTGCTACTCACCAAACTCAGATTTACTATAAGAAAAATTGGATTACCTTTGCTGTTCTTCGTCAGAATGCACTCCCAGGACTTCTACTTCAATAACAAATGTTGGTTTGGTTCCAAATAATCCATAGTTATATCCAAATAGCAACGTTTTGTTCGTGCATTCAAGACACTATCCGAAGGGTAAAGAAGGGTGACACGCCCGACGCGTTTCGTGACAAAAAATGTCAAAATATTCCATTACCATTACTTCGAAGCATGTCAAACGCTGTTTAAAATCAATTTTTATGCGATTTTTTCTCGTAAAAAGGGGATAATATTCCGACCGGGAAACCCTGTTTTCGTTCAAAGACGAAAAAATAAAAACATGGTGTCGGCTCGTGCACGCGCCCCCAGTCTCATTGTTCTCAGATCGACCACTATCCAAATGCGCTACTGTTTTTCAGCCATGGCCTGCAGAGTCATCATTCAACGTTCTGGCGCCTTCTGAGAGCCTATGGGAGCGTTAGAGAATGTCACGTTATGCCAGAGATCCCCTGTTTTGGATAGAGATGATCAAGAAGGCCAAGAAATAGTCAGAGAGGGCGCTTCCTGTTTGGAATCTTCTCAGGTTTTGGCCTGCCAAATGAGTTCTGTTATACTCACAGACACCATTCAAACAGTTTTAGAAACTTTGGAGTGTTTTCTAGCCAAAGCTAATAATTATATGCATATTCTAGTATCTGGGCAGGAGTAATAATCAGATTAAATCGGGTACATTTTTTATCCGGCTGTGAAAATACTGCCCCCTATCCATAACAAGTTAAAGTCACCCAGAACTGTGAGGGGTGAGCCATCCTCAGGAAAGGAACTTATCAAGGCGTCAAGCTCATTGATGAACTCTCCAAGGGAACCTGGAGGGCGATAAATGGTAAGGATGTTAAAACTTCTTGAGGCTACCTGGGACGTTAGCGTGCCCCCCGTGGCGCACCCTATCAACAGCAGGTGCATTTCAAGAGCGGCAAATTTGAAACCAAATAAATGTACAAATTCAAATTTCTCAAACATACAACTAACTTACAGCCTTTGAAAGATAAACATCTTCTTAATCTAACCACGTTTACCGATTTCAAAAAGGTTTTACGGGGAAAGCATAAAGTTAGGTTATGTTAGGAGAGTACATTGACAATAGCGGTGTGCAATGCATTGTCGATTCAAAGACAGGCTTCACCAAAACCATACAATCAGCTAAAATTATGCACTAACCTTTTACAATCTCCATCAGATGACACTCCTAGGACATTATGTTAGACAATGCATGCATTTTTAGTTCTATCAAGTTCATATTTATATCTAAAAACAGTGTTTTACTATGGCGTTGATGTTCAGGAAATCGTTTCCCTCCAATACCGGCAGTCAAGTCATGACAACAAAATAATTAATTAATATTAGAAAACATTGCTAAAATATTATATTGTCATTCAAAGAATTATAGATTTACATCTCTTGAACGCAATGGACTTGTCAGATTTAAAATTAACCTTACTGGGAAATCACACTTTGCAATAATCTGAGCACTGCGCCAGAAAAATACGCATCGCGATACAGACTAACCGCCATGTTGGAGGAATCTAAAATCGAAAATACTATATAAATAATCCATTACCTTTGATTCTCTTCATCAGATGTCACTTCCAAAGAGTCCCAGGTCCATAACGAATGTAGTTTTGTTCAAAAAAGCTCATCATTTATGTCGAAAAACCTCCGTGTTGTAGCGCATGATCTAAGCCAGCCGGACTTCACTTCACTTCAAGAACGGAAAAAATATATTTCCGTTCGTTCAAACATGTCAAACGTTGTATCGCATAAATCATTAGGGCCTTTTTTAACCAGAACATGAATAAAATTCAAGGCGGACCATTGGGTTTTCTTTTAAAACGTTTCGGAATGAGAGTACCCACCATCAAATCGCACGCCAGGTGTCTAATGGGCCATCGCCGTTCCATGGCTCTTATTCGGTCAGATCTCACTGTAGAACACTCAAAACACTTTGTAAAGGCTGGGGACATCTTGTGGAAGCAATAGGAAGTGCCAGAATATTCCTATCCCCCTTTGTTTTTCAATGGCATAGGCTCAAAGTCAATTCAACACATCAGGTATCCACTTCCTGTCAGAATCTGTCTCAGGGTTTTGCCTGCCAAATGAGTTCTGTTATACTCACAGACACCATTCAAACAGTTTTTGAAACTTTAGGGTGTTGTCTATCCATATATAATAAGTATATGCATATTGTAGTTACTGGGTAGGTGTAGGAGGCAGTTAAAAATGGGCACATATTATTTCAAAAAATTCTCAATACTGCCCCCTATACCCTAACAGGTTAAGCTTGAATGGGCTAGTGATTGTGACAGCATGGAATTCAAAGGAGGAGATAGACAGATGGGTCAGGGGAGAAAGAGAGAATGTCCACTTGGGAGAGATGAGGATTCCAGTGCCACCACCCCGCTGACCAGATGCTCTCGGGGTGTGCGAGAACACGTGGGCAGACGAGGAGAGAGCAGTAGGAGTAGCAGTGTTTTCTGTGGTAATCCATGTTTCCGTCAGCGCCAAAAGGTCGAGGGACTGGAGGGTAGCATAGGCTGAGATGAACTCTGCCTTGTTGGCCGCAGACCGGCAGTTCCAGAGGCTGCCGGAGACCTGGAACTCCACGTGGGTCGTGCGCGCTGGGACCACCAGGTTAGAGTGGCAGCGGCCACGCGATGAGAAGCGTTTGTATGGCCTGTGCAGAGAAGAGAGAACAGGGATAGACCGACACATAGATGATAGGCTACAGGAGAGGCTACGCTAATGCAAAGGAGATTGGCATGAAAAATTAACTAAACAACTGGGGAATCGAGCAGGGCCTCCCTCACTTACAATTCACTGAAACACTAAAACGCTAAAATATAACTTTTCTAGCTACCACTAGAAATAAAAATGTATGTGAACTACAGTGGTTCAATGTTTCCAGGAATAGACTCGAACTTAGTTTATTCCGCTCGATAACTTGGCACAATATTCTTCCGTGAAAACCCACCTAGTGCACCGTGTCCTATGACACCGTAGCTAACTAGCTAACTAGCATGCTAGCATCCTATAACACACGGTTAGCACCAATATTTGGTAACAACAAGCTACCAATGGATCATTCGTGTCCGTGTCTAGTTCATAACGCAGAAGTAATTAAACGCTAGCTAACACAAAGTCAGTCCTGCTAGCTACACAGGTGGACTACACATCTCGAATGTTCAGAAAGTTAAGCTTACGTTGCAAAAATGTTATTGACTAAAAATGATACAGCTAGCTGGTAGGGTTAGCTAGCTAGCAGTGGGCACGTTGTTGACTATGTAAGAAAATGTGGCTGGCTAGCTAACCTCGATAGTTACTCTGTACTACGCCTTTATCTTGATACAAAGACAACTATGTAGCTAGCTAACATTACACTAGTCAAATCGTTCTGTTGTAATGTATATTGTTTCTACAGTACTGCTAATTGGTAAAGTTGGCTAGCTAGCTGTGGTGTTATGGTGTTCACGGCGTTTCGAAAACGGCGTGAACGAATGAATACATTTGGCTAGCTAATATATTTCAATATATTTTCAATCTCTTTTTCCATGTTTTAATTAAATATACCTTCCGGCAACCCGCCTCACCCAATGTGATACGGCTCTGCTATTTTTAGACCTTAAAGCCAGAACCCTCATCAGAAGCAAACCATCAAAAGCTAATCAGCTAATTAGCTACTAGCTACTTATTCATTGTTAGACACTGCTAGCGGCCTTTACATTTAGCACAGACACCAGCCGCTTTTAGCCTGGATAATACTTGCCAGTCTGCCAGTCTGCACAGCGCGTTATCAACCCTGAGCATACCAGACTCCACTACAACACCTGATTCCTGCCGTAAGCCCTGGACCATTACTCCTGATCATCACAGCTAGCTAGCTGCTATTGAGTGGCCCAGCCCCGATGCTAGCCTTGAGCCAGGCCCATCTCCCGCCCTACTCAGTGGACCCTATGATCACTCGGCTACACACCTGATGCCTCCCGGACTCATCACTAACCCAACTAGAATCCAATACACCTCCGGATTCTTGCCGTAAGCTCTGGACCTTTGCATCGCATCACCGCTGCTAGCTAGCTAATTTCGAGTGGCTATAGTGGCTAATGCCCTTGTCCCGAAGCTAGCACCAGTTAGCCTCAAGCCAGGCGCATCTCCTGGCTAGCAAACAAAATTACCCCAGCTACAATACCTCTTTTGCGAACTGGCCTAGACCCTTTGTTGACATGGAGCCCCGCCGTTCCATCACGACTGGTCTGCTGACGTAATTCCATCCGTTGCGCCCTCAACCGGCCTTTGCCAGACGTCGGTGCAGACGTTTCTACTAGCCCCGGCCTGCTAACTTTTTTGGAACGCCGTGTCTCCCGCTATGCTAGCATAGTAACGACTACCTAGCGGCTTCCCTGTTTCATCTATTTCTGTTCACTGGACCCTATGATCACTTGGCTACATAGCTGATGCCTGCTGGACTGTTGATTAATCATGGTACTCCATTTTGTTTATTTTGTTTATCTGTCGGCCCCAGCCTCAAACTCAGGCCCTGTGTGTAGTTAACTGACCCTCTCTGCCCTTTCATTGCCATTTTACCTGTTGTTGTTGACTTAGCTGATTAGCTGTTGTTGTCTTACCCGTTGTTGCCTTAGCTAGCTCTCCCAATCAACACCTGTGATTGCTTTATGCCTCGCTTTATGTCTCTCTCTAATGTCAATATGCCTTGTATACTGTTGTTTAGGATAGTTAGCATTGTTATAGTTTACTGCGGAGACCCTAGTCCCACTCAACATGCCTCAGATACCTCTTTTGTCCCACCTCCCACACATGCGGTGACCTCACCCAGCATAACTAGTGCGTCCAGAGATGCAACCTCTCTTGTCATCACTCAATGCCTAGGTTTACCTCCACTGAACCTGCACCCTACCATACCCCTGTCTGTACATTATGCCCTGAATCTATCCTACCATGCCCAGAAATCTGCTCATTTTATTCTCTGTCCCCAACGCACTAGACGTCCAGTTTTGATAGCCTTTAGCCGTGCCCTCATCCTACTCCTCCTCTGCTCCTCGGGTGATGTAGAGGTTAACCCAGGCCCTGTGTGTCCCCAGGCACTCTCATTTGTTGACTACTGTAACCGTAAAAGCCTTGGTTTCATGCATGTTAACATCAGAAGCCTCCTGCTCAAGTTTGTTTTACTAACTGCTTTAGCACACTCCGCCAACCCTGATGTCCTTGCCGTGTCTGAATCCTGGCGTGGAAGGCCACCAAAAATTCGGAGATTTCCATCCCCAACTACAACATTTTCCGTCAAGATAGAAGTGCCAAAGGGGGAGGAGTTGCAATCTACTGCAGAGATAGCTAGCAAAGTTCTGTCATACTTTCCAGGTCTATGCCCAAACAGTTCGAGCTTCTACTTTTAAAAATGTATCTCTCCAGAAATAAGTCTCTCGCTGTTGCCGCCTGTTATAGACCCCCCTCAGCTCCCAGCTGTGCCCTGGACACCAGATGTGAATTGATTGCCCCCCATCTATCTTCAGAGTTCGTTCAGTTAGGTGACCTAAACTGGGATATGCTTAACACCCCGGCAGTCCTACAATCTAAGCTAGATGCCCTCAATCTCACACAAATTATCAAGGAACCCACCAGGTACAACCCTAAATCCTTAAACATGGGCACCCTCATAGATATTATCCTGACCAACTTGCCCTCCAAATACACCTCTGCTGTTTTCAATCAGGATCTCAGCGATCACTGCCTCATTGCCTGCATCCGATATGGGTCCACGGTAGAACGACCACCCATCATCACTGTCAAACGCTCCCTAAAACACTTCTTCGAGCAGGCCTTTCTAAATGACCTGACGGGGTGAGGTCAAAATTCTTAGAGGATACCCCCGGGTATCCTCTAAGGATATTGACCTCACCCCGTCAGTCGAGGATGCCTGGTCGCTCTTTAAAAGTAATTTCCTAACCATCTTAAATAAGCATGCCCCTTTCAAAAAATGTAGGACTAAGAACAGATATAGCCCTTGGTTCACTCCAGACCTGACTGTCCTCAACCAGCACAAAAACATCCTGTGGCAGACTGCACTAGGATCGAATTGTCCCCGCGATATGCAACTTTTCAGGTAAGTCAGGAACCAATAGACACAGTCAGTTAGGAAAGCAAGGGCTAGCTTTTTCAAACAGAAATTTGCATCCTGTAGCTCTAACTCCGAAAAGTTTTGGGACACTGTAAAGTTCATGGAGAATAAGAGCACCTCCTCCCAGCTGCCTACTGCACTGAGGCTAGGAAACACTGTCACCATCAATAAATCCACAATAATCGAGAATTTCAATAAGCATTTTTCCATGGCTGGTCATGCTTTCCTCCTGGCTACCCCAACCCCGGCCAACTGCTCCTCACCTACCAGCTTCTCCTTCACCCAAATCCAGATAGCAGATGTTCTGAAAGAGCTGCAAAACCTGGACCCGTACAAATCAGCTGGGCTAGACAATGTGGAACCTCTCTTTCTAAAATTGTCATCCGTTTTGTCACCAAAGCCCCATTTACCATCCATCACTGCGACCTGTATGCTCTCGTCGGCTGGCCCTCGCTACATCTTTGTCACCAGACCCACTGGCTCCAGGTCATCTATAAGTTTTTGCTAGGTAAAGCCCCGCCTTATCTCAGCTCACTGGTCACCATAACAACACCCACCTGTAGCATGCGCTCCAGCAAGTATATCTCACTGGTCATCCCCAAAGCCAACACGTCCTTTTGCCACCTTTCCTTCCAGTTCTCTGCTGCCAATGACTGGAACGAATTGCAAAAATCGCTGAAGTTGGAGACTTATATCTCCCTCCCTAACTTTTAGCATCAGCTGTCAGAGCAGCTTACCGATTGCTGCAGCTGTACACAGCCCATCTGTAAATAGCCCATCCAACTACCTACCTCATCCCCATATTGTTTTTATTAACTTTTTTGCTCCAGTATTGCTACTTGCACATCATCATCTGCATATCTGTCACTCCAGTGTTAATTTGCTAAATTGTAATTACTTCGCTACTATGGCCTATTTATTGCCTTACCTCCTTACGCCATTTACACACACTGTATATAGACTTTTTCTATTATGTTATTGACTGTACATTTGTTTATTCAACTCTGTGTTGTTGTTTGTGTCGCACTGCTTTGCTTTATCTTGGCCAGGTCGCAGTTGTAAATGAGAACTTGTTCTCAACTGGCCTACCTGGTTAAATAAAGGTGAAATCAAATAAAAAATAAAAAACATTGTACAGAGAGAAGAGCAGAAAGTAGACTGCTGCAGAGTGGCAAAGCTCAGACATGACATACCATTACAATGCATAAAACAACATACAGTATACTTACAAACTAAATGTTAACTACCGTATCCACCTGTACTATCTAAATAGCCTAATGTCCTACTGATACTGCTCATCTATAACCTAGACCTACAATATAGTCTACCTGAGCTGAAGGCTTATGTCTAACGGTATATGCAGGTAAGCCATGAGAGAAGAATAGATGATGACCTGATAATGAGAAAAATAGATTACTAGAATATACCTTCATATAAGAGTGTCTGAATAAAGCTCTTTAACAGATGTTTCCATTAGAGGCAATGATCGCCAACAGCTGTTCGCCATGTGGGTGTTTAGGAGGCCCACTACATGCTAGGTAATGCCAGTATCAACAGCCCATCCAACACAGCTAAAAGCTATAGCGAGCCTTGATTGGTCATCGCATGGCTATACAGCTTCTTCTTCCCCACTAAGGTCCAAGGTGCAAACTTGAAATCTGAGGAAAAAAGGTTAGGGGTTATGATTATGGTTAGGCAGTAGTAATCAATTTAAAATGAAGCTGTACTCTGTGAATATATGCTTAGTGATGGAAAGAACCAGTAATGTTTAGCCGACAACCGACTGATGCCATCCGAGTGGCACAAGATATCACACTGCGGAACAGCGCATGTAGCGGCCCACAGCATTTGGACCAGCACGATGGTGGTAGATATGAGTCACGCTCAGCAAAATGACTATAGCAGAGTAAGCTGCATCGGGGTATAAGATGCCTTGGCCCTTACATACGCACTATGTACAAGCATTTAAGCATGCATGATAATACGTGAAAACTTGCTTACTACTATCTTCAAATATAGAATACTCCTAAGATATTGCCTAACCTTATGCTCATGATCACTACAGCGAGAACGAAAGATTACACACCCCTCTTGTTGGCAGAGAGAACATTGTGCAGTTTAAAGCAAATTGCCCACAATTCTACACATTTAGCAAATATTTTTTTAGCTGTTTTGAAGCAAATTTCCTGCAATTCTACAAATGTTTCTATGTCTTATGTGTTTTTATACATTTACATTTTTTACATTTTAGTCATTTAGCAGATGCTCTTATCCAGAGCGACTTACAGTAGTGAATGCATACATTTCAAACATTTGTTTCTCCATACTGGTCCCCCATGGGAATCGACCCCACAACCCTGGCATTGCAAACACCATGCTCTACCAACTGAGCCACATGGGACCATTTATATGATACCAGGGGTCGAAGCCTGACTGAGTTCCATATTATTTTACTAGTCAATAGTTTGGTCACACCTCCTCATTCCAGGGTTTTTTTTATTTTTACTATTTTCTACATTGTAGAATAGTGAAGACATCAAAACTATGAAATAACACATATGGAATCATGTAGGAACCAAAAAAGTTTAAACATATATTTGAGATTCGTCAAAGTAGCCACCCTTTGCCTTGAAGACAGTTTTGCATTCTCTCAACCAGCTTCATGAGGAATGCTTTTCCAACAGTCTTGAAGCACATGTTGGCTGCTTTTCCTTCACAATTGGGTTGAGGTTTGGTGATTGTGGAGGCCAGGTCATCTGATGCAGCACTCCATCACTCTCCCTCTTGGTCAAAAGCACTTACACAGCCTGGAGGTGTGTTTTGGGTCATTGTCCTGTTGAAAAACAAATGATAGTCCCACTAAGTGCAAACCAGATTGGATGGTGTATCACTGCAGAATGCTGTGGTAGCCATGCTGGTTAAGTGTGCCTTGAATTCTAAATAAATCACTGACAGTGTGATTTCATTTGGAGAGAGAGGGGTGAAAGAGGTCAAGGCGTAGGCTTGTACTGTGTGAGTGGGACCAGTAAACTGAATGAGGAGCGGATGTTGTCAACCTTCTTTTCAAAGTGATTGACCAAGTTGTCTGCAGGAGAGGGAGGAGGGGGGGGGGGGGTGGATAATTAATGAGGGAGGAGAAGGTGGAAAAAAGGTTCCTATGGTTAGAAGCAGAAGCTTTAAATACAGAGTGATAGAAAGTGGCTTTAGCAGAGGATACAGAGGAAGAGAAGGAAGAGAGGAGGGTGTGAAAGGATGATAGGTCCTCCGGAAGTTTAGTTTTCCTCCATTTTCGCTCAGCTGCCCACAGTCCTGTTCTGTAAGCTCGCAGGGAGTCATTCAGCCCCAGAGCAGGAAGGGAGGGCCGAGCCAGCCGGGAGGAAAAGGGACAGTGCGAGTCATGGAATGCAGAAAGGGAGGAGAATGAGGTCAAATAGGCAGAATCAGGAGGCAGGAGGGAGAATGATTTCACAGCGGTGAGAGATGATAGGAAAGAAGAGGAGATAGTAGTGGAAGAGAGAGCAAAGATTGTGACGGTGCATGACCATCTGGGTAGGGGCTGAGTGGTTAGGGTTGAAGGAAAGGGAGACAGAAAATGAAACAAAGTAGTGATCAGAGACCTGGAGGGGGGTTGCTATTAGAATAGTAGGCGAACAGCTTCTAGTAAAGATGAGGTCAAGCTTATTGCCAAAGACACACAGACACTAAAAGCAGCACATCGTCAATGAATGTAAAAAAAATATGTGTTCAGGTTAAAAGCCTCATACAATGTGGGTAAAGGATATGCTAAAACGATCATTATGCACCTGGATAAAATTAATGTGTCTGCCATCGTACTGCGATGCTCCAAGCAGATGTTGAGGAAGGATAGCTATAGTTGGCCTCTATGTCACCACGACCTCAACGTATGCTATTGGCAATAGCAATAATAGCAGCCATGCCGTAACGACTATGTGCTGATGATACAGGACATAACAGGCAATGTATGAATTAGCACAAGCATTCTCCTCGGCAAAGTGATGGGTACGGAGCTTAGCCATGCACATGATCCATACAATATCGACAGCCATGCCATTATGCAATACTGTGTGTAGATAATGAAGCAAATAATATCAGCTAACACCTGAATGTGTGAGCATTCAACAAAACATTAAGAGTAGCAGCCTAAAACACATGATTAGAAAATGGGTAATAAATCAGAGCCTACACCTACTGCTGCAGATAAGGATGATGTACAGTAAGTATAACTACGTTGACTGAAATTATACCATAAAATGTATGCTAATAGATGTGACTCATTGCAACAGTATGCACTAACGAGCTAGCAGATACTCTTATTTGCTCAGAGCAGAAAAGTCAGCAAAAGTGTAGTTATACAAGTGCACTAATCCAGACCAGTCTGCATATTTATTTAAATAAAAATAAAATACAATTAGGGGGTAGATCAGCTTTAATAGTGCAGATAGATTGTAGCTTCCATCAATGTAATTGTCTGCATTATTTCCAATCCCCCATATTTTGGGGGGGTAAATATATATATATATTTAAATATATATACACATGCATACACATACCTATATATATATATATATATATATATATATATACACATACATACCTACAAATACATATATATATATACATATCTTCAAAAAATATATTTTCCTTTATTATTTCTCGCAAATCCTACCACCCTTCCCCTAATTGGAGTAAACTAATAAACAACAACACTTAGGCTTCTACTTCCAGCTGATACAGTACATATTATATACATTTTACCGACACAATCTATTTTACAATAGTTATATTTTGTTTGTTTTTAGTCCTGGCTTCCCCTAACCTCCACCTCTCCCATCTATTTCTGATGTCCATCTAGTTTGATTTCTATTTGCCATATATTTTTAACTGTGCTATTTCACAAAAGTTCTGAACCTAAATACATTTTACAGACACAGTATAGATGTAACAGTCTGCAAGTTAAATTGAATGCATTTCTAGCTTAAACTGTGTGAGGGATTAGGGTTCCAAAGAATAATAACCATAGTCAGAAATAATTTGTACAACATTTAATGTGTGACTGCCGCGCAAGTCACGCTAACTACTGTAACAGATGACCCATAAAATGCAGGCTATTGCTGATAGAGCCTTTCAGTGGTCTCATGAGCTGTGTGATAGCTACTATGATATTGATGCTACACTTAAACCAATTAGTGGCTGCTTAGAGACTGAAATACTAGCGAATCACTGTGATATTGTACCATCTCCTGCTTATGATCAGAAAACATTGCTACTCACACACTATATTTCGACGCATAGGCCTGTATAGCTAGCCTAGCCTAGACTACTTCCTTCATGTTGGAGTGTTGGATTCTCTATGTTGGGGTGTGTGTTCACTGAGCGCACAGACTTTGTCCGAAAGCTGCCATTGGGAACAAACAAAGTATACCATAGGCTACTCCTGAGACTAATTCTACTTAGCTATTGACTGACAACAGTAGAGCAGCAACTTGGTCAATCCTCGAATCAATGTCCTCCCCGCAGCAGCCAAACATTGCAACATGAGCATATTGAAAGACGCTGGCCAGGTCCAAACACAGTTAGTGAGAATTCGCAAAAGAAAATGTCATATCAGAAACAGCAGCATAGAGAGTACAGCTAGTTACAGCAGCAGCATCAATGCAGCAAAAGAAGCAAACACGTAGCCTACTAGCGCTAGCAGCAAGCGGCAGCAGGATGAGTGAGCAGACCCGGTCAGCTTAAATAGACTGCCAAATAAGTAGGTGTGATTGTTACTAGCATCTAATTGGTGCAATCTCAGTTGATGCGTCAACTGATGCAGGCACTCTGTTTCCCTTTCTAATCTGGCTTAGTTTTATTTTTCTTGAATGTTTATTGATTTATCTTGAAAGTTTAAGTGATTGATATTTGTCTTTCTCTGTGAAACTCCATGTCTGATTTTCCAGCTGTCAAGAATATGGCATACCATCAGAGTGAGTGTGGTGAACGTTTATAATATTTTGGTTTTGTCTTTATCACGTTGTACAGTAAACAACGAGATAAGACTTTGCTCCGAGCCTTTTGGCAGGAGACAGGCTAACGTGGACCAACTGCTCTCTGACGCTGACAAGCTGTAGATTTAAACACACACACTCGCACAGTCGCACACGCACGCACGCACGCACACACACACACACACACACACACACACACACAGACACAGACACACACACACACACACACACACACACACACACACACACACACACACACACACACACACACACACACACACACACACACACACACACACACACAGAAGCCATAAAGAGCAGGGCCAATGTTTTTATTTACATCAAGCGTAGAGGAGTAGCCAGATAGCTTCATGTTGTGTAACCTGTTAACTGCATAGTTGATTCCAGAGAGGAAGCAGTATTATTCCATAACTAACATTGGCTGTGTTGCCTGGACCTGTCATGACTGGTTACTGTCCCAGCAAACATCTTGATCATCTCATTGTAATGCAGTGATGTCTTAACACACTGCCATCTGGATTGTATATTTACTCCCAACCTGATCCCAAACCAATTGCAATCTGTAAGATACAGTGCTCTATTTTTGGCTGGCGTTAAAGCTGCGCGAGTGTCAAACGCACGTTATTTTGCAATTTCGTCATGTAAAAACTGGCGCACTGGCATTTCCAGCTATAACTCCTAGCAATTTACCTGTCTCATATCAGCTTGCTTATGCTCAGATTGCTGGGGTGAATATGTAGCAGGTTACGCAAATTGGGTTAAGTTTAGAATAAGGGTTAGGGGAAGGGTTAGCTAAAATGCTACAGATGTCCACAACTCGAAGATGCAACTTTAGACGGTTGCAGATTACGCCCAACCATCCTCCTCGACCAACCTCCCTACTTTCGTTTCTGTCTAAAGTAACTAGACCATTAGTAGGTATAATACGTCTTCGGGATGCTCAGAAATACGTAAAGTACTGTATGTTTCATATGGCTCTGAGGCCAGGCTGGGGAGTGTGAACAGGGCAGGACCCAAGTTGGGGAAAGCTGAACTTTATGCAAATACTCTGCAATATTGCGGCATGATTGACCAATGGAAGCTCAGTATAGCTTCCAGACCCTACTAGATTGGCTGTTGATTTATGCTATTGCACGACCGGGTAAGACATATTTACATTTACATTTAGATTTAAGTCATTTAGCAGACGCTCTTATCCAGAGCGACTTACAAATTGGTGCATTCACCTTAAGATATCCAGTGGAAAAACCACTTTACAATAGTGCATCTAAATCTTTTGGGGGGGAGGGGTAGAAGGATTACTTTATCCTATCCCAGGTATTCCTTAAAGAGGTGGGGTTTCAGGTGTCTCCGGAAGGTGGTGATTGACTCCGCTGTCCTGGCGTCGTGAGGGAGCTTGTTCCACCATTGGGGTGCCAGAGCAGCGAACAGTTTTGACTGGGCTGAGCGGGAGCTGTGCTTCCTCAGAGGTAGGGAGGCGAGCAGGCCAGAGGTGGATGAACGCAGTGCCCTTGTTTGGGTGTAGGGCCTGATCAGAGCCTGAAGGTACGGAGGTGCCGTTCCCCTCACAGCTCCGTAGGCAAGCACCATGGACTTGTAGCGGATGCGAGCTTCAACTGGAAGCCAGTGGAGAGAGCGGAGGAGCGGGGTGACGTGAGAGAACTTGGGAAGGTTGAACACCAGACGGGCTGCGGCGTTCTGGATGAGTTGCAGGGGTTTAATGGCACAGGCAGGGAGCCCAGCCAACAGCGAGTTGCAGTAATCCAGACGGGAGATGACAAGTGCCTGGACTAGGACCTGCGCCGCTTCCTGTGTGAGGCAGGGTCGTACTCTGCGAATGTTGTAGAGCATGAACCTACAGGATCGGGTCACCGCCTTGATGTTAGTGGAGAACGACAGGGTGTTGTCCAGGGTCACGCCAAGGTTCTTAGCACTCTGGGAGGAGGACACAAGGGAGTTGTCAACCGTGATGGCGAGATCATGGAACGGGCAGTCCTTCCCTGGGAGGAGGAGCAGCTCCGTCTTGCCGAGGTTCAGCTTGAGGTGGTGAGCCGTCATCCACACTGATATGTCTGCCAGACATGCAGAGATGCGATTCGCCACCTGGTTATCATATGATACATATGATACTATACATCATATAATTCGTATGATATTGTATGAACGCTGTTCAATTCACAATGGAACCTGTGTGTAGTTCATTGTGTTTCTATGGGCTAATAGAAGCAAGGCCAAACTCAATGTTTCATAAAATAACTTTTACATATATACTTTTTGAGACCTACAGGGGTGCTAAAATACACAATCCAATAGCTAAATATGTCAGGTAAGTAGATAGCATACAAAAATGGCTTACACCTATAATATAAATTACTTAGATTGATTGGAATAGCACAATTATATTTAGTAAAAGACAGATCGTTGGGTGAACTTTCTCTCACCTACACACATCCACTCATGGAAATATTCAGACACGCTTATACACATACGCTCCAACTTGCACATACACACGCACGCACACAACACACAACCCCAAATCAGTTGGTAGTTAATGACTTTTTCCCACAGGAGGTTGGAGTGGGATAGGCAGGTCTATTCATGTCTCTGCATGTGGCCTGGAAGCCTGGCTTGGATTTGTGTGTGTGTGTGTGTGTGTGTGTGTGTGTGTGTGTGTGTGTGTGTGTGTGTGTGTGTGTATGTGTATGTGTGTGTGTGTGTGTGTGTGTGTGTGTGTGTGTGTGTGAGTGAGTGAGTGAGTGAGTGTGTGAGTGAGTGAGTGAGTGAGTGAGTGTGTGAGTGAGTGAGTGAGTGAGTGAGAGGGTGTTTTAGTGTGTATAACTTGAGGGAAGAATTATCTTGCGGTTGGCATTAGTGCTACTGATGGTGTGTGTGTGCAGAGATGTGACTTAGCCCAGGGCAGTGGTGAATTGACATATATCTGGCACGGTGGATGAGTATACATCCCCAATCTGGCACGATGCTGCACATGATATCTCCTAGCCTTAGGACAGACTCCACAACACATCACATACAGGATTAGCTTTAGAAAGCCATGGTAAAGAAATGGCATAAAAGGGAAGTCATCTTCATCTTGTTGGTTGCCAAAATGTAGTACATTTACAGCTTAGTAGTGATGTACTTCAATAGACCTTAAACATTACAGTGTCCTACACATACAACACATAATATTGAATGTATCTATCTGTATGTCTGTCTGTCCATCTGTCCGTCCGTCTTTTCTATCAGTCGCTCTCTAAAAGACACCTCCAAGGTCTCTTCCCTCCATTCTCTGGCGCAGGAATGCATACTCCATTCCTAAAACAGAAGGGCGCAGGGTGATGCATTCTAACAACTCTGTCAAGCACAAGAGAGACCTGCTGGCTATCCCCACTACCTCTGGCTACACACACATGCACACAGTCTGCTATAACTCTTTCGTCTCTTTCTTTACTTTTTTGCCTCTCTTTCCATCTCTCTCTCCCACTCTCTCTATTCATTCCTCCCCGCATGTCTCTCCCACTCTGTCCCCCCCCTCCCTCACCAGCCCATGGTACTGTAGTTTGGCCAAGTGAAGCCGTATGGCTACCTGCATGCAAAAGATTTGTTAATGTGTTAATGTGGTGTGGGTGTGTGAGAGTTGTTCCTTATCTGACTGCTCATCGATACATGAACTCTGAGAGAAGGAAACTCACACACATACACACGAATACAGACACACACAACACACACACCAATCGATGCATGCGCACACACACACATATTTTACAATATGAGTTACAATACTCTACACCACCATTCATTTTTCAAATTGTGAATTTTACTAAAACTGTAATTAACCTGTCTGGGCTAGGTGGCAGTATTTTCACGGCTGGATGAAAAACGTACCCAATTTAAACAGGTTACTACTTTGGCCCAGAAACTAGAATATGCATATTATTAGTAGAGTTGGATAGAAAACACTCTGAAGTTTCTAAAACTGTTTGAATGGTGTCTGTGAGTATAACAGAACTCATATGGCAGGCAAAAACCTGAGAAAAAGTCAACCAGGAAGTGGAGGATCTGAGAATTGTAGTTCTTCTTTCTAGTCCCTTTCAAAACTACAGTATCTGTGGGGTTACGTTGCACTTCCTAAGGCTTCCATTGGCTGTCTAAAGCCTTCAGAAAGTGGTTTGAGCATTCTCCTGTCACTGGGCAGATAATAGGAGCTCAGTTTCTGAGTGGACTGCCTGGCAACAAAGGGATTGGGATATGCGCAGTCACGCGAGTGCGTTGTTCCTTCTTTTTCTCCTTGAATGAATACGCTATTGTCCGGTTTGAATATTATCGCAATTTTACATTAAAAATACAGTAAAGATTGATTTTAAACAACGTTTGACATGCTTCTAAGTACAGTAATGGAACATTTTGACTTTTCGTCTCTGGTACCGCGCTCGCGCGTTATGCCTTTGGATAGTGCTCTGAACGCACAAACAAAATGGAGGTATTTAGACATAAATATGGATAATTTGGAACAAAAACAAAATTTATTGTGGAAGTAGCAGTCCTGGGAGTGCATTCTGACGAAGATCAGCAAAGGTAAGGGAATATTTCTAATACTAATTCTGAGTTTAGGTTGCCCCGAACTTGGCGGGTGTCTGTATAGCTCGCCGTGATGGCTGAGCTATGTACTCAGAATATTGAAAAATGTGCTTTCTCCGTAAAGCTATTTTAAAATCTGACACAGCGGTTGCATCCAGGAGTCGTCTATCTATAATTCTTTAAATAATTGTTATATATTTTGTCAACGTTTATGATGAATATTTTTGTAAATTGATGTGCACATTCACCAGAAGTTTTGTTGGGAATACATTTTCTGAACATCACGCACCAATGTAAAATGTTGTTTTTGGATATAAACATGAACTTTATCGAACAAAACATACATGTATTGTGTAACATGATGTCCTAGGAGTGTCATCTGATGAAAATCGTCAAAGGTTAGTGCTTTATTTAGCTGTGTTTTGTGTTTTATTGACACATGTCCTTGCTTGGAAAATGGCTGCGTGATTATTTTTGTCTATGTACTCTCCTAGATTCAAAAGGCACTCGCACATCTGAGCAATCTTGTTGCAGGTGCATGGCAACAGTTGAAACAGGATGAAGGAAAAAAGGAAACCGCACACTGTTCTTGATAGTATCACTGATATTTAATAAGCTTATTAAATATCAGTGATACTATCAAGAACAGTGTGCGGTTTCCTTTTTTCCTTCGTCTATGTACTCTCCTAACATAATCTAATGTTTTGCTTTTGCTGTAAAGCCTTTTTGAAATCAGACAATGTCTGTTACATCAAGGAGAAGTGTATCTTAAAATGGTGTAAAAGTTGAATTATGACATTTTGTTGTTTTTGAATTTGCCGCCCTGATATTTCACTGGCTGGGTCCCGCAGGTGGGATGCTAGCATCCCACGTAGCCCATAGAAGTTAATTGTGTGTTTGGCATAGGCTTACCTTGGCCTGATGTTTTGATAACTTTGTAATTCTCTCTCAGACAAGTTGAGAATTCCCTGTCAAGAAGAGGCTAGTTTAGCTAGCATAGCTAACCTGTAGCATCAAATGGATGACATTGTGGACCACCTGGACATTTAATGTAAACTCAAAGATAATTCATAAACATCCAAATAACTTCACAGATCTTCATTGTAAAGGGTTTAAATACTATTTCCCATGCTTGTTCAATGTACCATAAACAATTAATAAACATGAACCTGTGGAACGGTCATTAAGACACTAACAGCTTATAGACGGTAGGCAATTAAGGTCACAGTTATGAAAACTTAGGACACTAAAGTTGACTGACTCTGAAACACACCAAAAGAAAGATGCCTAGGGTCCTTGCTCATCTGCGTGAACGTGCCTTAGGCATGCTGTAAGGAGGCATGAGGACTGCAGATGTGGCCAGGGCAATAAATGGTAATGTCCGTGCTGTGAGACGCATAAGAAAGCGCTACAGGGAGACAGGACGGACAGCTGATCGTCCTCGCAGTGGCAGACCACGTGTAACAACACCTGCACAGGATCGGTACGTCCGAACATCACACCTACGGGACAGATACAGGATGGCAACAACAACTGCCCGAGTTACAACAGGAACCCACAATCCCTCCATCAGTGCTCAGACTGTCCGCAACAGGCTGAGAGAGGCTGGACTGAGAGCTTGTAGGTCTGTTGTAAGGCAGGTCCTCACCAGACATTACAGGCAACAACATCACCTTTGGGCACAAACCCACCGTCGCTGGACCAGACAGGACTGGCAAAAAGTGCTCTACACTGACGAGTCGCGGTTTTGTCTCACCAGGGGTGATGGTCGGATTCGCGTTTATCGTCGAAGGAATGAGCGTTACACCAAGGCCTGTACTCTGGAGTGGGATCGATTTGGAGGTGGAGGTTGCGTCATGGTCTGGGGTGGTGTGTCACAACATCATCGGACTGAGCTTGTTGTCATTGCAGGCAATCTCAATGCTGTGCGTTACAGGGAAGACATCCTCCTCCCTCATGTGATACCCTTCCTGCAGGCTCATCCTGACATGACCCTCCAGCATGACAATGCCACCAGCCATACTGCTCGTTCTGTGCATGATTTCCTGCAAGACAGGAATGTCAGTCTTCTGCCATTGCCAGCGAGGAGCCCAGATCTCAATCCCATTGAGCGTGTCTGGGACCTGTTGGATTGGAGGGTGAGGGCTAGGGCCATTCCCCCCAGAAATGTCCGGGAACTTGCAGGTGCCTTGGTGGAGGAGTGGGGTAAAATCTCACAGCAAGAACAGGCAAATCTGGTGCAATCTATGAGGAGATGCACTGCTGTACTTAATGCAGCTGGTGGCCACACCAGATACTGACTGTTACTTTTGATTTTGACCTCCCATTTGTTCAGGGACACGTTATTATTTTTCTGTTAGTCACGTCTGTGGAACTTGTTCAGTTTATGTCTGTTGTTGAATCTTATGGTCATACAAATATTTACACATGTTAAGTTTGCTGAAAATAAACACAGTTGACAGTGAGAGGACGTTTTTGATTTTGCTGAGTTTAGTAACTACTTGCTTGCAGAGGTCTACAGAGGCGAAGTGGCTACTTTTAGCAAACAAGTAGCAAAATTACACAAGCTACTGGGGAATCCATGGCCGCCTACATTTTCCTTCTCTTCTAACCCAGTAGCCACACGCCCTTCTGGCCTGGTGGGAGTGTCGCCGCGGTGTCGGCTCTCCACAACTGACTGGCTGACACTCTGCAGGGATCCCTCCCCGAAGGGGTCTCTCCCTTCCCTGGAGAATGGAGTTAGTAGGATGCACCTGGATGACTTGGTGGATGTTCCTATTCTCAATCCTACCATCCAGCCATGGAGATATGTCACTCACCATGGAAGTCGAAAACAGCAACCTCTGGCAATGGAGGCCTCCTTGGTTACGGTAAGCCCAGACTGGAGACAGACTAGAAACAGCTTCGTCGCCCTGGATCCAGAGGCTCCGGTGCCTTCTTCCCTGGGGACTTCCAACTTGAGATTGGACGCGGAGGTACCTGCGCCTTCGTCCTGTATTCTGTCTCTCTCACTGGTGCCTTCTACCTCAGGTTCAGATGCTCAGATCTCCCCCTAATCGGACCGTGAGGCTGTCTAAGACTCCAGCCCATTCATCATCCACGATGGATACTACAGCTGCTCGGGTCTATTGGGCAAGAAACATCTCGGTTCCAGGGGCAATAACCCTGTGCTGTCCTGGAGCACGAGTACAGGACATTACAAGGCTGCTTCTGACCGTTCTACGACAGCTGCTGGGAGCTGACGCTGTCATAGTCCATGTGGGGTCAAATGACATTAGAAGGGCTAGCTCGGAACTGCTGAAAATTGATTTTAAAGAACTGATTCTATGTAGCATGACATATGTAGCATAAGAAACAAGGTCCATGAAATCAATAACTTGCTAGTAACTGATGACAAATACACACCCATACACACACATAAACCCATGCACCCGCACAAACATGCACCTGTAGCTGCCAGAATCAGTACTGAAAATGCATACTATGATCTCAACTTGGTTTTGTAATGTATTTTAATGCATATCTACACTTTTCTTACCTTTGCCTGAAACTGTGAACAGCTACTTTTAGGTCTGGACCTGTCTGCTTCGGACTGGCAGCACATAATCCTATCTTTCATTGAAACAGTGATACCTTCAGATGTGATTTTAGCTTGATATCAGGATTTGGAGACAAACAGTAGCATGAAGTTGGAATCAGGGATGTCACGAGAGCAAACAAAGCAAGAGACAGGAGTGAACTCTTCATCTTTATTGTTTTAAGTCTACACACACCACACACTA
Organism: Salmo trutta; assembly: GCF_901001165.1. Taxonomy (NCBI): domain Eukaryota; kingdom Metazoa; phylum Chordata; class Actinopteri; order Salmoniformes; family Salmonidae; genus Salmo; species Salmo trutta. The sequence goes on from NC_042963.1 coordinate 34,671,352, forward strand.
ATCTCGTCTTCGTTTAGGTTTGGGGGGATGCTGGTGAATTTTGTGAAGAATCTGATGAAAGGCCAGGGCATGATCAGGGCGAGGAGGTGATGATACTGTATAATGTACAGCCTGCTCTTCTCTGCTCTTCAATGCCCAAAATAACACTCTCATCAGTGATTTACTGATTAATTATGGAAAGCGGTGTCATTGCCTGTCTCATCAGCAGCACAAAGATGATTATCCTCCTAATGTTTGATCAGATCTAGCCTCATATCAAACTCTATATCACTGTTCCTATCCTGCAGGTGATGATTACATGATGAAAGACCATGATCCTAATGACTTAACGCCTCTCACTGTTATATCCCCATAGGGTATGTGAATGAGTTAGTAAGCCAGCAGCTTGGCTCCAGATCTCTATGACTATGGTTGTCATGCATTCTCTCTCTCTCTCTCTCTCTCTCTCTCTCTCTCTCTCTCTCTCTCTCTCTCTCTCTCTTTCTCTCTCTCTCTCTCTCAGTGTTGTCAGTAGAAGCTTCTGCCCTGTATTTATTACCCCTCCTGTACGTGTAAGGTGGGGGTGGTGCCCCCCAGCCAGGCCTGGGTCCTGTTTCTCTCTGCTACATTCTTCCAGCTGCAGTGAGACTCTACAGTACTAACTCACTGCCAGTGTGTTCCCAGAGACAGACTACTGCTGGAATATGAAAGATGAGAGACATGTCTCCTTCATCTCTATGACCGCTGACCCCTCTTCCTTGTTGTCTTTAGGCAGGGTCATAATGGTAAAACTGGAAACCATATTACACTACCCCAAAGATTAAGATAGCTTTTTTGGTCAATTGCACACAGCTCAAATTTGAGTTCTGCTGTTAACCCAACCCCTCTGAAAGACAAACACACACACACATACAGTACCAGTCAAAAGTTTGGACACACCGACTCATTCAAGGGTTTTTCTTCATTTTTACTATTTTTCTACATTGTAGAATAATAGTGAAGACTTCCAAACTATGAAATAACACATGGAATCATGTAGTAACCAAATAGATTTTAGATTTTAGATTCTTCAAAGTAGCCACCCTTTGCACATTCTTGGCATTCTCTGAACCAGCTTCACCTGGAATGCTTTTCCAACAGTCTTGAAGGAGTTCCCACACATGCTGAGCACTTGTTGTTTGATTTTTCTTCACTCTGCAGTCCAACTCATCCCAAACCATCTCAATTGGGTTGAGGTCGGGTGATTGTGGAGGCCAGGTCATCTGATGCAGCACTCCATTACTCTCCTTCTTGGTCAAATATCCCTTACACAGCTTGGAGGTGTGTTGGGCCATTGTCCTGTTGAAAAACAAATAAACAAAAGCGCAAATCAGATGGGATGGCGTATCACTGCAGAATGCTGTGGTTGCCATGGTGGTTAAGTGTGCCTTGAATTCTAAATAAATCACATTCAGTGTCACTAGCAAAGCACCCCCACACCATCACACCTCCTCCTCCATGAATCATGGTGGGAACCACACATGCGGAGATCATCCGTTCACCTACTCTGCGTCTCACAAAGACACGGTGGTTGGAACCAAAAATCAAACATTTGGACTCATCAGACCAAAGGACAGATAACCACCGGTCTAATGTCCATTGCTCGTGTTTCTTGGCCCAAGCAAGTCTCTTCTTATTATTGATGTCCTTTAGTAGTGGTTTCTTTGCAGCAATTTGACCATGAAGGCCTGATTCACGCAGTCTCCTCTAAACAATTGATGTTGAATGTGTCTGTTACTTAAACTCAGTGAATTATTTATTTGGGCTGCTATTTCTGAGGTGGTCCTCATGGGAACCAGTTTCATCATAGCGCTTGACGGTTTTTGCGACTGCACTTGAAGAAACTTTAAAAGTTCTTGAAATTTTCCAGATTGACTGACATTCATGTCTTAAAGTAATGATGGACTGTTGTTTCTCTTCACTTATATGAGCTGTGCTTGCCATAATATGGACTTGGTCTTTTACCAAATAGGGCTATCTCCTGTATACCACCCCTGCCTTGTCACAACACAACTGATTGGCTCAAACGCAGGAACAAAATTCCACAAATGAATTTTTAACAATGCACACCTGTTAATTGAAATGCATTCCAGGTGACTACTTCATGAAGCTGGTTGAGAGAATGCCAAGAGTGTGCAAAGCTGTCACCAAGGCAAAGGGTAGCTACTTGGAAAATCTCAAATATAAAATATACACTGCTCAAAAAAATAAAGGGAACACTAAAATAACACATCCTAGATCTGAATGAATGAAATAATCTTATTAAATACTTTTTTCTTTACATAGTTGAATGTGCTGACAACAAAATCACACAAAAATAATCAATGGAAATCCAATTTATCAACCCATGGAGGTCTGGATTTGGAGTCACACTCAAAATTAAAGTGGAAAACCACACTACAGGCTGATCCAACTTTGATGTAATGTCCTTAAAACAAGTCAAAATGAGGCTCAGTAGTGTGTGTGGCCTCCACGTGCCTGTATGACCTCCCTACAACGCATGGGCATGCTCCTGATGAGGTGGCGGAAGGTCTCCTGAGGGATCTCCTCCCAGACCTGGACTAAAGCATCCGCCAACTCCTGGACAGTCTGTGGTTCAACATGGCGTTGGTGGATGGAGCGAGACATGATGTCCCAGATGTGCTCAATTGGATTTAGGTCTGGGGAACGGGCGGGCCAGTCCATAGCATCAATGCCTTCCTCTTGCAGGAACTGCTGACACACTCCAGCCACATGAGGTCTAGCATTGTCTTGCATTAGGAGGAATCCAGGGCCAACCGCACCAGCATATGGTCTCACAAGGGGTCTGAGGATCTCATCTCGGTACCTAATGGCAGTCAGGCTACCTCTGGCGAGCACATGGAGGGCTGTGCGGCCCCCCAAAGAAATGCCACCCCACACCATGACTGACCCACTGCCAAACCGGTCATGCTGGAGGATGTTGCAGGCAGCAGAACGTTCTCCACAGCGTCTCCAGACTCTGTCACGTCTGTCACATGTGCTCAGTGTGAACCTGCTTTCATCTGTGAAGAGCACAGGGCGCCAGTGGAGAATTTGCCAATCTTGGTGTTCTCTGGCAAATGCCAAACGTCCTGCACGGTGTTGGGCTGTAAGCACAACCCCCACCTGTGGACGTCGGGCCCTCATACCACCCTCATGGAGTCTGTTTTTGACCGTTTGAGCAGACACATGCACATTTGTTGCCTGCTGGAGGTCATTTTGCAGGGCTCTGGCAGTGCTCCTCCTGCTCCTCCTTGCACAAAGGCGGAGGTAGGTAGCGGTCCTGCTGCTGGGTTGTTGCCCTCCTACGGCCTCCTCCACGTCTCCTGACGTACTGGCCTGTCTCCTGGTAGCGCCTCCATGCTCTGGACACTACGCTGACAGACACAGCAAACCTTCTTGCCACAGCTCGCATTGATGTGCCATCCTGGATGAGCTGCACTACCTGAGCCACTTGTGTGGGTTGTAGACTTCGTCTCATGCTACCACTAGAGTGAAAGCACCGCTAGCATTCAAAAGTGACCAAAACATCAGCCAGGAAGCATAGGAACTGAGAAGTGGTCTGTGGTCACCACCTGCAGAACCACTCCTTTATTGGGGGTGTCTTGCTAAATGCCTATAATTTCCACCTGTTGTCTATTCCATTTGCACAACAGCATGTGAAATGTATTGTCAATCAGTATTGCTTCCTAAGTGGACAGTTTGATTTCACAGAAATGTGATTGACTTGGAGTTACATTGTGTTGTTTAAGTGTTCCCTTTATTTTTTTGAGCAGTATATTTTTATTTGTTTCACACTTTTTTGGTTACTACATGATTCTATATGTTTTATTTCATAGTGTTGATGTCTTTATTTGTATTGTACAATGTAGAAAATAGTAAAAATAAAGAAAAACCCTTGAATGAGTAGGTGTGTCCAATCTTTTGACTGGTACTGTACATTTACAAAAAAGGACCACCCTCAAACATCACAGCAGCCCAAAGTGGGGTCACTTCAGCAATTTGAGGAACCCTTTTCATAACATGTGCATTGCTTCACATACTCTGAATAGAGCTCTGTCAAGCGTGTCCTAGCATCAACTGCCATCCTAAGAGGGTTATTCTGACGGACTGGGGCTATTCAAGAGAAACAGGAAACATGAGCAAGTGAAGTAGATGAAATTAGTGTAACATAGAGCATTTTATCCTAAAATGACTCTTCCAAGTGGCTACTGTGAAACATTAATCTGTGTTTCTGACTACAATATGGGTTACTGCAGTGAAGTAGATGAACATGGGTAATCATGGGTGGAGGTTGCTGTTTCCCTGTGAAGTCTCAGGACACATAATATGCTGTGATTGACAGCTCACCTGAGGGCTAGAGGACCAGGTATGCACTCCTCTCTCTCCCTTTCTCCCTCTCCCTCTCTCTCTGCTTGGGTAAACATCTAATGGGTGCTGACAGCCATAGCCCTGCGAAGACTCCTCTAGTTATCTGTGTGTATGCAGAGAAAGAGAGAGAAAGAAAGAGAGAGAGAGAAAGAGAGAGAAAGAGATCAAGGCAGGAAGGGAGGAAGAGATAGAGAGAGGGACAGGGCAAGAGTTCAGTCTGCAGAGGACACAGATTGTGCCCTATCAGATGTGATTCCATTGCTTGCCTGCTGTTCAGTCTCATTCTTTCATGTTATGTGCTGTGCAGTGCTTACTTTGTGAATCGGGAGGTGCCGGAAGAAGTGAATGTGAGAGGAGGGTGACCTGGGGGGCTCTGAGGTACACTCATAGAAAAAAAGGTTCCAAAGGGGTTCTTTGGCTGTCCCCATAGGAGAACCCGTTTTGGTTCCAGGTAGAACCCTTTTTGGTTCAAGGTAGAACCCTTTTTGGGGTCCATGTAGAACTCTCTGTTGAAAGGATTCTACCTGGAACCAAAATAATTCTACCAGCAACCAAAAAGGGTTCTTCAAAGGGTTCTCCAATGGGGACAGCCGAAGAACCCTTTAAGAGTGTACTGGAAGGCATTAGAAAAAACCCACATTAATAATAAAGCATTGCATTTGCGTTGTGGCATAGAGCAGTAGAGAAGAGGCGCTTATAAATTGCACACATGGGGAAATTGTTTATGCAATGCATTTCATGCAATTCTACTGCAGACTTCAGCAAAATCTTTTTTAATAAAATGATGGACATTACAGATTAGGCCGACTTTGACACTGACAAGCTGAGAGTCTGAGGTCAATAAAAACGACCTTGTCTTGAATCTATAATTTGCCTAGGGCTAGGTGTGTGGAGACACACATCGTGTACAATACGAGGAGGAAATGATAGTCCTAAAAAAGCTTTCCAGTTTCACTGACTCAGCCAATGATGCACAGCTCACTCACCAGCGATGGCCAATGCGCTTGTGCAAAAAGTGTATCTCCCTCTTGTTTTACTTTGTAAAACAAATGCTGTGCGCTCAATAGGTTTATTGGGAAGTTGATTAAATATTTTGGTAGATTATAGACAGATTCTTCTCTTTTCAGCAGGAGCCATTTGCTTTCCAAGGTTAAGTTTAGGCATTAACTCCAAATTATTAAGGTTAGGCATTTACTCCGGATGGTTAAGGTAAGGGTTACGGTTTGGGATAGGCTTAAAACGAAAACAAAATAAACCCATTTCTAGAGCTGGATTCGAACTTGCAACTTTGGAAACCTACTTGAAGGTAACAGTGCTCCATATCATTTCCCGGCGTCCTCAAACTGACTTGTATCTCGGGTGACCTGTCTGGTTTCAATAGCTATCTCTCTGTCACTGAATTCAATTTTGAATTATGTTTTGGAATGATTGTCTCATTTCAAGTAAGTAGCTGCAAGCTTAAAGAAACATTCAATCATATAATTTGCATTGAAACCCAGACAAAAGCATGTATATAGAAAGATGTGTGTGTCATGTATGCTACAATGGAGGTTAAAAACAACAGCTGCAAATTGCATATTAGCCAATACGTATGGCATAGCCTACACATATAGCATACCTCTAAAAACAGTTCTAACAGTGTGCTCTGCAATAAGTTAACCAGAATATGGTTTCTAAACTAGAGTAGTTCTCAAATACCAGCTGCCCAATACCATGGTGGGCATGCATAATGTTGGATGCATTGGAATGTAAGGTAGGGAGAATAATAAAGAGCCTGTAGAATTATACAAGTTGTTTGAGTTTAAAATACTAAATGTTCAGTGAATGTGAGTATATTTAGGTGGTTTAAATGATTAACTTTCTCACTAATCTTCTAAAAGTTGACAGTGCCAAGATCTTGTCAATCTATTCATTATTCTACTAACTATGACTGAGGGTGAGACGTTTTCCATAAGGCAAAACACGGACAGGAGGGTTGTTGGTTGTGGTCGATTGGTAGGTGTATAACACGAATGTTTAGCAACCTAAAGGTTGCAAGTTTGAATCTCATCATGGACAATTTTAGCTAATTAGTAACTTTTCAACTACTTAATACTTTTTAGCTACTTTGCAACTACTTACTATGTTAGCTAACCCTTCCACACGGGAAGATCGGCGGTGCCGAGGATGGAACCAGAGCCAGTCGGGGTGAAGTTGGAGGTGAGCGAAGGGAGCGAAGCAGAGACAGTGAAGGAGTTGATGGGGAGATTGGAGGAGAGAGATATGAGAGAGCTGCTGTGTTGGTGCATGAGGCACAACATTCGCCCTACGGAGCGTGTCCTCGAATTGATGTCACCTGAGTCAGCTCTCCATACTCGTTCTGAGGTGCGTGCTAGCCGTCTGGTGAAGACTGTACCAGCCCCACGCACCAGGCCTCCTGTGCACCTTCCCAGCCCTGCACGTCTTGTGCCTGCTCCCAGAGCCAGGCCTCCTGCATGTCTCCCCAGCCTGGTGAGTCCTGTGCCTGTGCCCAGAGCCAGGCCTCCTGCAAGTCTCCCCAGCCTGGTGAGTCCTGTGCCTGCGCCCAGAGCCAGGCCTCCTGCATGTCTCCCCAGCCTGGTGAGTCCTGTGCCTGCGCCCAGAGCCAGGCCTCCTGCATGTCTCCCCAGCCTGGTGAGTCCAGTGCCTGCGCCCAAAGCCAGGCCTCCTGCAAGTCTCCGCAGCCTGGTCTGTCCTGTGCCTCCTCCACGGACCAGGCCTCCAGTGGGTCTCCCCAGCCTGGGGAATCCGGCGCAGCCAGAGTCGCCCCCTGTCCTCCGGCGCAGCCAGAGTCGCCCGCCTGTCCTCCGGCGCAGCCAGAGTCGCCCGCCTGTCCTCCGGCGCATCCAGAGTCGCCCGCCTGTCCTCCGGCGCAGCCAGAGTTGCCCGCCTGTCCTCTGGCGCAGCCAGAGTCGCCCGCCTGTCCTCTGGCGCAGCCAGAGTTGCCCTCCAGTCCGGGGCCCGCGGCGAGGGACCCCGCTCTAGAGGCGCCACCAAAGTGGGGTGAGCCAGTGGTGGAGCAGGGTCTGCGTCCCGCTCCAGAGCTGCCACCGCGGAGAAATGCCCACCCAGACCCTCCCCTATAGGTTCAGGTTTTGCGGCCGGAGTCCGCACCTTTGGGTTACTATCACGCCCTGACCTGAGCCTTTTTTATGTTTTTATGTCTCTATTTAGGTTTGGTCAGAGTGTGATTTGGGTGGGCATTCTATGTCCTTTTTTCTATGCTTTTTATTTCTTTGTTTTGGCCTGGTATGGCTCTCAATCAGGGACAGATGTACATCGTTTTCGCTGATTGGGAGTCATACTTAGGCAGCCTGTTTTCCTTTGGGGTTTGCGGGTAGCTAATTTCTGTTTAGTGTTTTCTTATACCTGACAGAACTGTTTGGCTGTCATTTTCTTGTTTTGTTCAAAGTGTCTCGATTAAAATTAAATATGAGCACTCAACACGCTGCGCCTTGATCTACTTCTTCAGACAGCCGTTACATGGACATCCAGAAATTAATACATACCATATGAAAAACATCATACTAAATGGAGTGTCTCGGATTAACGTACAGAATAATACAAAATGCTCTGAGACCTGGATGGCTCTCAGAACAGCCTCAATCTGTCAGGGCACTCCAATGCTTCTCACGGTTGTGTCAAGTTGGCTGGATGTTCTTTGGTTGATGGACCATTCTTGATACACACCGGAAACTGTTGAGCGTGGAAAAACCCAGAAGCGTTGCAGTTCTTGACACAAACAAGAGTGCCTGGCACCTACTGGACTACCATACCCCGTTTAAAGGCATTTATATATTTTTTGTCTTGCCCATTCACGCTTTGAATGGCACACATACACAATCTTTGTCTCAATTATCTCAAGGCTTAAAAATCCTTCTTTATTTTTTTATTTTATTTAATCAGCTAGACTAGTTGAGAACAAGTTCACATTTACAACTGCGACCTAGCCAAGACAAAGCAAAGCAGTGCGACACAAACAACAACACAGAGTTACACATGGAATAAACAAACATACAGTCAATAACACAATAGAGAAAAAAAAGTATATATACAGTGTGTACAAATGAGGTAAGATAAGGGAGGTAGGCAATACATAGGCCATAGTGGCAAAATAATTGCAATTAAACACTGGAGTGATAGATGTGCAAAAGATGAATGTGCAGGTAACAATTACTGGGGTGCAAAGGAGCAAAAAAATAATTAATAAATAATAGTATGGGGATGAGGTAGTTGGATGGGCTATTTACATATGGGCTATGTACAGGTGCAGTGATCTGTGAGCTGCTCTAACAGCTGGTGCTTAAAGTTAGTGAGGGAGATATGGGTCTCCAGCTTCAATGATTTTTGCAATTCGTTCCAGTCATTGGCAGCAGAGAAATGGAAGGAAAGGCGGCCAAAGGAGGAATTGGCTTTGGGGGTGACCAGTGAAATATACCTGCTGGAGCGCGTGCTGCAGGTGGGTGCTGCTATGGCGACCAGTGAGCTGAGATAAGGTGGGGCTTTACCTAGCAAAGACTTATAGATGACCTGGAGCCAGTGGGTTTGGTGACGAATGTGAAGCGAGGGCCAGCCAACGAGAGCATACAGGTCGCAGTGGTGGGTAGTATATGGGGCTTTGGTGACAAAACGGATGACACTGTGATAGACTGCATCCAATTTGCTGAGTAGAGTGTTGGAGGCTATTTTGTAAATGACATCGCTGAAGCAGTCTCCTCCCCTTAATTTACACTGATTGAAGTGACATCAATAAGGGATCATCACTTTCACTTGGATTCACCTGGTCAGTCTATGTCATGGAAAGAGTAGGTCTTCATAATGTTTTGTATTCACAATGTACATTTCAACAAGGAACACCATCACAAATAGTGTTTCACCATTTACTGAGTATGGAGACAAACAGTAAAAGTGTCTCAGGCATTATTTGAAGTATCTAAATATAATGTACCCTACCAATCAAGTGCCGTGGAGGGCACAATCCTACAATGTTGCAGTCCAGAAATGAGAGCTTTACCAGCTATGCCAAAAGGCTGGGCCTCTTGGTGAATAGATCATCGGACACAAAAGTGAGAGACAATAATGAATAAAGATGCTCAAACAAGCATGTGTATCTGTAGTGGGTATTCCTCAACTCTAAAATACACAAAGAAAAGACAGCAGGCAAATGCATATGTGGTCCCAATGTCTAAATAGTGATGGCAGAGCTAGTTCAAACTGCAGAAGGATGGTTCTACTCACAGGTGTGTGAATCAGCCCATTCTTGGTGAATATCTGGGAACAGGACACAGGACTGCTGAATAGATCATGTGAGACAAAAGTGAGAGACAAGAATGAATAAAATAAATCATCAAAGCAAAGATAGTTAGTGAGCTAGAAAATGAACATCCTGTCAGTCCCAGGCAGGGTGCTCTGCAATCATCCTACTCCAACTATTGACAGTGATAATGTGGCAATTCTTATTTGTCAGTTTGAATGAAATTAGTGGGTCCTGCCTTGATGACGGCGTTAGCTTTACACTACTTGTCCTATAGATTTGTGTAATCTCTATTTATTACTTGGAATAAACTGATAGCTAAAATGCTCCTTGTCCCGGAATGCCATGCTAGCTAGTGACAAAGCTATCTGCTCCTGCTGGCTAGCAACAGATCTACTTGTTGTAACTAGTTAGCTAATTAGCAAGTTAGCTACATTACTACGGTTGCTGCATTCTAAGTTGGGAGTCATTTTACAGCTTGCATTGATGGTATCACGTTTTTATAACTAAATAGTTAGATTACTTTTTTTAAATACTTCACCTGATAGCAGTTTGTCACCAGCTGTCTACTACTGTCTACTGTCCACCTAGTGAATATATAGAAGTGTTTTGAAAAAAAATGCAAGAATTGACATTGCCAACAAACAGAAATGTGTTCAGAAGAAATAAATATATCCAATATGTAAAAACAACTCCTCCCTCGACGGAGATCGATCATCTTGAAAACGAAAGCAGAACGGTTGCTACAGCCCTCCTCCTAAATAGCCATGCGTTTGGTCTCTATTAGGATAAGGTAAGACCCAGATGCAGACTGTGTCGAAGTAACAATGTTTATTACAGCAACAGAGGCAAGGTACATGGCGGCAGACAGGCTCAGGGTCAGGTCAGGCAGAGGTCGGAAATCCAGATGGGGCAAAGGTACAGGAAGCAGGCAGGGTCAGGGGTAGGCAGAGTGGTCAGGTGGGCGGGTTCAGGGTCAGGAAAGGCAAGGGTCAAAAACCAGGAGGGCGAGAAAAAGAGGCTGGGAAAAAACAGGAGCTGACAGGACAAATGCTGGTAAGCTTGACAAACAAGATGAACTAGCAACAGACAAACAGAGAACACAGCTATAAGTACACAGGGGATAATGGGGAAGATGGGCGACACCTGGAGGGGGGTGGAGACAAGCACAAAGACAGGTGAAACAGATCAGGGCGTGACAGGCGTTGAAGGATCTGCCGGACGTGGAGCACGTGTTCTTGAGGGGAGGATCTACAAAGGTGCATCTACAAAGTATTGACTCAGTGTGTGAATACATATGTAAATTAGATAGTTCTGTGTTTTGTTTTCAATATATTTGCAAAAATGTCTAAAAACATGTTTCCATTTCGTCATTATGGGTTACTGTGTGTAGATGGGTGAGAATTAATGTAAATCATGTAAACTTGCTTACCACTTTTTCCCATGTGGTTTCTTTCTTCACAGACCTCTTCTTAAGTATTTGGTCAAATTATACATTTTGTGTATGGTTTCCTAGAAACAAGGGTGACTCAATTTACGCCTTTCGCTCAACTTACCCCACTCTCACCTAAAACATTTTTTAGGGGTCAGGAGAATGAACGAGAAGGCAACTCGAAGTAATTCTGATTGCTTTCATTATAACTGTTACATTGCAAACAGTGAATTTTATTTCCATGCCACGAGAGGTACTGGATCAAACCAAATAGGTTTTTGGAAAGAAACAGTCCAAAGCTGAGAAGTACGGATCCTGTTCCAGCAGGTTCCGGCTCAAATTAAGCAGTGGTGCTGTGTGAGAATAGTTGAGAATAGCAATTAGAAGACATCACAATCATCATGACTGACAGAGCAGGCAGATCGCTCAAGAGTGACTTCGAAATTTGACGTCTGTCCATGTCTTGAGGACTTTGGGAAATGCCTTTAAAACTGGCCACTAGGGGCAACATTGAGCGCTATTACCATCAAGTAGGCTTGGGCATTGTGGACAGGGGTGTCGGATGGGTGTAATCCCATGACTCTGGATTATAAGATTGCATGATTTATCCAAGTGATGGACACTTGTTTTTTTTTGTAATAATGTTTTTTTTTATATCCCAAATCTTAACCCTTACCTTAACCGTTTGGAATGAGTGCCTAAACTTAATGTTTTAACCATCTACAAAACCTTAACCCTTAACCTTCTAAATTTGACGTTTGGAGAAACGTAGATAAACGTCTAATTCTGCAGTGTGACTGTGAGAGCTTGTTGGAGAAAGAATGTTCAAAAGTACACCTTCAAGACGAACTTGTCGCCCCAAAGCAATCGCATTTGAGTGTTTGTGTGTGTGTTGAATCACTGTTTGTGTATCTATGTTAAGTTTGTGTGTGTATTGAAATCACTCTGTGTGTGTTTGTGTGTGTTTGTGTGTGTGTGTACAGTAGATCACTGATAGCTCCCATGCCAGTGTCTGGGAGGTATGGTTGCTGACAGACGAACGTCTCCACTTGTGTTGATATTAGACACACACACACAGTGACGGTTAACTGTTCTCAGGCTAGTTCTGTGGTTACACACTGTCTGCAGGCACTGAAAGGATGGGCAGTGAGGGATGACAGGGGCAAGAGGGAGAGATCAAAAGTGTGCAAGGAGAGAGAACAGGGGAAGAGAGAAGAAATATGAGAGGAATATGATAAGGGATGAGACAATTCAACCAAGACAGAGAACATCAGAACAGAGTTTGAATCAAGTTTGAATGAGATAGTTAATCACCCTGCCCCTCCGCCCTGGGCTTTGTCCCGTCCTGTCGTAGGTGTGACAAACACAGGGTGACTGCAGTGTGATGTCTGCCACTCTGCTGTGAGGACAGTCTCCTCCTCTGACCTAATCCCCTTCCCTCTCCTCCCCCTGTATTTGGAAAATTCATATAATGCGCACTAATATAGTGTAGTAGAATATGTACTGTAAATGTACTACATGTACATATTACCTCAATTACCTCGACTAACCGGTGCCCCCGCACATTGACTCTGTACTGGTACCCCCTGAATATAGCCTCGCTATTGTTATTTTACTGCTGCTCTCTAATTATTTGTTACTTTTATTTTTTATTTTTTACTTATCTATTTTTTACTTAACACTTATTTATCTTAAAACTGCATTGTTGGTGAAGGGCTTGTAAATAAGTGTTTCACTGTAAGGTCTACCTACACCTGTTGTATTCAGCACAAATAACATTTGATTTGATGTCAAGTTCATATTATGGGTAGAGTTGACTCCTGTGTGTGCTCTAGATACTGAGTTGAAGCAGCATTCATGTTTTTAATGGCCAAGGGGCTGCTGGGTTAACCTTTTGAATCTCATAGAGGTGCCCTGATCTGTTTTTGCCTCACCATAGTTTGCACCCTGGGTGTATGTATGCATACAGTATGATCATGATTGTGTGTGTGTGTGTGTGTGTGTGTGTGTGTGTGTGTGTGTGTGTGTGTGTGTGTGTGTGTGTGTGTGTGTGTGCGTGCGTGTATTTGTAAAGTGCTTGAACATTTTGAAGCTTAGGTTTTCTAGACAGCTGCCATGGAGCAGACGTCTACAGTAGCTAGTTGTTGGTGACATCATGATGAATGAAGGGTAGGTAAGGATGAATACCATGGATTGAAAAGAGAGTTGAGAACGAGAGCTCACTAAGTTAAGTTTCTTTTCCCCAAATGGAAATGATGACCTTCCAGAGAGCTTCCCCCAGAGCAGAATGTGTCATACCTTTAAACCTGAGAGAGAGGTGCCTTTTAATGGTTTTCTACATGCCTCAAACTCTCTCTCCTCATAGCATCTCACACATCCTGTCCTCCCCATACTGCTGCTACTGTATATGGGGTTAACTAACAGAAAACTTTGAGTATAGGACTAAATAATCTGACAAAGTCATTTCCCCTGTCTCTTCTTCAGCCTTATCTTCGATATCATTCACATGCAGCAATAGACATGCAATGTAATTTAGTTCCCCTATCATATACACCACAGTTATCTAGCTGTGTAATTAGTGTGGATAACATGCAGTTCTCTCTGCTCTTCCTGGATGATTGCCTTAACAAAGTGACACCAGGTGTGTCCACTCCCTGCCCTGAACACCTCTCATGGAATGGAAGGAGCTTTACCGGGCTCCCGGAGCACAGAGCAGGGTAACAACCAGCACCTCTTATCCTACTGTAACATGCCTCATTTCTGATACTCTGTATCATACATATAACGTATTCATGTACACTTTAGTACATCAACTAGACATGGCAGGTAACCTAGTGGTTAGAGCGTTAGACTGGTAACCGGAAGGTTGCAGATCGAATCCCTGAGCTGACAAGGTACAAATCTGTTGTTCTGCCCCTGAACAAGGCAGTTAACCCACTGTTCCTAGGCTGTCATTGTAAATAAGAATTTGTTCTTAACTGAGTTGCCTAGTAAAATACTTATTTCTAATGTGAGGCCATTTCCAGCACTCTAACATGTTCCCAGAGCTTCTTTACTTAAAGTTTGACGTATGGACAAGTGTCGGCATTGAATCAATATTGGGGCCATAGCGTAAACATGTATTAAAATTATAAACGTAAAAATCACAATGTGTTTCTGTATTAAAGATTTCATAAGGCTATGGCCGGGATTCAATCTGTTCATGCTTCAATCAGATCACTCAGTCCAATCAAGGCTTTCAAAGGCAATATTACCGTGTTCATTGAGATCGCTCAATTGGCTCAACTGGAAATTGCCTTTGAATGTCAAGTGCACTGTGCGGTTTTGTCTTGAATCCCGGCCTTAGCCTAGGTGCTAAAGCCTTTATCACTGTTTTTAAACCTCTATTTTCACACAGTATCATCCTCTAGGTCTATGGTACAGTACGTATTTCAATGCTCCAATTACATTCGCTAACCTCTCTAGTTGTGGAGTGCCATAAAGCAGCTTATTTTTTCCCAAAGCCTAGACTTTGAAACCAGTCCAACTTCCATTGGGTTCTCTTAGGAACAACACAGCCACTCCTCGGAAACAAAGATTCCTCTTCTGGTTGTTGGCAGGAAGAATTGTCAGGAAGGGAAGAGAACTACCCAGCCATACCTGGTGCACGACCACTAGGAGAGAACAGATACATGTTATGAAACAGAACAATAACATTTCAATAGAATCCCTTCCATTTCAAAAGTTTCCTCCTGTTTTCTGCTAAATGTGTTCCTATTGGAACATCAGCACAGTGACATGGTAAGCCTACCCACTGGGCACAGGCATCAATTCAACGTCTTTTCCACGTTGGTTCAATGTAATTTAATTGAAATGATGTGGAAACAATGTTGATTCAACCAGTGTGTGCCCAGTGGGATCATCAGAATGATGTGTAAAGTAATGATGTCAGCATGAGACATTCTAGCCATCACCCACCCCCCTCTTCTTCCCTTTATTCCTGCACACACACATGCATGCACGCACACTCGCGCACACACACCTCCCCCTCTGTGTGAGTTTCATGGTGCGGATGTGAAATACTACACAGATGGGGCTGGCAGTGAGACAACAGGCCCGTAGTCCTCAGCGTCTGTTCTTCTCCCCTTTACTTTCTCTCCCCTCGTCCCCCCCCTTTCTTTCTCTCTTCCCAACTCTCTGCCCTCCGTCTCTTCTCTCTCTCCATCTCTTCTCCCCTTCTCTCTCCTCTTTCTCCTCTCTTTCTTTTTATTGCGGCCCCATGCCTGGCCCTGCCTTCATTAAATGTCTATTATACGCCACAGACCACACAGACCATGGATGGGACACAAACGATTTCCTGACCCTAAAAGGTCATCATGCTTATGGCCGTTCAGCTCTCCCGGAGTGGCAGAATGGCAGATGCTGAGGCTAGGTGTGGGGATTCCCCCTGACCAGGGGTTGGACCAAAGATCCTTCTATCATTTCCTTCTATCATATCCCTGTTGGATAGTAATATCCTGAGCGATGTACACATGCTATTTACTGTTTGTCCATCAACAGCGCGCCAGTGAAGCACACATCTCCCAAGTGCATCCTGTGTATTTTCTGGGAAGCAATATGATCTCTGTGCCCTATTCTTTGTGACCTACTTATGCATGCTAATGTGGATGAGGGCTTGCATGTATGGGTGTCCTGATATGAGTGTGTATTTGTATGAGGGGCCCCACATTTGATCATGCATGTGTGTGTCAATGTGTGTGAATATTTTGGTCACACATCTGTGCAGTCCCCTGCTCGGTGAGGGGCCTCTATGCACGGGACCGGGGCTCCTACCTTGGTGTGGACAGGCCAGATGGTGAGAGTTGGCAAGGGGTAGGCCACATGTTGCGTCTCCCCATTCAATTATGTATGACTGAAGCATCCACAGGCTCCAACACTAAATACAACTATGATAGAATCCAGGGTGCAGTGAAACACACAGAGGACAGGAGTGGAGGAACAAGGGAGGGAGAGAGGAAGAGAGAAAGAAAGAAAGAGCGAGAAGGAGGGAGGGAGAGGAGGGGAAAGAAGGGAGTCCTGAGGGGACACACAGCAGGGACTTGTGTTATGGTCTAAAACTACATGCCTTCAAATGTTGATTCCCATTTCCTCTCTCTTTCTTCACCTCCTGTTAGGCCTCTCTCCTCTCTCTTTCTTCACCTCCTGTTAGGCCTCTCTCCTCTCTCTTTCTTCACCTCTTGTTAGGCCTCTCTCCTCTCTCTTTCTTCACCTCTTGTTAGGCCTCTCTCCTCTCTCTTTCTTCACCTCCTGTTAGGCCTCTCTCCTCTCTCTTTCTTCACCTCCTGTTAGGCCTCTCTCCTCTCTCTTTCTTCACCTCCTGTTAGGCCTCTCTCCTCTCTCTTTCTTCACCTCCTGTTAGGCCTCTCTCCTCTCTCTTTCTTCACCTCCTGTTAGGCCTCTCTCCTCTCTCTTTCTTCACCTCCTGTTAGGCCTCTCTCCTCTCTCTTCTTCACCTCCTGTTAGGCCTCTCTCCTCTCTCTTTCTTCACCTCCTGTTAGGCCTCTCTCCTCTCTCTTTCTTCACCTCCTGTTAGGCCTCTCTCCTCTCTCTTTCTTCACCTCCTGTTAGGCCTCTCTCCTCTCTCTTTCTTCACCTCCTGTTAGGCCTCTCTCCTCTCTCTTTCTTCACCTCCTGTTAGGCCTACTCTCTCTTCTCCTCTGTAGGCCGGTCTCCTCTCCTCCTTCACCTCCTGTTAGGCCTCTCTCCTCTCTCTTTCTTCACCTCCTGTTAGGCCTCTCTCCTCTATCTTTCTTCACCTCCTGTTAGGCCTCTCTCCTCTCTTCTACACGTCCATCTCTCCTATCTCTTTCTTCACCTCCTGTTAGGCCTCTCTCCTCTCTTCTACACGTCCATCTCTCCTATCTCTTTCTTCACCTCCTGTTAGGCCTCTCTCCTCTCTTCTACACGTCCATCTCTCCTCTCTCTTTCTTCACCTCCTGTTAGGCCTCTCTCCTCTCTCTTTCTTCACCTCCTGTTAGGCCACTCTCCTCTCTCTTCCTTCACCTCCTGTTAGGCCTCTCTCCTCTCTCTTTCTTCACCTCCTGTTAGGCCTCTCTCCTCTATCTTTCTTCACCTCCTGTTAGGCCTCTCTCCTCTATCTTTCTTCACCTCCTGTTAGGCCTCTCTCCTCTCTTCTACACGTCCATCTCTCCTATCTCTTTCTTCACCTCCTGTTAGGCCTCTCTCCTCTCTTCTACACGTCCATCTCTCCTATCTCTTTCTTCACCTCCTATTAGGCATCTCTCCTATCTCTTTCTTCACCACCTATTAAGCGAATCTCTCCTCTCTTCAACACATCCATCTCTCCTCTCTTCTACATGTCCATCTCTCCTCTCTTCTACATCTCTCCTCTCTTCTACACGTCCATCTCTCCCCTCCTTCTACACGTCCATCTCTCCTCTCTTCTACACGTCCATCTCTCCCCTCCTTCTACATGTCCATCTCTCCTCTCTTCTACACGTCCATCTCTCCTCTCTTCTACACATCCATCTCTTCCCTCCTTCTACACGTCCATCTCTCCCCTCCTTCTACACGTCCATCTCCCCTCCTTCTACACGTCCATCTCTCCTCTCTTCAACATGTCCATCTCTCCTCTCTTCTACACGTCCATCTCTCCCCTCCTTCTACACGTCCATCTCTCCTCTCTTCTACACGTCCATCTCTCCCCTCCTTCTACATGTCCATCTCTCCTCTCTTCTACACGTCCATCTCTCCTCTCTTCTACACATCCATCTCTTCCCTCCTTCTACACGTCCATCTCTCCCCTCCTTCTACACGTCCATCTCCCCTCCTTCTACACGTCCATCTGTCCTCTCTTCAACATGTCCATCTCTCCTCTCTTCTACACGTCCATCTCTCTCCTCTCTTCTACACATCCATCTCTTCCCTCCTTCTACTCGTCCATCTCTCCTCCTTCAACATGTCCATCTCTCCTCCTTCTACACGTCCATCTCTCCTCACTTCTACACATCCATGTCTTCCCTCCTTCTACACGTCCATCTCTCCTCTCTTCTACACGTCCATCTCTCCCCTCCTTCTACATGTCCATCTCTCCTCTCTTCTACACGTCCATCTCTCCCCTCCTTCTACATGTCCATCTCTCCTGTCTTCTACACGTCCATCTCTCCCCTCCTACACGTCCATCTCTCCCCTCCTACATGTCCATCTCTCCCCTCCTTCTACACGTCCATCTCTCTCCTCCTTCTATACGTCCATCTCTCCTCTCTTCTACATGTCCATCTCTCCCCTCCTTCTACACGTCCATCTCTCTCCTCCTTCTATACGTCCATCTCTCCTCTCTTCTACACGTCCATCTCTCTCCTCCTTCTACACGTCCATCTCTCCTCCTTCTACACGTCCATCTCTCCTCTCTTCTACACGTCCATCTCTCCCCTCCTTCTACACGTCCATCTCTCCTCTCTTCTACACGTCCATCTCTCCTCTCTTCTACACGTCCATCTCTCCCCTCCTTCTACACGTCCATCTCTCCACTCTTCTACACGTCCATCTCCCCTCCTTCTATATGTCCATCTCTCCTCTCTTCTACACGTCCATCTCTCCTGTCTTCTACACGTCCATCTCTCCTCTCTTCTACACGTCTGTCTCTACTCTCCTTTTACACGTCCATCTGTCTTCTCTTCTACACGTCCATCTCTCCTGTCTTCTACACGTCCATCTCTCCTCTCTTCTACATGTCCATCTCTCCTCCTTCTACACGTCCATCTCTCCTCTCTTCTACACGTCCATCTCTCCTCCTTCTACACGTCCATCTCTCCTCTCTTCTACACGTCCATCTCTACCCTCCTTCTACACGTCCATCTCTTCTCTCTTCTACACGTCCATCTCTCCCCTCCTTCTACACATCCATCTCTACCCTCCTTCTACACGTCCATCTCTCCTCTCTTCTACACGTCCATCTCTCCTCTCTTCTACACGTCCATCTCTACCCTCCTTCTACACGTCCATCTCTCCTCTCTTCTACACGTCCGTCTCTACCCTCCTTCTACACGTCCATCTCTTCTCTCTTCTACACGTCCATCTCTCCTCTCTTCTACACGTCCATCTCTACCCTCCTTCTACACATCCATCTCTCCTCCTTCTACACGTCCATCTCTCGTCTCTTCTACACGTCCATCTCTATCCTCCTTCTACACATCCATCTCTACCCTCCTTCTCCACGTCCATCTCTCCTCCTTCTACATGTCCATCTCTACCCTCCTTCTACACGTCCATCTCTCCACTCTTCTACGCGTCCATCTCTCCTCTCTTCTACACGTCCATCTCTACCCTCCTTCTACATGTACATCTCTCCTCACTTCTACACATCCATGTCTTCCCTCCTTCTACACGTCCATCTCTCCTCTCTTCTACACGTCCATCTCTCCCCTCCTACACGTCCATCTCTCCCCTCATACACGTCCATCTCTCCCCTCCTACATGTCCATCTCTCCCCTCCTTCTACACGTCCATCTCTCTCCTCCTTCTACACGTCCATCTCTCCTCTCTTCTACACATCCATCTCTCCTCTCTTCTACATGTCCATCTCTCTCCTCTCTTCTACACATCCATCTCTCCTCCTTCTACACGTCCATCTCTCCCCTCCTTCTACACATCCATCTCTCCTCTCTTCTACATGTCCATCTCTCTCCTCTCTTCTACACATCCATCTCTCCTCCTTCTACACGTCCATCTCTCCCCTCCTTCTACACATCCATCTCTCCTCTCTTCTACACGTCCATCTCTCCCCTCCTTCTACACGTCCATCTCTCCTCTCTTCTACACGTCCATCTCTCCCCTCCTTCTACACGTCCATCTCGTCCCTTCTTCTACACGTCCATCTCTCCTCTCTTCTACTCGTCCATCTCTCCTCTCTTCTACATGTCCATCTCTACCCTCCTTCTACACGTCCATCTCCCCTCCTTCTATATGTCCATCTCTCCTCTCTTCTACACATCCATCTCTACCCTCCTTCTATACGTCAATCTCTACCCTCCTTCTACACGTCCATCTCTCCACTCTTCTACACATCCATCTCTCCCCTCCTTCTATACGTCCATCTCTCCTCTCTTCTACACGTCCATCTCTCCCCTCCTTCTACGCGTCCATCTCTCCCCTCTTCTACACGTCCATCTCCCCTCCTTCTATATGTCCATCTCTCCTCTCTTCTACACGTCCATCTCTCCTCTCTTCTACACATCCATCTCTACCCTCCTTCTACACGTCCATCTCTCCACTCTTCTACACATCCATCTCTCTCCTCCTTCTATACGTCCATCTCTCCTCTCTTCTACACGTCCATCTCTCCCCTCCTTCTACGCGTCCATCTCTCCCCTCTTCTACACGTCCATCTCTCCCCTCTTCTACACGTCCATCTCTCCCCTCCTTCTACGCGTCCATCTCTCCCCTCTTCTACACGTCCATCTCTCCCCTCTTCTACACGTCCATCTCTCCCCTCCTTCTACACATCCATCTCTCCCCTCCTTCTACACATCCATCTCTCCTCTCTTCTACACGTCCATCTCTTTTAATGTTTCAGAGAAAGTCAACAGAGGGAGAGAGAGCATAAATGAGAGAGTGAGAGTGTGAGAGAAAGAGAGAGTGTGAATGAGAGAGTTAGTGACAGTGAGAGAGACAATAAGAGACAGTGAGAGAATGAAAGATAGATAGAGAGTGAGAGAGGGCCATCTGTCAGTGCTCATCCCTCCACTGTGAGAAACGGGGAAACGAGTGCAGAGCACCGAAGATCTCACGGAACTAGTACAGTCAGTCCATTGAAGAAGTGCAGGCCAGTGAAAAGTGTAGCCTCCAGATAGATATGAGCTCAATTATCACTGCAGCATTGTGGAACAGTAACAGTAACAGAAGTGCAATGTGAAGAAAATTCCTTCCTCTCCTCTACACAGTGTCTGTTCCCCTAATAACACCCTAATCCCTTCATAGTGCACTACTTTGACCAGGGCCATATTGCACTATATAGGGTATAGGGTGCCATTTGGGACACTTATAAAAACCCACATCCACAGCACTTTTATCTCCCTTTTCTCCTTACTACCAGGGGCCTGATGCATGCCCCTGTCAGCGGTTGCCCAAAATAGGTAAGCAGTGACCCAGATAATCATGTTGGGACTGACCCCTCACTAAGGTGAGAGCAAACGTTTGGACAGGAGCTGCAGGAATGCCAGATGCTATGGGAGAGGACTTCCTAATAACTGGCCTGTGTCCTCTCAACTGAGAAGAAGGCCTTTAATAAGATAAAGTTATGTTGACATTGGGATTAATTGGTTTAGCATTACAACACACAATGCATAAACATGAACATCTCCTCGTGGTCACCTTGCTTAGGTATGGTTGTGTGTTTAGTCACTACGTGTTGGAAGAGTTGATGGGGTTTTGCTGCATTGGCTTCTAAACGGTGAGAAATGTGACAGAGAGTGACAGAGTGTCAAGCTGAGGGAGATTCACGTGGGAGACTGATGGTTAAGTTCAGCTGCACCCAGTGACCCACGTCCACCCCTTTTGCCCCCGGTTCATTCCCTCTGGCCCTCCTGTCCAGTCTTTGTCCATCCCTGTCCACCCCCTCTGTGTCCAGTCAGTGTGGCCTGGGCCCTGGGGTCAGTGCAGCAGCAGCCAGAGTGAAACAGGTCCTTTCTTTGGGCTGTTTGCTCAACGCCTGCCTGCATTCCCCTGCTGCTTGTGTGATCAGGCAACCAAGTTCAGCTCCAAGACAAACGCCATTATCCATTATCCCCCCTTTGTCCCCCCAGGGAGATCTATCCTAACTTCTCCCTCTGGCAAAGGTTCCAGTGTTCCATCCGTCACCCATCTGTCTCGCTCTCTCTCTCCTCCACTCCAGCATTTTTGCATCATTAGAATTTTCTCTTTGACTCTCAACTTTCTTTACCTTTCTCCCTCTACTCTTTTTAATCTCCCTCCCTCCATCCTTCCCTTCTCCTTTCCTCTCTCCATATCTCTCTTCTCCTCTTTCCATCCCTCTCTCCCAATGTGGCCCAAGACACCCAGCAGTCTGTAAACTGTCCACCCAGGCCCTGCTCCGAGGCCCTACTGCTCAGCCCCATAGGTAATGGCCATTGTGTGTCCTCATTGTTCCCTGACGTGGCCATATTGTGGCTCGGCATGACATCAGAAGCACAAAGACACAAGGCCTGCCGCATTGTCTCACACTCCAAATGAAGAAGTTCCTCTTCTGGCAAAGAACTGAGCCCGGAAATGTCAGGAGAGGGGGAGAGGGGGAGAGGGGGAGAGAGAGAGAGAGAGAGAGAGAGAGAGAGAGAGAGAGAGAGAGAGAGAGAGAGAGAGAGAGAGAGAGAGAGAGAGAGAGAGAGAGAGAGAGAGAGAGAGAGAGAGAGAGAGAGAGAGAGGAGAGAGAGAGAGAGAGAGAGAGAGAGAGAGAGAGAGAGGTGGGGGGTGGGAGTTTTTATATTGGTGAGGGGTGGGAGGGTGGAGAGAGTGGGTATTGTTGGAGATGAGGGCTGCATGTTACTCATTAATGCACCAGCATTCCACTCATTTGGAGCTAAATCCCAAACAGCTTCTCGCCAACGCATACACACACTTGTGAGAGGGCATGCACGGAGTTATCCACAAGTACACACACACACACGCAAGCGCACACACATGCACCCATTCACGTACACACATGCATGCACACAGGGATGTGTTCCCGTGGGGATGCAGTCAAGTGTGGATATATGAATGAGAGCAGAGTTGCAGCTTCTATTCCAGTGGCAATATTCTAGATATGAAACTTGTACCTGTGTTAAACAGGTTAATAGTAGAATCACTCCCTTATATTGGTCTTGTAAATTTGTGATAATAGAATTTATATGTTTAAGGTAATGTCTAAATCATTCCACCCTGAAAGGGGAGAAACCTTTAGGCTTACAGTAGATTATGTAACATGTTCAGGATATGATAAGCAATGTATATGTGATAGAAAACTTTGAAACAGCAACGTCAGTGTCAGAGAGGAGGAGGGGCATTGATAGGACCAAATGTCAGGTATAAAAGGCTGTGTACATTGTATGATATTCAGAGCCCTCGTGAATAAACATTGTTGACTATTGTAAGCTGGGCCTCCGTCTGTGTCATTTAACCAGAATCTTACAAACTCTGGGGTGCAGACTGAGTAGTTTAATTGAAGTTCACTTTATGAACATTAGGAACATAATTCTCGTGACAATTAGTGATGAGTACCAACACAGATTGATACACTTCATGTGTTCTGTCTGGGTTTTTACATCAGCTGGAGTTGCTTCACTCCACTTGTGTTCTGTGGAAGAACACCAGAGAGGGAAGAGTGTGTGAAGTTGAATCAGACCAGAACCTCTGCCCTCATCGCCAAACAGACTGACACAAGTTCACTGGCAATATACGTCCTGCACAGTGTTGACCCTGTTGTGTGGCCATGCAGTTCACACAGAGAACACCTTGTAATCGTCAGTCATGTGATGCCCATGGTGGAAGAAGGTCAACATACAGGACGCGTCAAAAGTTTGGACACACCTACTCATTCAAGGGTTTTTCTTTATTTTTACTGTTTTCTACATTGTAGAATAATAGTGAAGATATCAAAACTATGAAATAATACATATGGAATCATTTAGTAACAAAAAAAGTGTTAAACACATTTTATATTTTAGATTGCTCAAAGTAGCCTGCTTGCCTTGATGACAGCTTTGCACACTCGTTTTCATTCTCTCAACCAGCTTCAGCTGGAATGCTTTTCCAACAGTCTTGAAGGAGTTCCCACATATACTGATCACTTGTTGGCTGCTTTTCCTTCACTCTGTGGTCCAACTCATCCCAAACCATCTCAATTGGGTTGAGGTTGGATGATTGTGGAGGCCTGGTCATCTGATGCAGCATTCCATCACTGTCCTTCTTGGTCAAATAGCCCTTACACAGCCTGGAGGTGTGTTTTGGGTCATTGTCCTGTTGAAAAACGAATTATAGTCCCACTAAGCGCAAACTAGATGGGATGGCGTATCACTGCTGAATGCTGTGGTCGCGATGATGGTTAAGTGTGCCTTGAATTCTAAATAAATACCTGACAGTGTAACCAGCAAAGCGCCCCACACCATCACATCTCCTCCTCCACGGAGGGAACTGCACATGCAGAGATCATCCATTCACCTACTCTGCGTCTCACAATGACACAGCGGTTGGAACCAATAATCTCAAATTTGGATTTATCAGACCAAAGAACAGATTTCCACCGGTCTAATTTCCAATGCTCGTGTTTCTTGGCCCAAGCAAGTCTCTTCTTCTTATTGGTGTCCTTTAGTAGTGGTTTCTTTGTAGCAATTTGACCATGAAGGCCTGATTCATGCAGTCTCCTCTGAACAGTTGATATTGAGATGTGTCTGTTACTTGTGAACTCTGTGAAGCATTTATTTGTGACCGACCGGCTCAATTTGAAATGGTGTTTTGTACATTGGATAAAAGGAGAGACTCGGAGCTACAAAATGGTATATCATACACTGCATTTTTTAGGAACAATTGGAAAGTAATTTTGCTTTGAAAGTTGATAAACTTGTAAACTCACTTCTGAGAAAATAGACTTTGAATGTTTTGGAACCTAGTGAAGAGCTTTTCTTTGTCTACACCCATTCAGCATCATTCACACCCTCTTAAGTTTTAGCCCCACCAATCTCGTTTCGCTAATGGAGCATTCAGAGCACACTCTTGACGCTCTGGCCAATGATTTGTTTACCTCTGTATAACCTCTGAAAACAGCCTAACCAGCTCTGCTGGCAACAATTGAATTTAGCTTTTTTTGCCGACGTTTATTGACACCGGCCATATTCAACGGGTGTTGTGCGTTCTTAAATTCATCAGATATTCTGCTCTCTGGCATACTCAGCCTGTAAACAATTAACTTAGCTAGGTAAACAACGTGTAAGATCATACACGCCACGTAACGTTAGCTAGTGAGCCAGCTAGCTAAAGTTAGCTAGGTAAACAACAATGAACATAGTGTCAACTCATGATGTTACTATGCCTTGCATGAATCTACTTGTAGTGGTAGCTAACCAACCAGTTTCAATGTAGGCTAGCTAACATTAGGCTCTAACAGGCAAAGCAAGCTTTGAGATACAAATAGTAACATCATACACGTAACATTAGCCAGCAAGCCAGCCAGCTAGGTAACATTAGGCTCTAACTAGCCAAGTAAACAGCTCTGGGATATGAATAATAACTTCATTCACATAATGTTAGCTAGGGAGCCAGCCAGCTAACATCAGCTAGCTAGCTAACAGTACACTTTAGCTTGAAATGAAACCACTTTCTGTCAGAATTAGAAAGTTGTAATATCTGAAAATGTAGCTAGCTAGACTATCTGACCCATATACGTCATCATGCATGATAGACACGTCTCCCTGTCACGGATGCCATGCCATGGTTGCCCTTAGTTTGAAGATGTAATCTGGAGACAGGTGTTTTCTCCATATCTTTAGTTATCATACTCTAATTTCACTGATTTCAAAACTTGATACTCCAGAAAGTGGAGATCAACATGTATGCAGCTCCACTACATGATACATTTTTAAAAAGTCGCGTTCGACAGGTTTACCAACACAGACTGACCAGCTCAAATAGACAGAAGCCTTCTATATGGCAGACCAATCTGAACTCCTCTCTCGACATGTTCAGCCCATTTATTATCTCAGCCAATCATGACTAGTGGGAATGTTGCTTACTTTTTCTGTGGCTTAACCAAATAGGCTCGTAATTTAACCTCTCTAGGGCAGGTGGCACCAAATCGTCCCACCTACGTAACAGCCAGTTGAATCCTGTGGCGCGATTTTCAAATACCTTAGAAATGCTATTACTTCAATTTCTCAAACATATGACTATTTTACAGCTATTTAAAGACAAGACTCTCGTTAATCTAACCACACTGTCCGATTTCAAAAAGGCTTTACAACGAAAGCAAAACATTAGATTATGTCAGCAGAGTACCCAGCCAGAAATAATCAGACACCCATTTTTCAAGCTAGCATATAATGTCACAAAAACCCAGAAGACAGCTAAATGCAGCACTAACCTTTGATGATCTTCATCAGATGACACACCTAGGACATTATGTTATACAATACATGCATGTTTTGTTCAATCAAGTTCATATTTATATAAAAACCAGCTTTTTACATTAGCATGTGACGTTCAGAACTAGCATACCCCCCGCAAACTTCCGGCGAATTTACTAACAATTTACTAAATTACTCACGATAAACGTTCACAAAAAGCATAACAATTATTTTAAGAATTATAGATACAGAACTCCTCTATGCACTCGATATGTCCGATTTTAAAATAGCTTTTCGGTGAAAACACATTTTGCAATATTCTAAGTAGATAGCCCGGCATCACAGGGCTAGCTATTTAGACACCCAGCAAGTTTAGCCTTCACCAAACTCCGATTTACTATTAGAAAAGTTTGATTACCTTTCCTGTTCTTCGTCAGAATACACTCCCAGGACTTCTACTTCAATAACAAATGTTGGTTTGGTACAAAATAATCCATAGTTATGTTCCAACAGCGGCGTTTTGTTCATGCGTTCAAAACACTATCCGAATGGTAAATAAGGGTCATGCGCACGGCGCATTTCGTGACAAAAGATTTCTAAATATTTCATTACCGTACTTCGAAGCATGTCAACCGCTGTTTAAAATCAATTTTTATGCCATTTTTCTCGTAAAAAAGCGATAATATTCCGACCGGGAATCTGCAATTAGGTAAACAGCCGAAAGAAAATACAGCATGGGGTCGACTCAGGCACGCGCCTAATTCCTTTGTCCTCTGATCGGCCACTTGGCAAAGGTGATAATGTGTTTCAGCCTGGGGCTGCCTCGATATCGTTCAGCTTTTTCCCGGGCTCTGAGAGCCTATGGGAGCCGTAGGAAGTGTCACGTTACAGCTAAGATCCTCACTCTTCAATAAACAGAGACAAGAAGAACGACACCTTGTCAGACAGGCCACTTCCTGCATGAAATCTTCTCAGGTTTTTGCCTGCCATATGAGTTCTGTTATACTCACAGACACCATTCAAACAGTTTTAGAAACTTTAGGGTGTTTTCTATCCAAAGCCAATAATTATATGCATATATGCGGGTCATGCATATATGCATGACCCACGACATACGCCAAGTTTCCTGAAAGAAGTAAAATTTGACCCAAGCAAATCTCTTCTTCTTATTGGTGTCCTTTAGTAGTGGTTTCTTTGCAACAATTTGACTATGAAAGTCCGATTCATGCAGTCTCCTCTGAACAGTTGATGTTTAGATGTTTCTGTTACTTGAACTCAGTGAATTATTTATTTGTGTTCACATTTCTGAGGCTGGTAACTCTAATGAACTTATCCTCTGCAGCAGAGGTAACTCTGGGTCTTCCTTTCCTGTGGCGGTCCTCATGAGAGCCAGTTTCATCATAGCGCTTGATGGTTTTTGCAACTGCACTTGTAGAAACGTTCAAAGTTCTTGACATTTTCTGGATTGACTGACCTTCATGTCTTAAAGTAATGATGGGACTGTCGTTTCCCTTTGCTTATTTGAGCTAGTTGGTTCTTGCCATAATATGGACTTGGTCTTTTACCAAATAGGGCTATCTTCTGTATACCACCCCTACCTTGTCACAACACAACTGATTGGCTCAATTGTATTAACTTCTATGGGCTAGGTGGGAAGCTTGCATCCCACCCTAGTCAACAGCCAGTGGAATCGCATGGCGCGAAACACAAATACCTCAAAAATGCAATAACTTCAATTTCTCAAACATATGACTATTTTACACCATTTTAAAGACAAGACTCTCTTTAACCTGTTGGGGCTAGGGGGCAGTATTTGCACGGCCGGATAAAAAACGTACCCGATTTAATCTGGTTACTACTCCTGCCCAGTAACTAGAATATGCATATAATTGTTTGATTTGGATAGAAAACACCCGAAAGTTTCTAAAACTGTTTGAATGGTGTCTGTGAGTATAACAGAACTCATTTGGCAGGCCAAAACCTGAGAAGATTCCAAACAGGAAGCGCTCTCTCTGACCATTTCATGGCCTTCTTGATCATCTCTAACCAAAACAGGGGATCTCTGGCATGACGTGACATTTTCTAACGCTCCCATAGGCTCTCAGAAGGCGCCAGAAAGCTGAATGGTGGCTTTGCAGGCCCTGGCTGAAAAACATTAGCGCATTTTGTAAGTGGTCGATCTGAGGACAATGAGACTGGAGGCGCGTGCCTGAGTCGACACCATGTTTACTTTCTCTCTCTTTGAACGAAAACAACCACTCCCGGTCGGAATATTATAGTTTTTTTACAAGAAAAATAGCATAAAAATTGATTTTAAATAGCGGTTGACATGCTTCGAAGTACGGTAATGGAATATTTTGACATTTTTTGTCACGAAACGCGTCGGGCGTTCTTTACCCATCGGATAGTGTCTTGAACGCACGAACAAAACGCCGCTATTTGGATATAACTATGGATTATTTGGAACCAAACCAACATTTGTTATTGAAGTAGAAGTCCTGGGAGTGCATTCTGACGAAGACAGCAAAGGTAATCAAACTTTTCTAATAGTAAATCGGAGTTTGGTGAGTACCACACTTGGTGGGTGTCAAAATAGCTAGCCTGTGATGGCCGGGCTATCTACTCAGAATATGGCAAAATGTGCTTTCACCGAAAAGCTATTTTAAAATCGGACATAGCGAGTGCATAGAGGAGTTCTGTATCTATAATTCTTAAAATAATTGTTATGTTTTTTGTGAACGTTTATTGTGAGTAATTTAGTAAATTCACCGGAAGTGTTCGGTGGGAATGCTAGTCACATGCTAGTCACATGCTAATGTAAAAAGCTGGTTTTTGATATAAATATGAACTTGATTGAACAGACATGCATGTATTGTATAACATAATGTCCTAGGAGTGTCATCTGATGAAGATCATCAAAGGTTAGTGCTGCATTTAGCTGTGGTTTGGGTTTATGTGACATTATATGAATCCTACAGACGAAGAACCATATATGTGACAATTTTTCCATTTTAAGATAATCAGTTATTTTTATATTATTAATTGTGTGTACCACATTAGGTGTTTTATGGTTGACAAATAATTCACCATACTCATATCTTCCAACAACAATTGATATTTTTTTGTTATTTCAAAAAATACTTATTTTATTGCTGTTTTAATTTTTAGAATGTGGAAGAACAGTATATCTCCAGCGATGATTTCAGTTTGTGGAAGAACAGTATATGTGACATTTTGCATGACACTTGTAAGATGTCCTTTTTTAACACCTGATATGATGTTTTAAGTACTTTCAAGTACAGATGCCCTTCATGTAAGTAACTTAAATGCAATATGTAGTTAATTAATTTGTATGGAGGTTCATTTAAAGGTGGTCGATCAACTTTAGCACTGATGACTTTTCTTAAAAGTTGAGTCATGAAATCTTAGTCTCATTTAAAATGAAGCCCTCAATGTGAACATACCATAGAATAACTACAAAAATTGAATAAATTTAATTGTATTCTATCAAAAGAAGCACAACTTGTACATATCAAATATGGATCAATGTGATGTGCCAATATGCATGTCCATTATGCAGGTCCCTAAGGTCAATATTACAAAACGTTCAGAAAACCATTCTCTTTGCGTTTAACACTATGATCAGCAATTAAGTTTTGAATTGCGTTAAACCCATGCTAAAGGCAAGAAATGTCCTTCTGTACGGAGGTGACAGCAGTAAATAAGTTAACTGCTTAGAGTTAATGCTAAATGTGGTGACAGAGAGATGTACTGTATATTGTAATGAATAAAAAAAGGGAATGATTAGGATATTTTATTGTTAGAACAACATGTTGCATGTTGATGGGATGTTAGTAAACTATTTTCTGTGCAATACCTGTGACTTTTAACCACCTCACTGAGGTGATCTGTAGTCCAGCTGGTCGCTTGAGGACAGAATCTGGAAGGTGCCTGAAGTCTTCACATTGCATCCTCATCACCTTGAATGGTTTCGTTGGTTGTGCTTCAAGTATCATCTTTGAAACATCATCAGGTGTATGAAGGACTGACTCCTTGCACCTCTTCTCGATGGTGGCAAAAGATCGATCACAAGGAAGAAAAGAATGACCAGAGACCATGAACTTCTGCTCAACTTGGGTAAAGTAACCCATAGAGACGAGCATCGACATCAGATTGAGCATCCGCCAGTTGTTATTCTGCCCACAGCATCTGTCACTGAAGATGATCAACTTGCGCACCTCTGGTTTGGTGAGTGGCGTGAATTTTGTCTTCACCCACTTCAATATGCAGCTTGCTACCTCAATGGACCCTCGGTGTGCAATCCCCTCATGCCAAAAACACATGTATGCAGGATCTTCTTTTCCAAGTTCCTGGATGCAAAGGTTAAAATTTGACAGCTGCCGCTGATAGTAGACATTGGAGTGGGTCAGATTAGGGGTGTACATCACCCCCTATAGATCCACAGAAATGACATGGCAGTCAGCATTGGCTTTAGCCCACTCAGTGTCACTTTGAAGCTGTGTGTAGGCCTTTTCGGCTTTTCGATGGTGCAACTCACTTTCAACTGCAATCTTCCTCTTCTCCTCTTCAGATGTTGCTGCTGACATCTTAGTGAAGAATGCGTCACATTTGCCACAGGTGTCACTCCTGGGTTGGCCGAAATTGAGACTGCTGTTTGAAAATGTCCCTATAAACCCAGAATTTTGCAGATGATGTGGTATTCTTCTCTTTGTAGAACATATACATTTATTGATAGTAAAACATATACTGTAGCACATTCAGGGTATTGCTTGATCAGGACCCCCATCTTTCACACACTCCCAACCTATACACAGAATGAGTTTGTATTGCACCATTGTGTAACACTGCACTTTTAGAGTTAACGTTACGTATCATGACTGTCAAAGTTAAACTATGCAAGTGTTCAATATAGCTATTATAATAGGAGTTTTGTCCTATTTCTAACCTGTTCTAAGCCGGAGAGAATCAACGCTTGTTGTTTCTCGTATGGGACAGTGTAGAAACTGTTGAACAGATGTAGCTTGCGCTCATCAGTCAACTTTCCACAATCCTTTCTGCACGTCGTGGAACACGCTCTTCCCTGCAGGATACAGTGTAACATTACATATAACTAGCTAGCTACTGTAGCCATGTCGAAACATCCGGTGGATGGACAAAAAGTAGCTAGCTATGTTTCTTCTATAATCTAGCAATAACATTTGTAACGATAGTGTATAAATTAGTAGCCAACGAACTTTAGCTAATATGTTTTCTCTATAGTTACAAATTAGACAACCCAGAACATACCTGTTAGTTACTGTACTCTATAGCTAGCTAGCTTGATTGTTTGATATACGGTTCTTCCACATACCTCTTTTGGACAGCTTTTCACAGTGTTTTCTTGACCCTTACGATTTGTATAGGGTTTTCCCGCATTCCGTAAGATCTTCCTTTGCCTGTCTTTCCATTCTTTTAGTTTTGTTTTACGTTTCTTTCCCACATTTCGGCGATTTTCATCAGCAACAGAAAAGTTGTGCGCTTATCCGTCCATTCTGAGTGGTGCACATAAACGGTTATTCCACGAGAGCCTATCTTTAAATTTAAAAATATTGTTAATTAGCGCGTGGAAAGCTTGTGAAACCGGTTCACTATAGAAAAAGGGTGTCCAAATAAATTTCTCATGTATATCTCTTTTTTTTTTCAAATGTCACATATACGGTTCTTCATCTGTAGGATTCATATGCTAGCTTGAAAAATGGGTGTCTGATTATTTCTGGCTGGGTACTCTGCTGACATAATCTAATGTTTTGCTTTCGTTGTAAAGCCTTTTAGAAATCGGACAGTGTGGTTAGATTAACGAGAGTCTTGTCTTTAAAATGGTGTAAAATAGTCTTATGTTTGAGAAATTGAAGTAATAGCATTTCTAAGGTATTTGAATATCACGCCATTACACTGGCTGTTGAGTAGGTGGGACGCAAGCATCCCACTGGCCCAGAGAGGTTAAGAACACATTCTTATTTAGCCCCTAGAGGTTAATCTAACCACATTGTCCGATTTCAAAAAGGCTTTACAGCGAAAGCAAAACATTAGATTATGTCAGGAGAGTACCCTGCCAAAAATAATCACACAGCCATTTTCAAAGCAAGCATATATGTCACAAAAACCAAAACCACAGCTAAATGCAGCACCAACCTTTGATGATCTTCATCAGATGACACTCCTAGGACATTATGTATTACAATACATGCATGTTTTGTTCAATCAAGTTCATATTTACATAAAAAACAGCTTTTTACATTAGCATGTGATGTTCAGAACTAGCATACCCACCGAAATCTTCCGGTGAATTTACTAAATTACTCATGATAAATGTTGAAAAAATACATAACAATTATTTTAAGAATTATAGATACAGAACTCCTTTATGCAATCGCGGATACAGATTTTAAAATAGATTTTTCGACGAAAGCACATTTTGCAATATTCTGAGTACATAGCTCGGCCATCACGGCTAGCTATTTTGACACCCACCAAGTTTGGGGTTCAGTAAACTCAGAATTACTATTAGAAAAATTGGATTACCTTTGCTGTTCTTCGTCAGAATGCACTCCCAGGACTTCTACTTCAACAACAAATGTTGTTTTGGTTCCAAATAATCCATAGTTCTATTCAAATAGCTCAATTTTTTTCGTGCGTTCAGGTCACTATCCGAAGGGTGACGGATAAAAAAGCCAGACTACAGTTTGCAACTGCACATGGGGACAAAGATCATACTTTTTGGAGAAATGTCCTTTGGTCTGATGAAACAAAAATAGAACTGTTTGGCCTAAATGACCATCGCTATGTTTGGAGGAAAAAGGGGGAGGCTTGTAAGCCGACAAACACCATCCCAACTGTGAAGCACGGGGGTGGCAGCATCATGTTGTGGGGGTGCTTTGCTGCAGGAGGGACTGTTGCACTTCACAAAATAGATGGCATCATGAGAATGGAAAATTATGTGGATATATTGAAGCAACATCTCAAGACATCAGTCATGAAGTTAAAGCTTGGTCATCGCAAGGCCCTGACCTCAATCCCATAGAAAATATGTGGGCAGAACTGAAAAAGCGTGTGCGAGCAAGGAGGCCTACAAACCTGATTCAGATACACCAGCTCTGTCAGGAGGAATGGGCCAAAATTCACCCAACTGATTGTTGGAAGCTTGTTGGAAGTCTACCCAAAATGTTTGACCCAAGTTAAACAATTTAAAGGCAATGCTACCAAATGCTAATTGTGTGTATGTAAACTTCTGACCCACTGGGAATGTGATGAAAGAAATAAAAGCTGAAATAAATAATTCTCTCTACTATTATTCTGACATTTCACATTCTTAAAATAAAGTGTTGATCCTAACTGACCTAAGACAGGGAATTTTTACTAGGATTAAATGTCAGGAATTGTGAAAGTTTAAATGTATTTGGCTAAGGTGTATGTCAACTTCCGACTTCAACGGTACATCTGACGGGGGGAGCAAATATTGGTGTATTGATATTTGCATTAAACTTTTCTGTACATAACCAGCTAACAACAAACGTTCCAACAACTTTAGAGAACGTTCCATTGAGAGTCTCATTAGGTCATTACCTACCGTTTTAATTGGAGTGTTCCTGTGTTCCAGTGATGTGCAAGGACTATTTCCAACATACCATTCTCGTAGCCCTTTCCTGCCATCAAATGACCAAATCTCCCTCTAGTGGCTTCATGGGTGGAATGTTATTAATATTTTTTATAATTTTATAATTAAGAAATATTATTTAAAAAAACATTCCAATTAAATGTGTCTAGAATATTAATATCATACACAGAATAACCATGTTCTGTTTGGTGTGACATTAAGGGAATGCTCTTCTTAATCTAATGCCAAAACATGCTAAATAGGTTCTTAGGAGGTTTTTGCTAACAGACATAGAATTTTCTCCCTAACTAACAGAAAACTGAACTCTCAAACATCAGAAGAACATGACATGTAACATAACAAAAATGTTCTCTCTCCCAAGAATTGTTAGCTGGGTATACACTGTATAGAGGAGGGGTGCATATTTATATTTGT
Source organism: Salmo trutta (assembly GCF_901001165.1). NCBI lineage: Eukaryota > Metazoa > Chordata > Actinopteri > Salmoniformes > Salmonidae > Salmo > Salmo trutta. Next base: position 34,705,623 of record NC_042963.1, read on the forward strand.
GTTGCACTTGCATTCAAACACTATACACTCCTTCCAACATATTAAGGAAGTGGTTGTGTGTATTTGCGCCGTGAATCAACAAGGTCAACAAGCCCAGCCAGCAGGTTTAGCAAACCGCCCCCTGTGAATCCTCTGTGAATCCTCTGTCTTGGCTGTTGACACTGATCACAGTCAGCTTGGCCATGGCTGTAATGCGGACATGGCCAGGGCACTGGGTGGAGTGTGTGAGCCCCTATGGAATGTGTGTCCTGCTTTCATTGAGTATCTGTAATCTTTCAGTTCAAGCCCTGCCAGCTCCCATCTCTCTCTCTCTCTCTCTCTCTCTCTCTCTCTCTCTCTCTCTCATTCCTCATGCTCCTCTAGTTGTCCATCCTTTCTCCTTCTCCCTCTTTCTCTAGCTGTCCTCCAGTCATCCTCACACTCTCCCTCTCCATCTTCATAAAAAAATGCAGTCATCCCTCTCTCTTTTCCTTGTCTGTCCCCCTCCCTCTCTCCCTCTTTCTCTCTCTCCTTCTCTCATTTCTGCAGTAATGAGCATGCTCTAGCCACAGGCCCAGCCGTGGTGCTAGTTAATCCTCCCATTCAGCAGTAAGGTCATTTAGAGTAGGAGCACCCAGAGCCCCTTCTAACAGTTAATTAAACATTCCTGCTGCTGCCTCGTTACCTCCATCTCTAAAAACACTCCCCCTTTACCACTCCCCTCCAAACCCAACCTCCCCCCTTTGGCACCTCTCCCCTTCTATAAACCTTCCCTACTCCCCCACCTTCCACAGCCCTCCAAAACCATTCTGCCTAATAGGGTAGATTTGGAGGCTCTGAATGCCCATGCGTGTTTACATTGAACACAGGCCACAGTCACCCCTCCCTGGCTGGTGATTGATGGAGGGGGAGAGGGCTCTTTGCTGATGACACCGCAGTCACAGTTCTCTTCAGCCAGGTGATGTTCTGTACGTCAGTGAAATTAAGAACAGAGTGTGTGAATTTCATTTATTTTCTGCAGTAGGTTGCCATTTTGTGCTATTGTCAGATCAATAGTTAGGGAATATTGACAAACTTGTATAAAAAATGACCAACAATCCTTTTGGATTGGTTGAAACCCTCTGGAAGTACAGCGCATTCAAACAATATTCAAACCCTTTAACCACATTTTGTTACGTTACAGTCTTATCCTAAAATAGATTAAATTATTTTCTTCCCTCATCAAACTACACACAATATCTCATAATGACAAAGTGAAATTTTAGCAAATGTATTCAAAATTAAAAACAGAAGTACGTTATTTACATAAGTATTCATAGCCTTTGCAATGAGACTCGAAATTGAGCTCGGCTGCATCCTGTTTCCATTGTTCATTCTTGAGATGTTTCTACAATTTGATTGGGGTCCACCTGTGGTAATTTCAATTGATTGGACATGATTTGGAAAGGCACACACTTGTCTATATAAGGTCCCACAGTTGACAGTGCATGTCAGAGCAAAAACCAAGCCATGAGGTTGAAGGAATTGTCCGTAGAGCTCCGAGACTGGATTCTGTCGAGGCACAGATCTGGTGAAGGTTACCAAAACATGTCTGCAGCATTGAAGGTCCCCAAGAACACAGTAGCGTCCATCATTCGTAAACGGAAGAAGTTTGGAACCACCAAGACTCTTCCTAGAGCTGGCCGCCCAGCCAAACTGAGCAATCGGGGGAGAAGGGCCTTGGTCAAGAAGGTGACCAAGAACCCAATGGTCACTCTGACAGAGCTCCAGAGTTTCTCTGTGGAGATGGGAGAACCTTCCAGAAGGACAAACATCTCTGCAGCACTCCACCAATCAGGCCTTTATGGTAGAGTGGCCAGACGGAAGCCACTCCTCAGTAAAAGGCACATGACAATCCGCTTGGAGTTTACCAAAAGGCACCTGAAGGACTCTCCGACCATGAGAAACAAGATTCTCTGGTCTGATGAAACCAAGATTGAACTCTTTAGCCTGAATGCCAAGCATCACAACTGGAGGAAACCTGGCACCATCCCTACGGTGAAGCATGATGATGGCGGCATCATGCTGTGGGGATAGTCAGGATTAAGTGAAAGATGAACGGAGCAAAGTACAGAGAGGTCCTTGATGACCTGCTCCAGCGCGCTCAGGACCTCAGACTGGGGCGAAGGTCCACCTTCCAACAGGACAATGACCCTAAGCAGACAGCCAAGACAACGCATGAGTGGCTTCAGGACAAGTCTCTGAATGTCCTTGATTGGCCCAGCCAGAGCCCAGACTTGAACCCGATCAAACATCTCTGGAGAGCCCTGAAAATAGCTGTGCAGCAACGCTACCCATCCAACCTGACAGAGCTTGAGAGGATCTACAGAGAAGAATGGGAGAAATTCCCCAAATACAGGAGTGCCAAGCCTGTAGTGTCATACCCAAGATGCCTTAAGGCTGTAATCACTGCCAAAGGTACTTCAACAAAGTAATGAGTAGAGGGTCTGAATACTTATGTAATATGTATACTTATATTTCAGTTTTTGCTTTTGTCATTATGGGGTATTGTGTGTAGATTGATGAGGGGAAAAAACGATTTTATCACTTTTACAATAAGGCTGTAACTTAACAAAATGTGGAAAAAGTCAAGGGGTCTGAATACTTTCCGAATGAACTGTATATTGAAGGAGTTTAACAGAATACCTGTCACTCACTACTTACCACTAAATCACAACAGTTTATCCATCCTTTCAGAGAGTAAACCTCATAATCAACGTGATGATGACACATTCACATTTACATTAATTACTTAAAATAATGAGTTAATTACTTTTTGCAAACATTGTGAAGTATTTCATAACGGGTGTGTTTTTTCTTCTTCTATGTGATTAGATGGGCATTTTACAGGAATTTAAGGAATTCACTCAGTGCTTCTCTGCACCCTCATTCTACTGATAAAGTTTCTACCCTATAAATGACCTCTGTCTCACCCTCCTTCACCCAAACCGCCTTGAAACACCAATACACCAGTCATAAAACACTGGCATGTCTAATTGCCTCCTTATATTTGGGTTAACTCTTCTTCTCTTTTTCTCCTATCACTCATTGCCATTCATGTCAGAGGTCATTTGGCCATTGTCATTAAACAGTTTTTTCCCCCTATCTGTTTTGTAGTAGCTTGACTTGCCCCCTCCCCCCTCCCTCTGTCTGTACTCTATGTCATTCAGACTGTTGAATTCTGTCAGGTTGTCATGGTTAAATGTGACAGACATGCTCGATTCGGTCTTCTGTAGCAAAATTTGAAGACTGTGTTTTTTTACATTGGATAAAAGTAGAGACTCAGAGCTAGAAAATTGTATATCATACACTACAGTTGTGGAACAATGGGTAAGTAATTCTGTTTTGAAAGTTGATAAACTTGTAACCTCACTTTTGATAAAAAGGCCCTTGAATGCTTTGGTTCCTACTGGAGAGCTCTTTGTCTGCATCCATTCAGCATCGTTCACACCCTTTTAAGCTTTAGCCCCACCCATCTCTTTAAGGATTCACATGTGAGGCTATTTACTCAACAACCAAAGATGGCTGGTTTATACTATGGGTGTGTCCTTAATTTTTTTCTGGAGTGCCAGAGTGTGCTCTGGGCGTTTGTAAACTCAGAGCGTTGTCAGATTGGCCGTTTGTAAATTCAGAGCATTTCGCTCTCGAAGCTTCAAAGTGCACACTGGATGGTCTGGCCGAAAAGTAGGGTTCATCCGAGTGTTCGGCCCTAACAACAGCAGTCAAGCACTCAAGCTAACTGGCTAATGTTGGCTAGCTTGCTAGCTACAGTTCACGTCTGACCATTTTACTCACGCTAGCAGAGCTGGTTCGGCTGGTTTTATGTTATCCAGAGTTTTGGTGACTGAAACTGTGTTGCTAGCAACATTTTAGGTAGGCTTTTTTGCCAACATTTACTGACACCGGCCATATTCAACGGGTGTTGAGTGTTCGTAAATTAGTCAGTTATTCTGCATTCTGGCACACTAAGACGAGAGTGCTCTGAAATTGGAGTAGATAGTCGTGTAATAGAAACATGTAATATCTGAAAATGTAGCTAGCTAGACTCTCTTACCCGTATACATGGATGGACACTTCTCTCTGTCTGTCACAGATGCCATGGCTGCCCTTTGTTTGAAGATATAATCCAGAGACAGGTGTTTTACAGCAGCCTTCTGTGTGAGATCTTTTCGACTCTGTCTGCATATTTGCAATCAAACCACAGATTTTTCTCTGTCTCCTTAGCTATCACACTCTAATTCCACTGATTTCAAAACTCAGTCCCCCAGAAAGTGGAGAGCAACACTTATGCAGTTCACTACGTGACATTTTTCAAAAGAACTGCGTTAGAAAGGATTACCTGCACATACCGACCAGCTCATGTTATAGACATGTTGTGACTTTACTTCCATTAATCTGATGACTGTTATGTATCGAATCAACTAACTATGTTTAATTGTTACCAGATAAAATTAATCCTATAACAATGAACTAATTAGGAATTTGGGGCACCATGAGAAAGGTTGTTTAAAAAGTTACCATCTCCCGAATTAAACTATACAGTTCTTTACCTATCACATCCATAAAAAAGTAAATGTATTAAATCATAACCTCTTATCATATCATCTGCCACAGCATCCACAGAAGGTGGCGCCCCTCCACGGTCGGGCGGCGCTCAGCGGTCGTCGTCGCCGGCTTACTAGCTGCCACCGATCTATGTTTCTGTGTTTGGTTTTGTCTGTCTAGGTCTGCACCTGTTCCTTGTTTGTAATGAGTGTGGGGGGGGTATTTAGTTTGTCTTTTTTGTTCAGGTATTCGTGCGGGATTGTTTTGTGTCATTTCGAAGGGCTGTTCGTATTTTGACGCTGCCTGTTAGTTCAGCGTTCTGTGGAGCTGTCAATTATTATTGCCGGGCTGCGCCCCGTTCTCTTTATTGTTTTGGAGCTGTGCTCCAGTTGGGTGTTTAGGCGCACCCAGTATTGCGGCTGCCTATTTTTCCAAACAGTGTTAATAAACATCTGTGTTTTTGGACCTCCGTCTCCTGCCCTTGACTCTGACCCTTCCTGCTACACTGATAGCCATGACATCATCATTCTGAACAGTTGTAACCGTCTTGGATCTGCATAAACCCCAGCCTTACTTACGGTTCAGTACTACACAAATTGGTTTAATTATTTACTAACTAGCTATCGAAATAACTGCAGTAACGAGTTGACACAATATGGTGGCTTTTTACACAATGACATGACATTTTTACACAATAACATGGAGAGGGAGAGAGAGAGAAAAAGAAAGAGAGACACTTATCATTGATACATTTTAGAAACTATTATCACAGTAGTCATAGACTTTGCACACAAACCGCCTGTTTGAAGTAAGAAGTCCTGAATCTATTTTACATTACGTGTGAATGCCTTCATTCGCCATTTATCTCTGTCAGAACCAGCCCTCCTTAGGAAGGTTGTTAGCCTTTCAGCAGCACTCTTGAATGTCTCTGAGCTGTCTCCTCTTTCCCATCTTCTACTGTTGTTCAATCTGGAAGATACTCCTTGGAAGATAGGCTAGCCAGCCATGTCGACGGTTCCCATTGGAGATGAGAGTAGTAGGACACGGTGACTTGAGAAGAGTAGTAGGATGGTCCCACTTAAATTGGCTTTTCTAGATATTTGACTTAGGACAGCTGATCAGCCTTACCAGTGATTGTCTGGAAGCTGAGCTTCTCACCTTTTCCTCGTGTTGATATTCAAGGTTCAAACCAGTCTGGACGTGAGCTGCAGCTCTACAAGCCTCTCTGGTCTGGGAGGTGGGTTTATTTTCTTCACCTCATGTTGAGGTTCAAAGTTCCAACCATTTCGAACGTGTAGCTACCACTTTACATTTTCTGATCTAGTGTTTATTTGTCCAACAATCCTTTTATGCACTCTGGCCGAAGGGGACGGCTCCATCAGGTTGACATGCTCTCTGACCTCACTCGGGCATGGCAACTTACTATTCACAGTTTATAGGAGATAGATTCTCTTATGGCACCTAAAATCACATTCATATATTACCAAAAATACCTTCATCATTTTCATCTTTCATATACAACGTTAAGGATGGAGACTTCATACCTATAGTGTATATACTTTTCAAGTTACAGTATTTCCTTTGTAACCATTTTAATGACATCACAAAATAACAACCCCATATGACATGATTATTCTTTACATCACATACATAGAAATATTGTTCCAGTATTCGCTTTTAGGATGTGTTAGAGTTTCGGCGGGAAGACTGTCTGTGTTGACAAAGCACATTCCTTGGTGAATTTTGGAGAGGGAGATCTCTCTGGATCTCCTCTCCTTTAATTCACAACAGGGTGTGAGCTGTCAAACAGGCCCAGTTCCCTCCTCCCCTCTTCTGTGGGTGAGAGATTTTGATTTTATTTTATTTTGATCTCTTTTAGTCCTCATTTGGACTAATCTTCCAAGAGTCCTTAAACATTAAAATACAATTTATATACGAACACATTTTCACATATAACACACTATTACAAACATACATAATATACTAACATAATGAACCAATAAATACTCAATCTAAAAAATATTGATTCTTCATCTACTGTAATCCCACAACATTTCTCTGTATTATATTTAAATCATTTTAAAATAATGTTTACATTTATATATGGAAAGGTTTCTGGTTTGCTCAGTTAATTTATTCAATTTCTTTATTGCTCTAAATCGAAATGTTCTTTTGCCTATTTCTCTTTTCTGTCTGGATAACGCATAGATGGTGGACAATCTATTCCTAGTATTTACGGAATGTCTGTCTCTTACCAACTGATTACCGATGTGAATAGAACTTGGCCGTTTTAAATTATGTATATTATGAAATAAAATAAGCATGTTTTTTTCAATTATCTTGTCGATCGATGACCAACCAAGAACATTGCGCATGACTGCAACAGAAGAACCATATCTCCACCGTAAAACAATCCTTGCTGCTTTGTTCTGTGCAATCTGCAGCCTCCTAACTTCACTTGATGATGCACTTCCCCAGACCACAGAACAGTAGTTCACTTGACTCTCAATTAATGCTTGTGTTATTTGCTGAAGAATTTTTCCTGGTAAATATTTAGCTATCCATCTGATTATGCATGCTGTTTTAATATTTTTTTTACACAGATTAGTTATTTGAGACGACCATGATAAGCAGTTGTCTAGCTGTACTCCCAATAGTTTGGTTTCTGCCACTTCTTCAATTTGTACTCCTCCCATACTTAATTGTATCCCATGCTGTTTTGGCCTTTTCCTAGTGGAACAGACCAACATAACTTTGGTTTTCTTGGTGTTTAAAACAAGTTTGTTCTGGCAAACCCACTCCCTGATATTCTCCAAATCTCCTTGTAAAGCTTGCTGTACGTGTTGAACCAATTGTCACGCTGCATAAATTGTAGTATCATCTGCAAATATAGTAGCTTGAGTTTCAGCTAAGGCATAGGGAAGGTCGTTGGTATATATTAAATAGAGAATATATGGTTATTGTCATCAGTTGCCAAGCTGATCTGACCCATTCGAATCCTCACAGGACAGTCGTGACAGAAGCGTGCTACATGGCAGACCAATCCAAACTAATCTCTCGGCATGTCAAGCCCTCTCATTATCTCAGCAAATCATGGCCCGGGGGAAGGTTGCCGCCTTTTTCTTTGGCTAAACCAACTAGGCTCGTAATTTAACATTTTTATTCGTATTTACAGATGGCATACAAGTTTATTATTAAGGCACATGAAAGTTAATATGTTCCAGAAGGTATTTCTGCCAAAAAACACATTTTGATTTAAAAAAAAGTTTACGTTCAAATGGCTCTCCTGTGAAGTAGTGACACGCGACAGACGACTAGTTTCCTGAAACAAGTCACATATGGCCAGTCTCTCTCTCAACTCTACTCTCAAGACTCCAGCCTCTTAATCACAGAGCAGCAGGGTATCTCTCTATTTTTCTCTTTTTCTCACTTCATAGCTCAGCTCGACAGGTATAAAACCAGTTCCAGTCAGTTATCCAATCAGCCAACCAGAGGCAAGCAATCATCTGTGCTCATTTCCGTTGCAGTGAGTTTGTGTTTGAGTGTGTTATCTTCAGACGCGCTAACAGAGCCCTCATTCATACTCAGGCCTCTATAACAGGCCATAGAAAGAGTGATTTGGGTGGAGGTTTGTCGCAGAAGGAGGGGTTGTGTGTGGGGAGTTGTATTGTTAGACTAATCCGCAGTGACTAGAAAGTTGTACGCTGTGCAAATACTGCAGCCCTGCTTCGCAGTAAAGCCCCATCTGGTTTTCCTAACATTGAGATAAGGGCTGGGCTAGCAGGGGAGTCCCTCTTTTAATGGTCTGAATGTTGAATCTTATATGGCTGTACTGTGTAGTCAGTGTCAGCATTATGGCCTGTCTCCTATAGCAAACCCCCCGACAGAGAGAGATAGAAGGTGAAAAGGAGAATGAGAGACACACTAAGAAACAGAGAGAAAGATAGAATGAAGGGCAGGAAATAGTTGAACCTTCAACTCTCACTTTATCTCTCTTTCTCTCTCCTGCTCTCCTCCTCACTCACCATCTCTCTCTCTTTTTCTCTCCTGTTCTCCTCCTCACTCTCCATCTCTCTCTTTTTCTCTCCTCCTCTCCATCTCTCTCTCTCTCTATCTCTCTCCCTCACTCCCCATGCTTCTTCAGTTGTACAACCCATCACACTTGCACGCAAGCAGGCAGACACACACACACACACACACACCCTGAGCTATAAGGGTCATGAATAAACCCGTGTGCAGTGCGTTAATAAGACATTTTAATGTGCATTTGAACTCCCATAGTTTATGATGATGCCAGTGGAGGCTGTGTTTTGATCTGTGGCGGTAAAGACAGAGGGGTGAAGAGAGGAGGTTTCTCTGGCTGTCTGATGGCAGGTTGTTGGCAGAGACAGGACCATATAGATATTTCACCTCGTTTGATGGGTGCAGAGGCTTGTAACACAGCCTGCGGGCTGCATGTTGGGTGTTGTGATGCTGCATGCTCCATGGATGATGTCTTTACACAAACGTTGCTTTCTTCAGGGAGTAAACTATTGCCCAACCCTAAACTGGCCTGAGGTGGTAAACGTTCACCTCAATCATTAAAAACACTACTATAGCATTCACAATCATGGGGCTGGACTATTGGAAGGATTTCTTCTTTCAATACATTTTTCCTTTGCTTACAAAACCTGTTGGCAATAGTGAGAGATTGGCTTGAAAGTTCAAATTCTTATATCAAAAGAGTATAATGATAAGGTTGAACAATGTCTGGTGGTACACCTTACAGATCAGCTGCATGTGTTGGGAGTCATTGCATTCAGTGATTGTGGGTTAATCTCTGTAGCTTTGCATTAGACATTGGCTTGCTACATAGTCTTCATCCTGATCTGGGGCGCTTTAGATGCTTTAAAGGCCTGCTAAATCCAGGCCATGGTAATCTGCAAGTCATCTGCATAGAACTGAATAAAACCAGAGCTTACAATGGAAATGGAGATCGACAGCAACAAGGGAAACTTGTTCAACAAAGTGTTGCTTTATTTCAGCACCCCTTCAAAACCCACATGCATAATCTATGGGGGTTCAGATTGGGGCTCTGAATATCCCAAAAGACAGAGCTTCCCTTTTTTTCTGTTGTTCGTATTTAGGAATTCCCTTATCTCACCCCAGCAGTGGTGTTGCAGAGAAAAGAGCAAGCTATTCTATTGTGTGCCCTTTGGAGTCCCAGTGCTGTTTGATAGTGTTTTCTATGGGTCACTTGACACCCCTCACACGCACGCACACAAAGACGCACCAAAGCGCACACGCACACATACACACATAAATGCACATGTGCATGCAAGTGCACACACGTGCACACACGCAAACGGGTGCACGCAGGCAAACACAAATAGACACACACCGACACACAGATACACCGACACACACACACACACACACACACACACACACACACACACACACACACACACACACACACACACACACACACACACACACACACACACACACACACACACACACACACACACCCATGCAAGCACACGTGCACCCACACACACAACCCACCCTCCCGTACCCATCCACATTGTTTGCCTCTTCTATTCTTCCCTAACCAGATTCAGGGTATTTTCTTCAGGGTGTGTGTGTGGTTGTTTGGCAGAAGGATTGTGGGGGGGGGGGGGGGGGGGGGGGGGGGGGTAAGTGTGTAGGTGTTTGGGGGGTACGTGAGATTTGTGGTTGGTTTGAAACCCTGAATGGTTTGGTGCCTGGTAGCAGTGAGGCAGGGTGAACCCAACAGCCACAGAAGCATATGGAGCCTCCAGAACAATCAAATGACCTTTTTCTTCTCCCCTCTTCTCCCCACTTTCTCTTTTTCTTTCAGAATTGATCACAGCCCTTTGAGTTGGTCCACCCCGGTCAACCCCGGGGGACCAACTCACCAGGAATAACTGTGCTGCTAGCTCACATAATGGATTTGAAGACAGACCCAGGAAGAATTCTGAATATGTTTCTTTCCTCACCGTTTTATATTTTACTTTTGCATATGATACATTATCATAATTTGAACAGTTTTTCACAGCAGAAAAATTATCCTACAGCAACAGGAAATGTGAATTATTGTGCGGATTATAATTAGGGGAGAGTGGTGGAATTGAGCCACCTTTGTTTCTATGAAACCATACAGAAAAGTAATAATTTGACCAAATATTAAGGAAGAGTCTGTGAAGGATGAAACCACATGGAAAAGTGGTAAGCAAGTTAGGTCTAAAAAGCTGTAATTCACAAGTCCAATGAATTTATAGGTTTCATGATGCTTGTATCTAAACCAAAGTAGATAATTTTAAGATTGATCTATACATCAGTTGATGTCTCTATAAGCTTCAATATGAGGTCCACAAACTAGCATGGAAAGTGCATCCTTGTAGCTCTGTGGGTTAATATAATCAACATGTTTGCATTGGAGTAAGTTGAGTCAATGGTTGAGCCAACGGCAAGTAGGCCAAATTGATGTGTTTTACTCCCAGGCTTACTGCAGGGCATTATTTTGTTTATTTATTTATTTTTATTTAACCTTTATTTAACTAGGCAGGTCAGCAAAGAAAAAATTCTTATTTACAATGACGGCCTACCCCGGCCAAACCCTAACCCGGACGACGCTGGGCCAATTGTGTGCCTCCCTATTTTTTGTGGGATTTTAGGTAACAACGGGGCTTGGCCTATGTTTAAAGTGTAAAAAACGTCCAAAGTGTTTGTTAGGTGTGAAGCCTGTGTTAAAATATGCTTAAAATGACTAAAAGACAAAAAAGCGATTGTGATTGTGTTGAATTGTGTTTGGGAAATAAAGATAGACATGGTTTTAAAAAGGTAGTGGTAATGTTTCATTCAGTAAAAACATTTGTAGGCGGCTTAACTTAACCTGCCCCACGGCTCAACTCACCCCATACCCGGGGTAAGTTGTGCCAAAATACCACTTTTTTTGGACAAGCTATGTTTTCAAAACTGTAATTTGTACAATTATTCTGATTATTTCCAGGTATACACAATATCCTGAAATATATGTAGAGCTCTTTGTTAGAAAGAACACTACCCTGAGTGTACAAAACATTAACGACATCTTTGCATGACATAGTTTGAGCAGGTGAATCAAGATGAAAGCTATGATCCCTTATTGATGTCACTTGTTAAATCCACTTCAATTTGTGTAGATAAAGGGGAGGAGACAGATTAAAGAAGGATTGTTAAGCCTTGAGACAATATAGACGTATTGTATTGTATTCAGAGGGTGAATGGGCAAGACAAAAGGAAACCCAAAGGACATCCAGCCAACTTAACACAACTGTGGGAAGCACTGGAGTCAACGTGGGCCAGCATCCTTGTGGAGCCCTTTGGACACCTTCTAGAGTTCTTTGTGCACCTTGTAGGGGGGGACTGATGCTGAATGTAAAAAATGGCTCAGCTTACCCCACTCTCCCCTAATGGACATTTGTTTTGATACACTTTCTATTAGTGCAAATCCAGTCAGAATTGTTCAAATGGAATTTACAAAGTTTAGAAGCCTTTTTCAACCTTAGATACAAGTTTGCATTTCCTGCCGTGCAGGACATTTCATGCAACAACAGGGTGATCAAATTAACATCTCTATCTGTACCAATAAGATACTAAAGGCCTAGGTCTCCCACTGCAGGAGAGATCAGTGCTATCCGGGATCCTTGGGACGCCACTACCCTAAACCCTAACCCTAACCTTAACCCCTACCCTTACCCTAAACATTTTAAACATCAACTTCAATGGGGTATGGATATACCAAGGATTCCGGATAGCATGGACTATGCAGGAGAGTGTGTGTTTTCAATGACATGTGATGCTAAGCTGCATAACTTCCACTGACAAACATAAAGCACTGAAGATAAAGCTTTCCTATACAAGATGCATTTTAGCAGTACATCAACAACATAAGAATACTACCTTATGCAGTCTTCTGCAGCAGATAAGGGGGAAAACATTTTGGGTTGCACCTTGCATTCGTAGTAACCTTTGAACTTCCGTATACTGTTCCTTTTTTCATTTGTGGTCTCTCGCCATAGCAACAGTGGCATCCTTGGACATTTAAATGTGGAGGTATAGGGAGAATGACCTAGGAGGGGCAGAGGGGCGATGTACTGCAGGGGAGCTAGAGACTCACATATTGGGGGTAACCCACGAAGGAGTCAATGCCTGGGTGGCCAATTAGCAGAAAGGAAAGAAAAGACCCTGTGTCATCAACCAATGACGGCTAGGGGAGCGGAAAGGGGGAAGTATTTTTGTCTGCTTTCTTTTTCCTTTTCTCACTCACTCCCTCTCTCCTTTTCTCTCTCTCTCTCTCTCTCTCTCTCTCTCTCTCTCTCTCTCTCTCTCTCTCTCTCACTCTGTCTGTCAACTTAGTGTCCACTGTTCCCAAGGCAAACCTCCAGCGGAATACAGAATGAGGATCACTAGACTGGAAGCAGTGGGATCTCTGGAATGGTGCCCATTTATGCATGTGTGTGTGCATGTACTTGTGTGTTTGCGTATGTGCGTGTGAGTGTGAGAGTTGTAACAGAAATGTCCCAGTTTGTCCCCAGACAGACAAGTCTTTGGTAGTGTCCCATTGATTCCCAGTGAGGATGACAGAGCCCTTCTCTTTGCCTCCTCATACTGGCCCCAGTCCCTTTACTCCCTATAGCTAGCTAATGACCCAGTGGGATACATTCATCCCACCATGCCACAGGGATATAGCGAAAGAGACCGTTAGAAAAGTGAGTGCACACTAAATATTGATAATTACCCATTCTTAATTCTCTTACATCAAATTGTGAAGGACACCAGTTTCCTGTGAAACAGGTATTCTTTGGTAGTTTTCAATGTGGATGTGCATAACCTAATTCCGTTTCCCCAACCTGTGGTGTGACAGCAGGCTGCACTGTAAGTGACTGTCATAAGGTAATAAGGTCCTCCACCATGTATAGGCCCAAATTCCCCAGGGTTTGATTCATCTGCAATTTAGCTGTATAGGGAACATAGTGGACAGCTATGGGAGCTTCCTCTCCTCTCCTTTAATAAAAAACGGAGGACCACTGCAGAATAATAGAGATTAATTATAGTTTAGGCGGTTTATTTCTAAGTTGGTCTATAGTTTAATTAAGCAATAATGCCCGAGGAGGTGTGGTATATGGCCAATATACCACGACTAAGGGCTGTTCTCACGCACGACGCAACCATGGTATATTTGGCCATATAACACAACCCCCCGAGGTGCCTTATTGCTGTTATAGACTGGTTATCAATGTAATTAGAGCAGCAAATATAAATGTTTTATCTTACCCGTGGTATACGGTCTGATATACCACGGCTGTCAGCCAATCAGCATTCAGGGCTCGAACTACCCACTATGTAGTTTGTCTCTGTTGAGACAGTTACATACTGAGTCACAGACATATACTATTATGCTTTGATTTGCAGAAACTGGTTTGTGTAAAAAGGTTATTTGTGCAACGTAACTCTATGTTGATTTGGTTGGTGTGTGTGTGTGTGTGTGTGTGTGTGTGTGTGTGTGTGTGTGTGTGTGTGTGTGTGTGTGTGTGTGTGTGTGTGTGTGTGTGTGTGTGTGTTGGGGGATCTGCAGTCAGCTTTAACAACCATGGGCCTGTCAGTCAGAGTGGTGGAATTGAGAATAACTAATGAGTGTGTGTGTTTGTGTGTGCTTGGATACGGCAGGCCTGGAGTGGGGTGCTGTGTTTGGGTCTTTGTGTGTGTGTGTGAGGCAGGGTCGACCTTGTAGGGCTGGGCTGTGGGGCTCAGACAAAAGGCAGTGCAGGATTAGCCATCCAGGGACAAAGTGTTTGATTAGCATGAGAAAACATCTAGCTCTAGCCTGCAGTGCACAGCCAGGGAGGACAGGAGAGGAGAAAATAAAAGAGGAGAGAACTTCAATGGGGTATGGAGGAGGAGGAGAGGAGAGGACAGGACAGGAGAGGACAGGAGAGGACAGGAGGGGACAGGACAGGACAGGACTGAAGAGGAGAGGCGGGGACAGGAGAGGAGAGGAAAAGAGAGGACAGGAGGAGAGGATAGGAAAGCAGGCCTATGGTGTTTATGGAATGTATGCGTTCCTTTCACACTGTGTATGAAGTGTGTTTCACAGTGTGTGTGTGATCTAACTTAAATGTTAGGGTTAGGGTTACAGTTAGGGGTTAAGATTAGGTTTAGGGTAAGGGGTTAGGGAAAATAGGATTTTGAATTGGAATAAATATTTTGGTCCCTACTTAGATAGTAAAACCAATGTGTGTGTGTGCGTCTGTGTGTGTGTGTGTGTGTGTGGTGTGCCTCACAGTATATGGTATGGTGTTAAGTGTATGTGTGTGTATGTATGTGTTCCACAGTGTGTGTGGTTTGGGATCGGCATATTCTAATCTGTGGTATTAGTGTGTGTTGTATGGTACATGGTGTGTGTTCTTGCTGTGGTGAGCCCACTCAGATCCCCTGGTCCATTGTAGAGGTTGGAGAGGTTGTGTCCTAAGCCCCTGATCAGTGGATCTGTCACCTTTTCATTGGAGAGCCTCTCTCTTTCTGTGGATTAGGGAGTTGAGGGGATGATCTTACACTCCTCTATCTCCTTATCTTTCCTTTTGTCATCTTGGTCTGAGGGAGGACAAGAAGAAGAATACCTTTTTGGTTTGGGGGAGGGAACCCACTCCAGCCTGGCCAGAGAGGGGGAGGAGAGAAGGGGGAGGAGGAGAGATGAAAAGGGGATGGACAGGGAGATCGGGGTGTTATAGGACTGGGAACATTATCGATCTTCAGAAGAACATTATGGCCACAGGGAACCCTGTACTCACACATACGCTGGTGCGCATGCACAAACACACACAAACACATACAGAGACATACACACACACAGAACCAGGAAGATAACGAGTGTATTGTTTTAATTGGGTGGTGTCACCCGGTCGCCTCTGAGGTCATGAGTTCAGTGCCCTGCCTCCCTGAACCGTCACTGTTACAGTAGGTTTTGAGTTCAGCGCCCTGCCTCCCTGACCCCTCACTGTTACAGCAGGTTTTAAGTTCAGTGCCCTGCCTCCCTGACCCCTCACTATTACAGCAGGTTTTGGGTTCAGAGCCCTGCCTCCCTGACCCCTCACTGTTAGAGCATTAGAGCAGGTTTTGAGTTCAGAGCCCTGCCTCCCTGACCCCTCACTGTTACAGCAGGTTTTGAGTTCAGATCCCTGCCTCCCTGACCCCTCACTGTTACAGCAGGTTTTGAGTTCAGAGCCCTGCCTCCCTGACCCCTCACTGTTACAGCAGGTTTTGAGTTCAGAGCCCTGCCTCCCTGACCCCTCACTGTTACAGCAGGTTTTGGGTTCAGAGCCCTGCCTCCCTGACCCCTCACTATTACAGCAGGTTTTGGGTTCAGAGCCCTGCCTCCCTGACCCCTCACTGTTACAGCAGGTTTTGAGTTCAGAGCCCTGCCTCCCTGACCCCTCACTGTTACAGCAGGTTTTGGGTTCAGAGCCCTACCTCCCTGACCCCTCACTGTTACAGCAGGTTTTAAGTTCAGTGCCCTGCCTCCCTGACCCCTCACTGTTACAGCAGGGTTTGAGTTCAGAGCCCTGCCTCCCTGACCCTTCACTGTTACAGCAGGTTTTGAGTTCAGCGCCCTGCCTCCCTGACCCCTCACTGTTATAGCAGGTTTTGAGTTCAGCGCCCTGCCTCCCCGACCCCTCACTGTTACAGCAGGTTTTGAGGGGGATGTTGTGCTTTCTCTCTTTCTCTGTTTTTTAATGACCTTTTTGTTTCCTGGATGGAAGGATGGAAGGGAGTGATATAAAGAAAGGGAGGATGGGGGGAGGCTTTAATAATGTCTGTATGTTTCTTTATTCCCTATCTCTGTGTCCTCTATTTCAATCCTACTCTCTTCTCTTCTCTCTTCATCCTTCTCCCCAATCTTTTTGTCATTGCTCTTGTGAAAGCTATTAGAATATATTTGTTTGTTTGCCTTCATTCCTGTCTCTTCCTCTACTCTTCTCCCTTCTGTTTCTCTCCTTTCTTGCTCTCTCCCTCCTTTCTTACTCTCTCTCTCTCTCTCTCTCTCTCTCTGGTAAGATTCATGATCCAGTCTGCTATGTGGGCCGGTTGACGTTTATATCTGACGACTGTAAACTAAAATAAAATGGGAATGGATTGGTTGTGGAACTATTTATGTGTTAGCTGCCAAAAGGCAAGCCCGTACAAAGTGTCCTTGCTTATTAATCCTTGCTTATAAATCTATAAATATTTGACTTTCTTCTCCCTCTCCTTCACCCGAGAAGAGTCTACCTATCCCTGCTCCTCTTACCTGAGGGAGTTAGATGGCAAGCCAACTGATAAATTGACTATAAGAGAAATAGATATTTTTTGGGGGGAAACCTAGATAAAGTTTTGGCCTTATCCTCTTCATCCTACAAAGTAAATGACTAAGCAATAGATGACATACTTCTTTGTCTGTGACTTCTATAGTTTTATAGGGACAGTGAAGGAATCTGCCAGTGCTGTCATGTAATTACCACGTTGACCAGTAGAGGGGGTAAGTAGGATGGCTATTTCTTCTTGGTGTGTGTGTGTGTATGTGTGTGTGTGTGTGTGTGTGTGTGTGTGTGTGTGTGTGTGTGTGTGTGTGTGTGCGTGTGTGTGTGTTAGCATATTTGCCTGGCCTGTGTGAAGGGTTTGAGGAGGTTGGCTATGGAAGCTATGAGAGGGTCTGAGAGCAACACAGATGGTCTGGGGTCCCACACACTGACAGTTTTGCTCATTTATAACCATCAGAGGCAGAGGGTGCACCCCTGTCCCCTGTCCCCTGCCCCAACCCCCTAGCCCTCCACTAGCCCCCCGCTTGCTGCATTTTGCCTAGCAACGCTCAGCCCTGTGGGTGTAATATGGGACACACAGCTAAAAAGGGCTATGTTGGCTATAACTTCTACAGGGGAGAATCAATGTACAGGGTTGTTAAGGCGTATTAGAACTGACATAAACATCATTATCATCAGCAACATCATTTAATTATATAATTAACCCATCGCCTTCATCTAAAATTCAGGTGCAAAATATACAACAGTAAAAGGATGGGATTTCTAACCCATCTCTAAAATCACAGATTCAATTCTTTAAAATCAGATTTCCTCAAGTCGTTTTTTTCTTTCTTGAACATGTATATTTTGAATGAATAAATGACTGTTACGGATTACCATCCACATTCGCCTAGTCAGGGAACTCAACTCGCTGTCATCCAGCCCCTCTGGTCCTATCCTCCATCCTCAGCCACCAGTGTGCATCAAACACAAGGCAGAGATGATCTCCTTTTGCTGTGTTCCCTGTTTAGCATAGGTCCCCACCCCAGGGCCTTTGGGCACAGCTCCATGGCCCTGATGACTGACTAGGGTGCTGACTGCAGGAATGCAGGCAGGGTTAGCTCAAAGCCCTGCTACTCAATGCTTTCTTATGGATCAGAATGCTCTTTAATGGGCTGCAAGGAGCAACCGCCGGATGGTACAGTTCACCTGGGTAAATCACAATCTGTGCTTACTGGGACCCGACACAAGCATGCACACACACACACACACACACACACACACACACACACACACACACACACACACACACACACACACACACACACACACACACACACACACACACACACACACACACACACACACACACACACACACACACACACACACACACACACAGACCAGCTTTCTGACGTCTCAGCACTATTGTTTGCAGAGCTGAATGGAGCCCCGAATGTGGTCCACCATAGCTCCATTAAAGGGATCCTTTGGGAGTTTGGCAATGAGGCCCATTATCTACTTCCCCAGAGTCAAATTAACTTGTGGATGCCATTTTTATGTCTCTGTGTCCCGTATGAAGCAAGTTAGAGATAGTTTTGTGA
The DNA here is from genome assembly GCF_901001165.1 of Salmo trutta. Classification (NCBI taxonomy): domain Eukaryota; kingdom Metazoa; phylum Chordata; class Actinopteri; order Salmoniformes; family Salmonidae; genus Salmo; species Salmo trutta. The sequence goes on from NC_042963.1 coordinate 34,724,110, forward strand.
GCCAATGCTGATGAGCATTAGCGCAATGACTGGAAGTCTATAGGTATATGCTAACATACCCATAGACTTCCAGGCATTCCGCTAACACTAGTTAGAAATTGCACTAGCGCCAGTTAGCAACTTCCTTCAAACTGCACGCACTCACTGCCAAAATCCTGAAGTATCCCTTTAAGGAATGGTATGTTCTTGGGGTGAGGGGGGCTGTTACTGTGTGTGTTTGTGTTTGTGTTTGTGTGTGTGTATGTTAGTGTTCTTCCACCTATCAAGGAAGAATCTCACTCCCTCTCTATCCATTCTTTTTTTAAACTCTTTCTCAGTCTCTTTTCACTTTCTTCTTCTTTTTCTCTCTCTTTCTCTTAGCCGTCCTCACTCATTTCTCAATGCTTCCATTCATCCCTCTCTCTCTCTCTCTCTCTCTCTCTCTCTCTCTCTCTCTCTCTCTCTCTCTCTCTCTCTCTCTCTTCAGGGCCATCTACAGAGGGCTCTAACAGGTATGAAGGGTGTTGATGGCTGCTTTATCAGAAAAGGGTGTGGACGTGACCAACGTGGGACTGCCCTCTCTTCCTCTGGGCTGAAAGACCGGGCATGCAGCCTGGACCCTCAGACACACATTGAAAAGGACCTGCCTTTGTTTACACTTAATGGTAGTTAGGGATGCTTCCCATTCACTCTGTCTGTTTTTCTTTCTCTCCCTCTCTCTGTCTGTCTTTCTTTCTTTCTTTCTCTCTCTCTCTCTCTCTCTCTCTCTCTCTCTCTCTCTCTCTCTCTCTCTCTCTCTCGCTCTCTCCCTATGTCTTTCTCATATTGGTTGAGGAGGCTTATTTCTCTTCTTTATCTGTCTCTCTTTCTCCCTCATCTTTGGGCAGCTGGAAGAAAGGTCATCTAGGGTCGTATTCTTCGATCAACCTGAGAAGTGTGTCCCTTAGGCGCTGGTAAAGCCCACTGCATGTTTGATCTGTCTCCCACCTGTGAGCTAATGATCTCCTTTCTGTTTGTCTCCTTTCTTACTCTCTCTCTCTCTCTCTCTCTCTCTCTCTCTCGCTTTCTCTCACCTCTCTTTGGGATGGGAGACAGGTCACAGTTGCGGGGGATGGTCACTCTGTCACATGTTGCTTTGTCTCCTACTTCACCAAGACATACCTACACACGTTACCCTAGTTACTTGCCTCTAGGAAGTACAGTTGAGGGAACAACGACCACAAATTCACTGTTGCCTAGTCTCTCGCTCTTTCTCTCTCTCACTCTCCCTCTCGCTCACTCTCTCTCACACAAACACTCCCTGTTGATCTCCCTGTTTTTCTCTCTCTCATTCTCTCTAGTTTTGTTCCTCCCTCACCTGCAGACCACTGATCCACACCATTGAGCACTAGTGATCTGAGTTCTACAGTTGAGTGGAGGGGCCCCTGTCGCCTGTTGGCCCTCTGAGGGAGTGCGATGGGAGATGAGGGGAGGGCCGGGCTGGGGTACCCCCCTTTGACAGCCCAACACAGAGAGGTTGCTGGTGAACAGGGGGCTATAGAGGGGGTCGAGCGGCCTGCTTTAAAGAGCAACACATCCCTTTCTCAATACCCCCGTCCCCAGCCCGTTGTCCCCCAACAGGAGAGGGTGTGTTTGGGGGAGAGGCCAGGCGAGGAAAGGCAGGCCGTGAAACAAAGGCCTGGTCCTAAGGCCAGCACTGTTCTGCATGGTAGCGGTCTTATTCTTCTCCTCCTTGCCTTTTCTTTTCTTCTCTGGCTGCTATTATGGGGCTGAGGTGTAGACTGGGGGGTTAATATGATGGATGGGCCTGGGGAGATGGAGGGATATAAGGATGGGGGGGGGGTTGGAGTGGTGGGGGGAGCAGTGTCATGCTCCCTGTTTGAGAGGAACGTGCGAGGCGTGGGGCTGCCATGGGGGGTGGGCGGGTCAGTGGGGGTGAGGATGGGGAGAAGGGGTATGTTTAGGCTGTATAGAGGGGGTAGCTACATGTTGGGATATGGGTGGGGGGAGGCGATGCCTCAGAGGAACGTGCGAGACGTTGTGCTGCCTTGCAGGGATGGGCAGGCGGAAGGGAGGGGGTGAGGGATGGATGGAGAGGTTGCATGTATGGGAAGTTCAGGGAGTTGAACTAGGGTATATGTGATGGGGGGTTGAAGTACATGTTCGGATTTGAGGGGGGTAGAAAAGGGGGTACGTGTTGTGTGTGTGGGTGAGGGAGTGTATTGTGAACAAGGGAGTGTGTGGGTGAGGGAGTGCATTGTGAACAACGGAGTTTGTGGGTGAGGGAGTGCATTGTGAACAAGGGAGTGTGTGGGTGAGGGAGTGCATTGTGAACAAGAGAGTGTGTGGGTGAGGGAGTGCATTGTGAACAAGAGAGTTTGTGGGTGAGGGAGTGCATTGTGAACAACGGAGTTTGTGGGTGAGGGAGTGCATTGTGAACAAGGGAGTGTGTGGGTGAGGGAGTGCATTGTGAACAACGGAGTTTGTGGGTGAGGAAGTGCATTGTGAACAACGGAGTTTGTGGGTGAGGGAGTGCATTGTGAACAAGGGAGTGCGTGGGAGTGCATTGTGAACAACGGAGTTTGTGGGTGAGGAAGTGCATTGTGAACAAGGGAGTGTGTGGGTGAGGGAGTGTATTGTGAACAAGGGAGTGTGTGGGTGAGGGAGTGCATTGTGAACAAGGGAGTGTGTGGGTGAGGGAGTGCATTGTGAACAAGAGAGTGTGTGGGTTGAAGAAGTAGTATTTAAGGAGTGGTGAAGATGGGATCCAGCATGACAAGGTGTTGGAGGAGGTCAGACAATGGCTCTGACCGATCTTAGTCTGGGCTTTCACCTGCAGGCTACTATCTTAAGATAAATATGTCTGATACAGAGCATGCCCACATTGTTTCTCTTTTGTAAGAGAAATCTGCAACAGGCTACTGTGATTTTCAACAAATGTTCAGAGTCATGAGAGCTGGAATGTTAACATTGAAAAGATGGTTTCAGGGCATAAACATTCTAAAATATTCCCCTTCTATTTCTGTCCATAAGAACCTTCTAGATTTACAGAAATATTGATGATGCTTAAAATAAAATGCACAGCTTGACCATAGTACATACAACTAGAACTCTGGAAACTTCCAAACTACACTGAAGATGAACTGATGGCCAAGAGCAGAATGCTGAGGCTAGCCCCTTACAAGACTGGATGGTGTATGTGTGTGAACAGTGGGTGCTATGTGTGTCTCAGCTCATCCCCAGGGTGTAGAGACAGATGAGGGTGTGTGTTGGAACCAGGCCATCATCTTTCATCACGGACAGGATAGAAACAGGGTTGGGATTACAAGAGTTTATAATAATCATCATCTCCCACCAACACAACACAGTTCAATCGAGGGCAGGCTTAACTGAATGAACAACAGAGACAAAATGCTAGCATGAACATTTATTAAAATAGATTGGGGAGGGGTCTCATCTCTGAGGGATGATCCTCGGAGCCAGATGCTATGATGGCAGGTAGCACTTATACAAAAATAAGCTGTCATTTAAATACATTACAACATGTATTCCCATTGGTGAGAAGACAGAAAGCTGATTGCACAGGTAGATTATTTAGCAAGCATGGTAATGTTGCATTATTCAGCTATGCTCATTGGCCATAGCGTAATAGGAATGACATTCCTCATGTGGCTAATTGATAGTAAAGGAGGAGGAATGACATGACACTGTGCTGTTGATGAGAACGTTGTCAACATCAGATATACATTCCTAACGTTTTAATGTAAATGCACAGGATCAGGTGGCTTTGTGAGGCTAGCTGTGCCCATAGAAGAGGAAGCAATGTGAACTACAGGCAACTGCCCAAATAAAGGAAACACTTGAGTAAATGTGTGATACAAAGTATACTGCTCCAAAAAACAAAGGGAACATTTAAACAACACATCCTAGATCTGAATGAAAGAAATCATCTTATTAAATACTTTTATCTTTACATAGTTGAATGTGCTGACAACAAAATCACACAAAAATAATCAATGGAAATCCAATTTATCAACCCATGGAGGTCTGGATTTGGAGTCACACTCAAAATTAAAGTGGAAAACCACACTACAGGCTGATCCAACTTTGATGTAATGTCCTTAAAACAAGTCAAAATGAGGCTCAGTAGTGTGTGTGGCCTCCACGTGCCTGTATGACCTCCCTACAATGCCTGGGCATGCTCCTGATGAGGTGGCGGATGGTCTCCTGAGGGATCTCCTCCTAGACCTGGACTAAAGCATCCGCCAACTCCTGGACGGTCTGTGGTGCAACGTGGCGTTGGTGGATGGAGCGAGACATGATGTCCCAGGTGTGCTCAATTGGATTCAGGTCTGGGGAACGGGCCAGTCCATAGCATCAATGCCTTCCTCTTGCAGGAACTGCTGACACACTCCAGCCACATGAGGTCTAGCATTGTCTTGCATTAGGAGGAACCCAGGGCCAACCGCACCAGCATATGGTCTCACAAGGGGTCTGAGGCTCTCATCTCGGTACCTAATGGCAGTCAGGCTACCTCTGGCGAGCACATGAGGGCTGTGCGGCCCCCCAAAGAAATGCCACCCCACACCATGACTGACCCACCGCCAAACCGGTCATGCTGGAGGATGTTGCAGGCAGCAGAACATTCTCCACGGCGTCTCCAGACTCTGTCACATCTGTCACGTGTGCTCAGTGTGAACCTGCTTTCATCTGTGAAGAGCACAGGGCGCCAGTGGCAAATTTGCCAATCTTGGTGTTCTCTGGCAAATGCCAAACGTCCTGCACGGTGTTGGGCTGTAAGTACAACCCCCACCTGTGGACGTCGGGCCCTCATACCACCCTCATGGAGTCTGTTTCTGACTGTTTGAGCAGACACATGCACATTTGTGGCCTGCTGGAGGTCATTTTGCAGGGCTCTTGCAGTGCTTCTCCTGCTCCTCCTTGCACAAAGGCGGAGGTAGCGGTCCTGCTGCTGGGTTGTTGCCCTCCTACGGCCTCCTCCACGTCTCCTGATGTACTGGCCTGTCTCCTGGTAGCGCCTCCATGCTCTGGACACTACGCTGACAGACACAGCAAACCTTCTTGCCACAGCTCGCATTGATGTGCCATCCTGGATGAGCTGCACTACCTGAGCCACTTGTGTGGGTTGTAGACTCCGTCTCATGCTACCACTAGAGTGAAAGCACCGCCAGCATTCAAAAGTGACCAAAACATCAGCCAGGAAGCATAGGAACTGAGAAGTGGTCTGTGGTCCCCACCTGCAGAACCACTCCTTTATTGGGGATGTCTTGCTAATTGCCTATAATTTCCACCTGTTGTCTATTCCATTTGCACAACAGCATGTGAAATTTATTGTCAATCAGTGTTGCTTCCTAAGTGGACAGTTTGATTTCACAGAAGTGTGATTGACTTGGAGTTACATTGTGTTGTTTAAGTGTTCCCTTTATGTTTTTGAGCAGTGTATATTGAAAGCGGGTGCTTCCACACAGGTGTAGTTCCTGAGTTAATGAAGTGATTAAAATCCCATCATGTTTAGGGTCATGTTTAAAAATGTCCAGTTGCCCATTATTTTGGCTACCATAGCTAGAAGAAGAGATCTCTGTGACTTTGAAGGAGGGGTCTCAAAGGAGCATAGGGGGTTTAAAGGGTGTGTGTGTGTGTGTGTGTGTGTGTGTGTGTGTGTGTGTGTGTGTGTGTGTGTGTGTGTGTGTGTGTGTGTGTGTGTGTGTGTGTGCGTGCGTGCGTGCGTGTGCGTGCGTGCCTCAGTCACCAGATCTCAACCTATTTGAACACTTATGGGAGATTCTGGAGTGGCGCCTGAGAAAGCGTTTTCCACCACCATCAACAAAACACCAAATTATGGAATTTCTCGTGGAAGAATGGTTCCAGTTCCAGACACTTGTATAATCTATGCCAAGGCAAATTGAAGCTGTTCTGGCGGCTTGTGGTGGCCCAACGCCCTATTAAGACACGGTGGGTGTTTCCTTCATTTTGGCAGTCACATGTATATTATGCTTACTGAATGAAGTAAAGTGAGCTATCCAATCAGACCAACCTTACTGATTGAAACAATGTTATTGAAACTACATTACCACTCACACACGCGCAAGAAGCCCTTTCCTCTTTTCAGACAAGATCTCTAACAAAAACGTATTATATATATATATATATATATATATATAATTATCTGTCTCTCTGTCAACCAATCCATCTATCCTTTATTTTCTCTTATTTTCTTTTCTATGTAAGCCCATAACCCAATAAATGGAGTATTTTATTCCCCAGAGGTGACCTCTTCGGTCTCAAGCCGTGGCCTCCTCTCTGCACCTTGTACTGTGGAATGTCCATACACAACCAATCAATGCTGACTTCTCCTCTTCGATTCTCTGCCTCTCCCCCAGCTCTCCACCTTGCGATGAGGAATTCACTGTTCCTTAGGGACACACAAACAGCCACACATCTCCCAGGACTGTCCCTAAAATCTCTCCCCCAAAATCAAAAGTGTTCTCAGCCCCATTTGACACCAATCCCCTCCCTAACACAAAGAGTGACAGTGGTGAGTGCATTCCCTCCCTACTGCAGTCTATCAGGCCAGCCGGGGGGCTTTGTCTCTCACATAGACCACCCGCTGTAAGACAGACACCACACGCAACACTCTCACTACCCAGAGACAGCTAACATACCTCTCCTTGCACATCCCAGATGGAAGGGAAAACTAAGACAAATGCCAATCTTACGCCCTTCAGAAATCCATCAGGGCCTAGCAATCTACTGTTTGCAGCCCAGGAGAAACAAGCCTTAAGGATTTGCCAACCTGCTGGCTAAAGCAGGCTCATCCAGGCTGGTGGTTGTCACCCAGTGCCCAAAAAGAGACATTGACGGTGGGTTGTGTGGGGACAAAGGTGGCCTGCCCTGGGGATTAGCTATTAGCATGCTGGTGTATGTTTAGGCCTGGTCTGAATGGGGAGGGCAAGAGGTAGGGACCTGGGCTATTCTTAAGCTGGGAATTGTTGCTGTTTCAGCTGCAATTCTTTTTAATTTATTTAATTTATTTCACCTTTATTTAACCAGGTAGGCAAGTTGAGAACAAGTTCTCATTTACAATTGCAACCAGGCCAAGATAAAGCAAAGCAGTTTGATACATGAAACAACACAGAGTTACACATGGAGTAAAACAAACATACAGTCAATAATATAGTAGAAAAATAAGTCTATATACAAAGTGAGCAAATGAGGTGAGATAAGGGAGGTAAAGGCAAAAAAGGCCATGGTGGTGAAGTAAATACAATATAGCAAGTAAAACACTGGAATGGTAGATTTGCAGTGGAAGAAAGTGCAAAGTACAAATAGAAATAATGGGGTGCAAAGGAGCAAAATAAATAAATAAATAAATACAGTAGCGGAAGAGGTAGAAGTTTGGGCTAAATTATAGATGGGCTATGTACAGGTGCAGTAATCTGTGAGCTGCTCTGACAGCTGGTGCTTAAAGCTAGTGAGGGAGATGTGTTTCCAGTTTTGGAGATTTTTGTAGTTCGTTCCAGTCATTGGCAGCAGAGAACTGGAAGGAGAGGCGGCCGAAGGAGGAATTGGCTTTGGGGGTGACCAGAGAGATATACCTGCTGGAGCGCATGCTACAGGTGGGTGTTGCTATGGTGACCAGCGAGCTGAGATAATGGGGAACTTTACCTAGCAGGGTCTTGTAGATGACCTGGAGCCAGTGGGTTTAGCGACGAGTATGAAGCGAGGGCCAGCCAACGAGAGCGTACAGGTCGCAGTGGTGGGTAGTATATGGGGGTTTGGTGACAAAACGGATGGCACTGTGATAGACTGCATCCAATTTATTGAGTAGGGTATTTTGTAAATGACATCACCAAAGTCGAGGATCGGTAGGATGGTCAGTTTTACGAGGGTATGTTTGGCAGCATGAGTGAAAGATGCTTTGTTGCAAAATAGGAAGCCAATTCTAGATTTAACTTTGGATTGGAGATGTTTGATGTGAGTCTGGAAGGAGAGTTTACAGTCTAACCAGACACCTAGGTATTTGTAGTTGTCCATATATTCTAAGTCAGAACCGTCCAGAGTAGTGATGCTGGAAGGGCGGGCAGCTGCAGGCAGCGATCGGTTGAAGAGCATGCATTTAGTTTTACTTGTATTTAAGAGCAGTTGGAGGCCACGAAAGGAGAGTTGTATGGCATTGAAGCTCGTCTGGAGGGTAATTAACACAGTGTCCAAAGAAGGGCCAGAAGTATACAGAATGGTGTCGTCTGCGTAGAGGTGGATCAGAGACTCACCAGCAGCAAGAGCGACATCATTGATGTATACAGAGAAAAGAGTCGGCACAAGAATTGAACCCTGTGGCACCCCCATAGGGACTGCCAGAGGCCCGGACAACAGGCCCTCCGATTTGACACACTGAACTCTATCAGAGAAGTAGTTGGTGAACCAGGCGAGGCAATCATTTGAGAAACCAAGGCTATTGAGTCTGCCGATGAGGATGTGGTGATTCGAAAGCCTTTGCCAGGTCAATGAATACGGCTGCACAGTATTGTTTCTTATCGATGGCGGTTAAGATATCGTTTAGGACCTTGAGCGTGGCTGAGGTGCACCCATGACCAGCTCTGAAACCAGATTGCATAGCGGAGAAGGTGAAGTGGGATTAGAAATGGTCGGTAATCTGTATGTTGACTTGGCTTTCGAAGACTTTAGAAAGGCAGGGTAGGATAGATATACAGTGAGGGAAAAAGTATTTGATCCCCTGCTGATTTTGTACGTTTGCCCACTGACAAAGAAATTATCAGTCTATAATTTTAATGGTAGGTTTATTTGAACAGTGAGAGACAGAACAACAACAAAAAATCAAGAAAAACACATGTCAAAAATGGTATAAATTGATTTGCATTTTATTGAGGGAAATTAATATTTGACCCCCTCTCAGTCAGAAAGATTTCTGGCTCCCAGATGTCTTTTATACAGGTAATGAGCTGAGATTAGGAGCACACTCTTAAAGGGAGTGCTCCTAATCTCAGCTTGTTACCTATATAAAAGGCACCTGTCCACAGAAGCAATCAATCAATCAGGTTCCAAACTCTCCACCATGGCCAAGACCAAAGAGCTCTCCAAGGATATTAGGGACAAGATTGTAGACCTTTCACAAGGCTGGAATGGGCTACAAGACCATCGCCAAGCAGCTTGGTGAGAAGGTGACAACAGTTGGTGCGATTATTCGCAAATGGAAGAAACACAAAATAACTGTCAATCTCCCTAGGCCTGGGGCTCCATGCAAGATCTCACCTCGTGGAGTTGCAATGATCATGAGAACGGTGAGGAATCAGCCCGGAACTACACGGGAGGATCTTGTCAATGATCTCAAGGCAGCTGGGACCATAGTCACCAAGAAACCAATTGGTAACACACTACGCCGTGAAGGACAGAAATCCTGCAGCGCCCGCAAGGTTCCCCTGCTCAAGAAAGCACATATACACGCCCGTCTGAAGTTTGCCAATGAACATCTGAATGATTCAGAGGACAACTGGGTGAAAGTGTTGTGGCAGATGAGACCAAAATGGAGCTCTTTGGTATCAACTCAACTCGCCGTGTTTGGAGGAGGAGGAATGTTGGAAACATTATGTTGGGGGTGTTTTTCTGCTAAGGGGACAGGACAACTTCACCGCATCAAAGGGACGATAGATGGGGCCATGTATCGTCAAATCTTGGGTGAGAACCTCCTTCCCTCAGCCAGGGAATTGAAAATGGGTCGTGGATGGGTATTCCAGCATGACAATGACCCAAAACACACGGCCAATGCAACAAGGGGTGGCTCAAGACGAAGCACATTAAGGTCCTGGAGTGGCCTAGCCAGTCTCCAGACCTTAATCCCATAGAAAATCTGTGGAGGGAGCTGAAGGTTCGAGTTGCCAAACGTCAGCCTCGAAACCTTAATGACTTGGAGAAGATCTGCAAAGAGGAGTGGGAGAAAATCCCTCCTGAGAACAAAGGGACAGCATGTTGTTTAATAACCCAGCCCTAGCCTGTGGTTGACCAATTAGAATTCCTTGCAATAAAACTGAGCCAATGGCCAAATAACAAAGTATCAAAGTACCTGGTGGCCAACTACAAGAAACGTCTGACCTCTGTGATTGCCAACCAGGGTTTTGCTACCAAGTACTAAGTCATGTTTTGCAGAGGGGTCAAATACTTATTTCCCTCATTAAAATGTAAATCAATTTATAACATTTTTGACATGCGTGTTTCTGGATTTTGTTGTTGTTATTCTGTCTCTCACTATTCAAATAAACCTACCATTAAAATTATAGACTGATCATTTCTTTGTCAGTGGGCAAAGGTACAAAATCAGCAGGGGATCAAATACTTTTCCCCCTCACTGTAAGTCTGTAGCAGTTTGGGTCAAGAGAGTCCCCACCTTTGAAGAGGCCGCCCCCCTGAGTTAACCTCTCAATGGGAGGTGGGAAGAAATGGTCCCACACTATTCAACAGCCAGTGACAAATCAGAGCGCCAAATTTAAAACCACAAAATGTCATAATTCAAAGTTCTCAAACATAGGACTATTTTCACCATTTTATAGACACACTTCTCCTGAATCGAACCACGTTGTCTGATTTCAAAAAGGCTTTACAGCGAATGCAAAACATTAGATTATGTTAGGAGAGCACATAGACACAAATAATCACACAGCCATTTTCCAAGCAAGCATAAATGTCACATAAACCCAAACCACAGCTAAATGCAGCACTAACCTTTGATGATCTTCATCAGATGACACTCCTAGGACATTATGTTATACAATACATGCATGTTTTGTTCAATCAAGTTCATATTTATATCAAAAACCAGCTTTTAACATTAGCATGTGATGTTCAGAACTAGCATACCCACTGAAAACTTCCGGTGAATTTACTAAATTACTCACGATAAACGTTGATAAAATACATAACAATTATTTTAAGAATTATAGATACAGAACTCCTTTACGCAATCGCGGTGTCAGATTTTAAAATAGCTTTTCGGCAAAAGCACATTTTGCAATATTCTGAGTACATAGCTCGGCCATCACGGCTAGCTAATTTGACACCCACCAAGTTTGGGACAACCTAAACTCAGAATTACTATTAGAAAAATTGGATTACCTTTGCTGTTCTTCGTCAGAATGCAGTCCCAGGACTTCTACTTCAACAACAAATAGTTATATCCAAATACCGCCGTTTTGTTCATGCGTTCAGGTCAGTATCCAAACGGTGACGCGCGAGCGCATTTCGTGACAAAAAAATTCAAAATATTCCATTACCGTACTTAGAAGCATGTCAAACGCTGTTTAAAATCAATTTTTATGCTACTTTTCTCGTAAAATAGCGATAATATTCCAACCGGGCAACGTTGTATTCATTCAAAGGCTGAAAGAAAAAAATTGAGAAGTCTCGTGAATGCGCATCTCAGTCTCACTGTCCCCAGGCTGACCACTCACAAACTCTGCTGCTGTACTTTGTCCAGAGACAGCAGACACCCCATTCCACTTTCTGGCGACTTTAGAGAGCCAATGGAAGCCTTAGAAAGTGTCACGTTACAGCACAGATGCTGTATTTTCGATAGAGATGCAACAGAAGGACAACAAATTGTCAGACAGGGCACTTCCTTTATGGAATATTCTCAGGTTTTGGCCTGCCATATGAGTTCTGTTATACTCACAGACACCATTCAAACAGTTTTAGAAACTTTAGAGTGTTGTCTATATGCATATTCTATTTTCTGGGCAGGAGTAGTAACCAGATTAAATCGGTACGTTTTTTATCCGGCCGTGAAAATACTGCCCCCTATACCACAACAGGTTAAGCATACATCCGCATATATATGAGAGGAACATGATTATCTATCGGTATGTGGGTTTTGTGCTGCACTGACATTTGGGTTTTAGGAATTACATTTTCTCAAACAGGAAATATGGTATATAAATGAATTAGTGTATTTGAATGGTATGTATTAAATACTTTTAAAACAAATGACCAAGACTTTGTTGATGATGAGGGTTGACACCTGCAATGTGTAGATGACATGTGAATGATGAAGGGAGGTAGCAGTTGTACAGTCATTGACACAGAACAGTAGCCCTCTTCTTCCTTCAGTAGGTAGTCATCCACACTGCACAAAATAGAGTAGGACTGTAGCAGATCCCAAACCTATTGGTACAGAGACCCACCTATAGCTTGTGGAGCTTTGTTATTTTACACTAACACACACACATAAAACCAATGACTCTGGCCAGGATGCAATTTTTAGCCCAGACCTAAAATCCAATTAAGCCAGGAGAAACTGCCATAGGGAGATACTGTATGAAGGTCCTGTCAGCGGCCTGGAACTTTCAGATAGACCAGAGCAAACACAGCTAACTGGACCCATACATACACACAGAGACTTAACACTCTGGATTAGACTGGAGCAAGGCACAGATCTTTAAACAAGATCTGTCTAACAGTGGCAATTCAGGCTTGTTTTCTACAATCCCAGTCTGTGAAAATGGGGGAATGCTGATAACACCACTTTTGGCTGTTTGGGTGTTTTCCATAATAACTCCTAAACAAATAGAACAGTGGTCTGGCTACGGATCTGCTCTGTGAGACCCTGGCACTTAGACTGGAAAAAAATAGACTGCTTGATTTAAAAAACAAATCTGTCTGTTTGTGTTCCTGTGTGTGTTTTGAATGTGAGTGTGCGTGTGTGTGTATACAGTATGTATGAATGTGATTAACGCGTCTGATGTGTGTAATCATGTGTGTGTGTACTGAGGCATGCTGGTTGGTGGCTGAGCTTGATGATGGTGTGTGTCAGTGTATGATTGTGTCTACTCTAATGTGTGTGATTGAGCTTGTTATTTTGGGATTGTGGTGTGTGTGTGTGTGTGTGTGTGCTTAGCCTTGCTGTCCGGTGGCTGATAATAACACGAGACTGTGTGTGTTTGTGGACTTCTTAGCGTTGGGCTTTCCCACCGTGCTCAGTGCGTCTGAGCTCTGTGTGTTTTGGGGTTGAACGCGTGACTCTGCCAGCTGTTCTATTCTCCCCTCTCCCAGTCTCCTAGTCCCCCCCAACCCCCCCCCCCTCAGAGGCCTGCTCTTCATCTGATAAGGGTCCAGCTCGTCAAGCCCTCAGCGAAGCCCATCAGAGCCACGCTAACAACACACCCTCCTTCCCCTCTCCTGCCCCTCCACAATCACTACATTTACATGAGAAACACAGTCTTATGTCCAGTTCACTGGAGCTATGGATGAGCAGCCCAGTAGAAGACTGTGGGCTGTTTTAGAGAGTGTAAGTGAGTGGGAAGAAGAGTGTGTGTGTGAGCGCAAACGGCAGATACTTCTTACCTTATGCTATGACTCTTTTTAACATGAACACTTTTATATTCATAGATGATGTGCTGCTTTTAGTGTCTGTGTCTTTATTGTGTATTTATTGTTGATGTATGTTTTGGATGGTGCAATCACATTTAGCCTCTGGGGGATGAATACATTACTATCATCAGCCAGCTGCATCACACATGTAGTGCATCCAACAGCCATGGGCGGTGGTAATGTAACACAAAGGAGAGTCCAGGAGCGAGGAAGCCCTTTCCCCTTAGCTATTTATCCTGTCAACCTGCCAACTTTTTATAGTATCTGCATCATCACACTACCACCACAATCATTACCACCACCATCATCACTACCACCATCATTACCACCACCATCATCACACTACCACCACAATCATTACCACCACCATCATCACTACCAACATCATTACCACCACCATCATCACACTACCACCACCACAATCATTACCACCACCATCATCACACTACCACCACAATCATTACCACCACCATCATCACTACCGACATCATTACCACCACCACCACAATCATTACCACCACCATCATCACACTACCACCAACCACCACCATCATCACTACCACCATCATTACCACCGCCATCATCACTACCACCATCATCACACTACCACCACCACCACTATCACCACTACCCCCCCCCCCCCCCCCCCCCCCGCCAGCACACCACCTCCATCAACCAACCCCAGCTCCGCCATCATACCCCGGGCCATTAAATCTGAGTTATGGGCTTGCTTTCATTTCCTTGGGGACTCAATGAAGGTCATCAACTCCAGATCACGGGCCACACTGAATCAACACTTTGTCTGTGTCTCTGTGTGTTGCCACGCCGCCTCTCATTTCCCTGGGTAGCTATTGGATGTCTGCTCTCCTCCACACCAGCTGTCTGCTAGGCCTGGTCTGCGTAACCCTGATCTACAGATTACAAGGTCCTAGCAGAGATGGAGACACAGGACAGAGAGAGAGAGCGCGAGAGAGTGTGAGAGACAGAGAAGTCCTTTAATTAAGGCTTGTGTGGCTGGGTTGGGGCTACGCAAACAGGGTACCCCGCCATCAGTGTTTGGGTAGAGGGGAGAGAGAGGCAGAGGGTGAGAGAAGGGAGAGGGGGACAAATAGTTAGACACAAGGACAAAGGGGAGAGGGGGACAGAAAGGGATGAGAGGGTAGAGAAGGAGAGCCAGACATGGGGGAAATAGAAGACTAGGGACAGCCTGATTCAAAGATGTTATGATGCTATCTGTTGTGTCATAATGTGATGGGGAAAGAGGGGTGAGGAAGGCAAGGTGGGGTGCCTGGGTGTTCAAATAATACCTTAATAAGGAGGAATGGGTGACCGGCCCAAAGGCAATATACCCTTTCTCTATGACTTTATGATTTCATCTATGTTTTCTTCAAATTCAAACCCTTGACAAATATTTGATGTTTTTCCTCTTGTGCCCTGATATCGATCAAAGCATAGACATACTAACACTGAAAAAAATGAAAAAATACATTTGATCATCGTTACGTTCCCCAGTTTCTGTGTTGTTATGGGTTTGTATGTGTGTGTGTTTCAGGAAACGGCTTCCTGGAATCCTAAAGCAGCTGATTGGTCGGCCCCATCGCTGATTGGAGCTCTGGCCCTCCCTCTCGTCAATTTTCAACTCCTTCTACAGCTTGAGAAAAGCCAGTGTTCAACAGGAAGGAGAGCTTCTTTTTATGTCCTATGTTGGTTAGTGAAAGTTTTGTTGATATTATTTTGTAGCTGCTCCTTCAGAGGTATGTCATTAGGACTTACTGTGTTTGGTTATTGAAATTGTTCACGTAAATTATTGGTAAATTATTCTTTAATTTGTTCCCAGGTGGGGAAGGGGAACTCACATTGGGAGTGTTTAGGCAAGAGGCCTGCGGGCACACATAACCTGTAGTATTTAATCTGCCTATGTACACTAGGTAAGACCTGGGCGGACCACCCCCTACATTTCGGTTAGCGCGCCAGGTGGTACTAAATGTTAGGTAAGAAGTGGGAAGGCAGGTAAGGTAGGAGAGGGGACCCTTTCATTTGTACTTTCTTTGCTTTGGTTCCGTCCAGACCCCTTTCCCCACTTTACCGTGTTAAGGAATAATAAATTCCCCGTAAATGGTATTTTTCTCTGCCTCTGTTGTCTTTCCCCGCACCTACAATCACAAACTTTTTCACTCCACGGTGAGTTGAGATGTAACAGGGTGTTGCGTTCCCACCAAGAGGTGTATGTAACAATCATATATATTTTTGAATGTGATTGTTTTCAGTTAAAATGGTAAAAAAGAAACAAATGGCTTGTTTGCAAAGAGCAATCTCTCAAGCAAGAATTTTGCAAGGAATGGTCTGAGAGTGATGTAAATGGAGAGAGGAACACTGAAAACTATATTTTATTGGCAGAGAGGTTTGTAACTTCTTATTGGTCTAACTAATTACCGGTGATGTCTCCAGGCAGGCCAAAACCCCATCTGACCTAAACTGAAATGTGAGCTCCTACAATATCATAATTTTTACAATTTCAGTGTTATTCCAACCTCTGTGGAAATATAAAAGAGGAAAATCCTGTTTTTAATAAGAGTTGTATGAACTAAGCATTCATCTCATGTTTGTCTCCAGTTTAATGAGAGAGCCTTTAGGGAGAGTTTGCACAAACCTGCCCACACAACAGACATATACTGTAAAGGCGTAGACTTCAAACAACAGTTGGTCATCTATAACCCAGGCCAATTGTATTGTATGGAAAGATTGACATCTGGTGGTAGGATAAGTGAACTGAATCCCAGGCACAACCATGTGAAATAAAACAACAATAACTACACTTTACATAGATTATGATGGGAAACAAATACTGCATTTTATGAGAAAAACCCTTGACACATCTTTGAATCAGAAACACTTTATATTACTTTCAATGTACAGAATATTTTTCATTAGAAACAAAAAGGTGGTGTCATCATTAATAAATGATACAAACACGAAACATAAGTCTCCAACAGAATGGAACAAGAAATCAGTAATCACTGTCACAAACCAAACGGATATAGTGACGTGAAAAGTGTAACAGTGTGTTGTAACTGAAACGCAACAGACCAGGGCTTTATTCATTAGTGCAAACCATAGCAAAATGTTTTGCAACGGAAAAGAAAAACACTTTTTATTGGACATTTTCAGGTAGTCCCTCCCTGTTTCAGCCTGTTTGCTTCTGATGGTTCCTAGTGAATAAAACCCAGCTGTGAGCAGATTCATCCTGAGACTGTGTATCATTCTCCAGTTATCTAGTGATGAACAGGATTTCCCCCTTTGTATAAGAGTAATACTACTCTTCATTCTCTAGTCAGCTAGGTATCTGAAACAAAACAAGGCACAACACTGTTTTTGGATGTGACTTTGGAGAGTAAGGCTTATCTTCTGGGTTTTATGGGGATGATGAGTGATAATCTTTGGTTTCTATGTTGTTTAATAATGCCACCAGCCTGATGACTGCTGGGGATATGGACAAAAGACAGAGGTACCATCCAAAGTAGCACGTTTCATAGTTAAACATGATTATATTAGTTTAAAGTCTAAATATGCTGCTTTTAAATAAATCTCTCTCTCTCTCTACATACATGGTCACATGAAGCCCTTGACAAGTTCTGAAATTAAATTAAATGACACGACAACCACAATACATATGCACAGATCCTTCAGATAGGCGTTTCACCAGTCAGTCAATGAATAATACTAGTTACTGGGCGGGCGGGAGGGAGGGCAGACAGAGACAGAGAGACAATGACAGTCTTCTCTCTCACATCATCTGTACAGTCGAGACATCTGTCATGCAACTTACACATTTTTAAACATACAATGAATTGGGACACTTAAAAAAAATTTGGAGTCATTTTCTTCTTTATCCAAACAAACATTATTGGGTGTCAATTGAATCGGTCAGATAGCTATGGTGCAAATTCAGAAAATAATCTGCATAACAGGATAGAGCATTTGAGGCAGTTGGGATCCTATGAGTCAGTTGGGATCCTATGAGTCAGTTGGGATCCTATGAGTCAGTTGGAATCCTATGAGTCAGTTGGGATCCTATGAGTCAGTTGGGATCCTATGAGTCAGTTGGAATCCTATGAGTCAGTTGGGATCCTATGTGTCAGTTGGAATCCTATGAGTCAGTTGGGATCCTATGAGTCAGTTGGGATCGTATGAGTCAGTTGGAATCCTATGAGTCAGTTGGGATCCTATGAGTCAGTTGGGATCCTATGAGTCAGTTGGGATCCTATGAGTCAGTTGGAATCCTATGAGTCAGTTGGGATCCTATGAGTCAGTTGGGATCCTATGAGTCAGTTGGAATCCTATGAGTCAGTTGGAATCCTATCAGTAAGTGGTTGAGTATGAATCAAAGAAATACAGTAAGAGAGACATTTGAACCAAGGCACTGTAGGTAAATCAGTCACTTCTAGAGCTCCATACAAAAATGATTGTCTAACTTTATTTACACATGTTTATTTTAGTGAATATTTCTTAAATGTGATTTAATTTGATTTGCCTCAACAACCCAGTAAGGACATTGATCTGATACAATTCTGTTTAAATAAGCACTACAAAGGGTTAACATGTTAATATGTATGGAGTCATAACTGTATATAATGAATGTATTTAAATGTAATTCGTGGAGCAAAAAATACCTTTTCTGATTGACATATCGCATAGATTGAAATACACCAATACTATGACCAACCATTTGTGACTATCAAACAATTTCAATTTGTCAGGAAAAACATGGAGGTAGGTGGTACATGGTGCAGTCAGTAACACATAATTATGGAACCAAGGAGAAAATGGCTGATCTTTTTGTTCAGTGACTACATAAGAGTCAATTGAACAGCTTCTGTAATTAGTTACTGACTTGAATGATGTTTTAAACTTGAGGAGGATCCCAAATGCTTATTTCAATCTACACATTTGTGTTCCAAGGTACCAAGTGGAAGGGTCTTTGCTCCAGTCCACAGGAGAAGCACTTTATGTTGTTAGATATTCTAGCTGTGGGGATGTTCTCGTCACGCACCATTTGTTTTCCTGCCAATAAAGTTACTACTGATGTATTTCTACACTTCCTCTTTATGCACTAATGAAAATGAATCCTTAAATATATTTTTCTCTTCCCTGACAAAATGTTTGTCTTGTGCTCTCAGGCAGCAGAGTGTAACATTAATAAACATGAAAACACTAGTCAGACGAGAAGTTCAATCTGAACATTCTTCTCCCCTCTGCCAAAGAGTCTGGACAGATATAATATCAAAATAAACCAATATGGACTGTCCTTATGGGCAGTAGAACATGACCTCAATAACATTTTGTCAAACTAGACCCTGAGTGGGACAGTAGACAAAGTGGTTAAACTTATATTTGAGTGCTTTGAAAAGGTCCAGATACCCCGAAAACTAACTTGCTTTGGGACCTTACTCAGTAGAAGTATTTTTTATCCAAACGTTATAAAACATGAATTACTTGTAAACCCAGCCATCATGATAAGTGCTCTATGACAGAGAAATACAGTTATCCCTATGAAATGAAAGAGATGGCCAATGAGAACAGATTGAAGAGAACCAGCATTGTGCAATATGGATGAGAGGAAAACGTGCCCCATATCCATGTGTCCACTACCCACATGTTTCTGTGGCTAGCTGGTTGTCCTCATGTGCTAAACTGTAACATTACAGATCTGACCCTGTATCTCTATGTTTGCACAGCATATACATCTGTAACTGTAACACCATGTGACATTTGACCCTTTATGAGTACCACAAACAATGTGAGTTACTGTGAGTCCTACTACATTGTTAATGCATAACTGTACTATAAAGGTTGACCATCCATCCAGTCAACACAACCAAGCTACGGGATCTCGCACCAACCAGGGTCTTCACCAGTTCAACAGGAGATGCATAGTGTTGAGAGGCTGTGGTAGTTTTGATTTTGTTTTAGTTTAGACCCTTGAAGTTGTTAAGCACACTGAGAAATGAATGTATAAAAAGCACTATATAGCCACAGATGAAATGCAATTGACTGATGATTGATTGATTGAATAAGTGAGCAACCCAGTCAGGGGATATGTAGATAAATCTCCAGCAGAGGGTGCCAGCATATAATGGCAATAAATCCAAGTGCCTTAGTCAGTCAGTTGTAGTTATCGATAGACTATAGCCTTGTCTCTCATTCTCACATTAGGCAGGACAATCCATTGGGTCTTCCCAAATTGAACAGCTCCTCTCTCTTCAGCCTTCCACAGCCCTGAGGCTGGGTATTGTAGTCTTATGTACATGCAGTCATCTGAGGAGGACTACAGCTAGTCCGACTCTTCTCTGGAGCTGAAGCTAGGCCAGGACATGCCTGGGGCCACAGTTCTGGGTGTGGGGGGCTCAGAGGAACATGTGCTGGGCTGAGTGGAGGGCTCTGTGGGGGCTTCATACTGGGGCAGCTCTCCTTCTGACGGCAGCTCCCCATCTGGGAGGTAGGGAGGCGGGGGAAGGTCAAACCAGGGAGGCCGGCTGGAGGCATGATGGAGAAGGAAAAATAGATACAGGAAGAAGCACACACATAAATTAACAAATGATGCTCCGAAGTATTCTGAAATCAAGTTTAGAGGCAGATCAATCCAAAAAAAACATTTAAATAGGCAAAGCTACAGTTGGCAAAACGATTAGCCTCACGCTACTCCCTCCAGTACAGTACATTTACTGTATGTCTACCTGACATCCAGCACGGCCTGGGAGTAGGAGGGTGGCGAGTCCATGGACACGTCAGCAGGGTAGAGGGTCCTAGACAGCATCTGTAGCCCTTGTGGACCTGCACTGAACTGGGCTTCTGCAGACGGGGAGGTGGGGGAGAGGCCAGGGCCAGCTGGGTGGATGTGTCCCCGGTCTAGGATGACCAGGCGAGATAGCAGCAGGGGCTGATGGTGGTGGTGGTGGTAGGAGGACCGGACCTCCCGGGGCAGCAGCACGCTGCGCTGTCTCTGGTGGTGCAGAACCAAGGCCAACAGCGCCACCACCAGGACAAAGATGACAGCGCTGCCGATGACTGCGTAGGTGATGCTGGGGTAGTTGCGGTAGTCCAGGGTTACAAAGTCCTGGCCTGGAGCTTCTGGAGGAAGGAGGGAGAATAGAATAAGAAGGGTTAAGTTTTATGCTACTGTCATGTTTAATATTATAATGTCACATTCATAATTGTTGAGGAATTTCAGTTGTTCCCAGTGGAGAGGAGAGCAAGATCTAGCTCTAAGGGGCAAATTGGAGAAGCAAAAACCTTTGCAGAGTTCAGGATCTTACAGTATCTGAGATGAAAACAGAAAGCAACACTACAGGGAAACTCTGATTACTGCTGCAGAGGACGCGGCAACACACACACACACACACACACACACACACACACACACACACACACACACACACACACACACACACACACACACACACACACACACACACACACACACACACACACACACACACACACACACACACACACACACACACACACACCACACACACACACTTGCTTGTCCGCACACACGCACCAGAGAGAGTAACACTTAGGAACTCACAGCTCAGGATGAGAAAGTGAATAGTTGGTGGTCAAAAACGGAACAGAGGGAGTTGCCACACTAATAAGGAGCACTGTGCCTTATTATTCCAGATGAGTGGAAGGAATGGCACTTAAACATTTCCTCTGATAGTACTGGCTGAGAATTTCAATCAGCTGCTGATTGAAATTCAGCTGCAGAGATAGGAGCCCGGTAAGGCATCCATATTAGGACTTACCGGTACGGAATCTTATTACGATTGACGGGTTCGGTATCCATATTAGGACTGACTGGTATGGCACCCATATTTGGAGTGGCGTAATGCTGCTTTGGTTTAGCGGATTACTGCTCTGAGGCAGAGAGAAGAAATCACATTGACTGGCTAGATGAGAATCAAGACCAGTCCCAGTAAGGCTTATACATTTCTGTCACAGTCTGAACAAGACATTAAGGAGTAGGATTACTGGGGTCCTTAAGGGTGCTATAGCCAATCCCATTACAATTCAGAACACCCCTATACGTTTAGGAAATATCCATATTGGCCCAGCACATTGCTTCTATTGCACTCAAAAGATTGGATATGTAATTCAAAGCCTGATTACAACTGTAGAAGTATGAGCACCTCTTTTATGATAGTCTGCATCTGTACAGCAAATGAAATTAAGCAACGTCAGTAGCCTACATAGAATGCTATCCACTTTCAAATCTGTCAGGCTTTGCCAGAGTTGTTTGAACGCTACCTGGCTTTGAGAGGCAAGGAGGTTTTGTATTGTTGTTTTCTCAGGTTGAGATTCTACCTACTCCATATACTGTACCTTTAAAAAAAAAAGTAGGGGTGTGGATCAGAAAACCATTCAGTATCTGGTGTGACCATTATTTGCCTTATGCAGTGCAACACATCTCTTTTGCATAGAGTTGATCAGGCTGTTAATAGTGGCCTGTGAAATGTTGTCCAACTCCTCTTTAATGGCTGTGCAAAGTTGCTGGATATTGGTGGGAACTGGAACACGATGTCGTACACGTCGATCCAGAGCATCCCAGCAAGCTCAATGGGTGACATGTCTGGTGAGTATGCAGACCATGGAAGAACTGGGACATTTTCAGCTTCCAGGAATTGTATACAGATCCTTGCAACATGGGGCCGTGCATTATCATGCTGAAACATGAGGTGATGATGGCAGATGAATGGCATGACAATGGGCCCAAGGATCTCGTCACGGTATCTCTCTGCATTCAAATTGCCATCGATAAAATGCAATTGTGTTCTTGTCTTTATGCCTGCCCATACCATAACCCCACCACCACCATGGGGCACTCTTTTCACAACAATGACATCAATAAACTGCTCGTGCACAAAAACACCATACATGTGGTCTGCGGTTGTGAGGCCAGTTGGACGTACTGCCAAATTCTCTAAAACAACATTTGAGGCGGCTTATGGTAGAGAAATTAACATTCAATTATCTGGAAACAGTTCTGGTGGACATTCCTGCAGTCAGCATGCCAATTGCACGCTCCCTCAAAACTTGAGACATCTATGCCATTGCGTTGTGTAACAAAAACTGCACATTTAGTTTGGCCTTTTATTGTCCACAGCATAAGGTGCACCTGTGTAAGGATCATGCTGTTTAATCAGCTTCTTGATATGCCACACCTGTCAGGTGGATGGATTATCTTGGCAAAGGAAAAATGCTCACTAACAGGGATGTAAACGAATTAGTGCATTTGGAACATTTTTGGGATCTTTTATTTCAGCTAATGAAACACGGGACCAACACTTTACATGTTGCATTTATATTTTTGATCAGTGTATATTTATATTCCGGTCTCTGATATTGCTCATTCTGTTATTTCTTCATTTTTCTGGAATGTGTGTGTCTTTTTTTGTGTATTATTATTGATAGCACTGTCATTTATTATTATTGATAGCACTGCACTGTTGGAGCCAAGCATTTCACTGCACCTGCGATAACATCTGCAAATCTGTGTACGCAACCAATAAACTTTGATTTGGATTTGATTTACAACTGTAAGGGTAGACTTTAGAGGGGGAAGTGTCTTGTTGTAGGAGTTTTAAAGGCTTTCTCACGTGGATATCTCGTTGATCTGCTATATCAGGATCCTATATGTCAGCTTTATCTGGCTCTGTAAGGGTTTATGGTTTTCAGTGGCCCTACAGATACTGTATATATACAGTACATATAAATGGTGTGTTTTGTATGTAAGCATTATTAAAGTGACCAGTGTTCAATGATTAGAATACAGAATATACATATAAAGTGAGTAAAACAGTATGTAACATTATTAAAGTGACCAGTGTTCAATGACTATGTACCATACATATGGTAGCAGGATAGAGTACCGGGTGGTAGCCGGCTAGAACTGTGACTAAGACAAGTGGTGACTGTTTGAAATTGATGAAGACAGCTTGTCTGTCGAAACATTGGTTATACAATTATTGCATCTGAGCTCCTAGATTGAGGCTCTCATTTTCTTTCTCTAGTGGTGACTGTTTCACAGTCTCTCAGTCCCAATTTTGATGCACCCGTTCTGTCTCTGCCTTCTAGCTGGTAGGGTGGTGAACAGGATGTGGCTCAGGTGGCTGAGGTACTTGATGATCTTCTTGGCCTTCCTGTGACACCGGGAGCTGTAGATGTCCTGAAGGGCAGTCAGTTTGCCCCGACTGATGCGTTGGGGTGACTGCACCACTCTCTGGAGAGCCCTGTGGTTGCGGACAGTGTAATTGTCGTACCAGGCGGTGAACAGCCCGACAGGATGCTCTAAATTGGGGAATCTGTAGAATTATTTGAGGGTCTCAGGGGCCAAGCCAAATTTCTTCAGCCTCCTGAGGTTGAAGAGGTGCTGTTGCTCCTTTTTCACCACGCTGTCTGTGTGAAGGGACAAGTTCTGGTTGTCAGTGATGTGCACGTCTAGGAACATAAATCTTTTAACCTTCTCTACTGCGGTCCCATCGATGTGGATAGGGGCGCGTTTTCTCTCTGCTGTCTCCTGAAGTCCACAATCAGCTCTTTCGTTTTGTTGTCGTTGAGGGAGAAGTTATTTTCCTGGCACCACTCCCTGTAGGCCTATCACTGTTGTGTCGTCAGCAAACTTGATGATTGAGTTGGAGACGTGCATGGCCACGCAGTCATGGGTGAACAGAGAGAAGGGGGCTGAGCGTGCTGCCACTGTGGGGCCCCCGTGTTGAGGATCAGCGTGGCGGAGGTGTTGTTGCCTACCTTCACCACTTGGGGTCGGCCCATCAGGAAGTCAAGGATCCAGTTGCCACCCAGGGCCCTGAGCTTAGTGATGAGTTTGGAGGACACTATGGTGTTTAAATCTGAGCTGTAGTCGATAAAGAGCATTCTTACACCATCCCCTAATCTCAGCTCGTTACCTGTATAAAAGACACCTAGGAACCAGAAATCTTTCTGATTGAGAGGGGGTCAAATACTTATTTCCCTCATTAAAATGCAAATCAATTTATAACATTTTTGACATGTGTTTTTCTGGATTATTTTGTTGTTATTCTATCTCTCACTGTTCAAATAAACCTACCATTAAAAGTATAGACTGGTCATTTCTTTGTCAGTGGGCAAACATCAGCAGGGGATCAAATACTTTTTTCCCTCACTGTAGGTATTTCTCTTGTCCAGATGGGATAGGCCAGTGTGCAGTGCAATGGCGATTGCATTGTCCTTGGATCTGCCGGGGATTGCAAATTACAATGCGAATTGTAGTGGGTCTAGGGTGTGGGGTAGGGTGGAGGTGATATGGTCCTTAACTAGCCTCTCAAAGCACTTCAGCTACTGTAACAGAGGACAAAGCTTGCATCAAGACTATCTCCAGCTGTATGAATGGTAAACAGTGTGTGTGTGTGTGTGTGTGTGAGTGAGTGAGTGAGTGAGTGAGTGAGTGAGTGAGTGAGGAGGAGTATGGGTTTGTTTTCTCTCTTAGAACTATGCTCAATTACTCGGACCTGGCTGTTCTTTTCCTCAGTCCACTGGTTCCATTCATTATGCACCGAGCTCTGCAGAGAGAGGTCCAAAACAAAGAGAAATTATTACAGTAATTACCTCATAAAAAACTGATAAAAGGATCCCACCGCTGCCACCAGTCCCGCCCGCCAGGTCTCAATGGCCTCTTTCACAGAGTTCACAGACAAAAGGAACTCATAATGCCCCCGCATAAACAACTGGTGGGGATTTGGGGATTTTAGCAATAGAGGGCCTAACTGGAATGCCTGCTGGGTTTTACAAACTCGTCGCGAGAGAGAGAAAGAGAGACAGAAAAGGGAGAGAAAGAGGTGGTTTCTTTTTTACTCTACAGCAATTCCCTAGCTGTCAGGGGAAGGAGGTAGTGTCTTGTTTCTACCCCCCGCTGTGTGTGTGATTGCTCCAAGCCTCTTGCTTGTGTTTTAACCCCTTACATACCGTGAAGTTCTTCACACAAAGGAAGGAGCTGTGCTACCACTAATAGGGTAGCTTTTCCCCTTCCCAGATGACATTATCACCTCTAGCAGAGTCTCTATACTCTCAGTGCTTTATACTCGCCTCAGAACAGCCTCAGAACAGCCTCAATTCGTCGGGGGATGGACTCTACAAGGTGTCAAAAGCGTTCCACAGGGACGTTGGCCCATGTTGACTCATGGAAAGCGCTGGTGTTCTTAATGTTTAGTACACTCAGTGTATATTATACACTCAATACAATATACAGCCATCTCTCTCTCCCTTTTCTCCTCCATGCTGTTTCCCTCTCTCGCTCCCTTTTCTCCTCCATGATTTTTCTCTCATCCCATTATCTGCTGTCTGCATCCATCTCATTAGCTGTGCTGTGGAAGGAGAGAATTATAGGGAGAAAGGTCAGACAGAGACCAACGGGAGGAGAGAGAAGGATTGAGACAGATATGGACAGAGAGAGGGGCAGTTAGAGACAGAGGGAGAGAAATAGAAAGAAATATAGATAAAGATAATGCGAGAGTGAGAGGGAGGGAGGGAGAGACAGGAAGGAGAGCCAGGGAGAAATACAAGATGAAAATAGAGAGATTGATAAAGTATAGAGGACAGTGTAAGAGAGAAATTGATAAAGTATAGAGGACAGTGTAAGAGAGAAATTGATAAAGTATAGAGACAGTGTAAGAGAGAGATTGATAAAGTATAGAGGACAGTGTAAGAGAAAGACAGAGAGATTGATAAAGTATAGAGACAGTGTAAGAGAGAGATTGATAAAGTATAGAGGACAGTGTAAGAGAAAGACAGAGAGATTGATAAAGTATAGAGACAGTGTAGGAAAAGACGGAGAGGGAGGGATTGCAGGAGGTAGTCATGCCATTGTAAACCCTATTTCCCTCCTGCAGTAGAGAGAGACTTTGACTATGTACAGACTCAGTGAGCCTAGCCTTGCTATTGAGAAAGGCCGCCGTAGGCAGACCTGGCTCTCAAGAGAAGACAGGCTATGTGCACACTGCTCAGAAAATGAGGTGGAAACTGAGCTGCACTTCCTAATCTCCTGCCAAATGTATGACCATATTAGAGACACATCTTTCCATCAGATTACACAGATCCACAAAGAATTCGAAAACAAACCCAATTTTGATAAAACTCCTGTATCTAATGGGTGAAATATCACAGCAAGATTTGTGACCTATTGCCACAAGAAAAGGGCAACCAGTGAAGAACAAACACCATTGTAAATACAACCCATATTTATCTTTATGTATTTTCCCTTTTGTACTTTAACTATTGCACATCGTTACAACACTGTATATAGACATAATATGACATTTGAAATGTCTTTATTCTTTTGGAACTTCTGTGAGTGTAATGTTTACTGTTAATTTGTATTTTTTATTTCACTTTTGTTTATTATCTACTTCACTTGCTTTGGCAATGTTAACTTATGTTTCCCATGCCAATAAAGCCCTTGAATTGAACTGAATTGAGAGAGACAGATCCATGCCCCCAGCCCCTGCGACAAGGACCTCAACATGACAGCAGGACATATTCCCAGGCCATGAGCAGAGCAACAGGCCCAACTGCCACTAATACACCCGCCCAAGCCCCATCCTGCAACCTAAGAGGCACGTATCAGATGCTCAACATGCTCTGCTCACACCTACTGTGATGGTCCGGGCCTAAACCACAGAAAAACAACACTAGACACTATGGAACACAAAGCTTTTACTATTCTAAACAAACAACAACGCGAAGAGTAATCTATCCAAAATGGAGATGTATGGATAAACCACTTCTCCAATCTTTCTGTCTCTATAACAAAGAACAAACAGCAAAAACATATACATGAGTTAAATACACATCTTAGAATAAACTATTATAAACTACCAGAACCCATTGGATTCTCCAATTACATTGAATAAACTACAGGACAAAATACAAACCCTCCAACCCAAAAGGCCTGTGGGGTTGATGGTATCCTAAATTAAAAGATAAAATATACAGACCACAAATTCTAATTGGCTATACTTAAACTCTTTAACTTCATCCTCAGCTCTGGCATCTTCTCCAAAATTTGGAATCAAGGACTGATCACCCCAATCCACAAAAGTGGAGACAGATTTGACCCCAAATAACTACTGGGGGATATGCGTCAACAGCAACCTTGGGAAAATACTCTGCATTATCATTAACAGCAGACTCGTACATTTCCTCAGTGAAAATAATGTACTGAGCAAATGTCAAATTGTCTTTTTACCAAATTACCGTATGACAGAACACGTATTCACCCTGCACACCCTAATTGACAAACAAACCAACCAAAACAAAAGACAAAGTCTTCTCCAGCTTTGTTGACCTCAAAAAAGCTTTCGGCTTAATCTGTCATGAGGGTTTGCTATACAAATTGATGGAAAGTGGTCTTGGGGGAAAAACCTACGACATTCTAAAATCCATGTACACAAACAACAAGTGTGCGGTCAAAATTGGCAAAAAACACATTTCTTTTCACAGGGCTGAGGGGTGAGACAGGGATGCAGGTTAAGCACCACCCTCTTCAACATATACATCAATGAATTGGCGAGGGCACTAGAACAGTCTGCAGCAACAGGCCTCACCCTACTAGAATCTGAAGTCAAATGTCTACTGTTTGCTGATGATCTGGTGCTTCTTTCTCCAACCAAGGAGGGCCTACAGCAGCACCTAGATCTTCTGAATGAATTCTGTCAGACCTGGGCCCTGACAATGAATCTCCATCTAGACACCGTTGCCCTAGAGCACACAAAAACGATACATACCTTGGCCTAAACATCAGCGCCACAGGTAACTTCCACAAAGCTGTGAACGATCTGAAAAACAAGGCAAGAAGGGTCTTCTATGCCATCAAAAGGAACATAAAATTCAACATACTAATTAGGATCTGGCTAAAAATACTTTAATCAGTTACAGAACCCATTGCCCTTCATGCTTGTGAGATCTGGGGTCCACTTACCAACCAATAATTCCCATAATGGGACAAACACCAAATTAAGACTCTGGATGCAGAATTCTGCAAAAAATATCCTCAGTTTACAACGTAAAACACCAAATAATGCATGCAGAGCAGAATTAGGCCGATACCCGCTAAATATCAAAATCCAGAAAAGAGCCGTTAACTTTTTCATAAGTGAGTTCCAAATATCTCTAACGGTTGCCCCAGCGTGAGTTGTTTTATGCAAGTGATGTCAGAATGCCCTCACTGTCGAAAATGTGATTATTACGCAACAGGACAGTTAACACGTGCTTCCTGCTAATTATCTATAGACTATGTTTCAACTTGTCCATTTCAAATTATCTTCCAACAAGTTGTGTTTTCTAACAACAGTTTGAATTAAGGTGTGTTCCGCCTCCTCACTAATTCACATAGAAGTAGCCCATTTCAGCATTGCGGCCAATTTATGTTTGAGGCTTTACTGAGCCGGACAAACTTCTCTCTTCCAAGAGAGCCAACACACTTCACCAATGTTTGCGCAGATCAAGTATGCAGACATTTGCGCAGTCTTGTACAAATTGTAACATTTTCTGGCTGGCGCTTGCATTGCCTTCCTTGTTGTTTTCTTTACAAATAATAGCTTTGGAAATGTGTGCATTCCTATCAAATTAAGTTCCTGATTTTCAGTATATCGTGTTTACCATTTTATTCACGTTTTGTAGTACTGGTGACAAATTATGCATTCCGATTCTTGCATAGATTGTAACGGACACATCTGATGTGTGTAAAATACTTTTTTGAAGGATGTACTGATTATAATGAGCTAATGTTAAGCTATTTGCCAGCTACAGTTG
Source organism: Salmo trutta (assembly GCF_901001165.1). Taxonomy (NCBI): domain Eukaryota; kingdom Metazoa; phylum Chordata; class Actinopteri; order Salmoniformes; family Salmonidae; genus Salmo; species Salmo trutta. Next base: position 34,753,327 of record NC_042963.1, read on the forward strand.
AAGTCGGAAGTTTACATACACCTTAGCCAAATACATTTAAACTCAGTTTTTCACAATTCCTGACATTTAATCCTAGTAAAAATGCCCTGTCTTAGGCCAGTTAGGATCACCACTTTATTTTAAGAATGTGAAATGTGAGAATAATAGTAGAGAGAATGATTTATTTCAGCTTTTATTTCTTTCATCACATTCCCAGTGGGTCAGAAGTTTTTATACACTCAATTAGTATTTGGTAGCATTGCCTTTAAATTGTTTAACTTGGGTCAAACGTTTCGAGTAGCCTTCCACAAGCTTCCCACAATCAGTTGGGTGAATTTTGGCCCATTCCTCCTGACACAGCTGGTGTAACTGAATCAGGTTTGTAGGCCTCCTTGCTCGCACACGCTTTTTCAGTTTTGCCCACATATTTTCTATGGAATTGAGGTCAGGGCTTTGTGATGGCCACTCCAATACCTTGACTTTTTTGTCCTTAAGCCATTTTGCCACAACTTTGGAAGTATGCATGGGGTCATTGTCCAGTTGGAAGACCCAATGGTAACCAAGTTTTAACTTCCTGAATGATGTCTTTAGATGTTGCATCAATATATCCACATCATTTTTCATCGCCCATGATACAATCTATTTTGTGAAATGCTCCTGCAGAAAAGCACCCCCACAACATGATGCTGCCACCCCCGTGCTTCACAGTTGGGATGGTGTTCTTCGGCTTGCAAGCCTCCCCTTTTTCCTCCAAACATTATGGTCATTATGGCCAAACAGTTCTATGTTTGTTTCATCAGACCAGAGGGCATTTCTCCAAAAAGTACGTTCTTTGTCCCCATGTGCAGTTGTAAACCATAGTCTGGCTTTTTTTATGGCGGTTTGGAGCAGTGACTTCTTCCTTGCTGAGTGGCCTTTCAGATTATGCCGATATAGGACTCGTTTTACTGTGGATATACTGTAGATACTTTTGTACCTGTTTCCTCCAGCATCTGCACAAGGTACTTTGCTGTTGTTCTGGGATTGATTTGCACTTTTCGCACCAAAGTATGTTCATCTCTAGGAGACAGAACGCGTCTCCTTCCTGAGCGGTATGACGGCTGCGTGGTCTGATGGTGTTTATACTTGAGTACTATTGTTTGTACAGATGAACATGGTACCTTCAAGTGTTCAGAAATTGCTCCCAAAGATTAACCAGACTTGTGGAGGTCTACAATTCTTTTTCTGAGGTCTTGGCTGATTTCTTTAGATTTTTCCATGATGTCAAGCAAAGAGGCACTGTTTGAAGGTAGGCCTTGAAATAGATCCACAGGTACACCTCCAATTGACTCAAATGATGTCAATTAGCCTATAAGAAGCTTCTAAAGCCATGACATCCTTTTCTGGAATTTTCCAAACTGTTTAAAGGCACACTCAACTTAGTGTATGTAAACTTCTGACCCATTGGAATTGTGATACAGTGAATTATAATGTGAAATAATCTGTCTGTAAACAATTGTTGGAAGAATTACTTGTGTCATGCACAAAGTAGATGTCCTAACCAAGTTGCCAAAACTATAGTTTGTTAACAAGAATGTTGTGGAGTGGTTGAAAAACGAGTTTTAATGACCGCAACCTAAATGTATGTCAACTTCTGACTTCAACTGTGTGTGTGGCACCATGTTTGTTGACTTTATACAATGCATTCTGGGTGTCACGTAAATGCCTGTCTGACCAAAAATGTTATAATGAGATGAAGGAATGATTCACTCAACTTTCGGGTAAACTTCCGGAAGTGAATGAAGGGAAGTGAATGATGGTAGACGACACAACCCCTTCAACATGCATACTATAAACAGACCAAACTCATCTTGTCTCCTGTTATTATCTTAGGTTGATGCAAAAAAACAAACATGGCCGCGCATAAACTGCTCATCTTTGGATTACTTCCTATTTGTAGAAAGTGTTTTACTCAATTATTTCGATCAATGGTGAGCTCACCCATGATGTGATTAATTATAAAAAGTAATTGCTATTAGCTCATTTATATTGTAGTTTCTGTCAGCCTAGAGTTATAAAAATATGACTGCTTATGTTACGTCAATCTTTCCTCGGTTAGCGCTAGGACAAACGTAACCTACATTTTTCGGGTTTGGATGATTGTGTAAGCTGTTGCTTCTTCTGTGAATGTCTGAACATTGCATCCAAAAATAAACTGGTCACATTCAGGACATAACTTTGTAAGGACTGTGTTTGTGCAAAATGTTTCTGTGAAAAAACAGTGTGACACAACAGTCAGCGTTTGAGCTGGCCAATCGGATCTGGAAGTTCTAAATTAGCGTTCTACTCACACTGGTTTGAGCGTACGCTGCAGGGACCACTGTAGAATGATCACACCCGTGTGTTGGTACATGTGAAAAGGTTAAATTGCATAACTACCTAAAAGGAAGCAATTCCCAAACCTTCCACAACAAAGCCATCACCTACAGAGAGATGAACCTGGAGAAGAGTCCCCTAAGCAAGCTGGTCCTGGGGCTCTGTTCACAAATAGACACCACAGAGCCCCAGGACAGGAACACAATTAGACCCAACCAAATCAAAACACAAAGATAATTACTTGACACAATGGAATGAATTTACAAAAAAACTGAGCAAACTAGAATGCTATTTGGCCCTAAACAGAGAATACACAATGGCAGAATACCTGATCACTGTGACTGACTCAGTGAGCATAGCCTTGCTATTGAGAAAGGCACCTGAAGACTGGCTATGTGCACACTGCCCACAAAATCAGGTGGAAACTGAGCTGCACTTCCTAACCTCCTGCCAAATGTATGACCATATTAGAGACACATATTTCCCTCAGATTACACAGACCCACACAGAATTTGCAAACAAATCACATTTTGATAAACTCCCATGTCTATAGGGTGAAATACCACAGTGTACAATCACAGCAAGATTTGTGACATTTCGCCACAAGAAAAGGGCAACCAGTGAAGAACAAACACCATTGTAAATACAACCTATATTTATGCTTATTTATTTAACTATTTGCACATCATTACAACACTGTATATAGACATAGTATGACATTTTAAATGTCTTTATTCTTTTGGAACTTTTGTGAGTGTAATGTTTACTGATATTTTTTATTATTTATTTCACTTTTGTTTATTATCCATTTCACTTGTTTTGGCAATGTACACATATGATTCCCATGCCAATAAAGTCTCTTAAATTAAAATTGAAAATTGAGAGAGAGAGAGCGAGAGACCAACCAACCAACCAACCTGAACGTCCTCAATGCTTATTGTTATTGTTCAATTTATGGTTATTTTGACCCTTGGTTATTGTAGTTACTGTTGTCCAATTGACAATATTTATTATTATTATTAATTATGTTAATATTGTAAATCTCCAAAGTAAGCTTTGGCAATATGTATATTGTTACGTCATGCCAATAAAGCACATTTTATTTATTTAATTGAGAGAGAGAGAGAGAGATTTTACTATTATTTTCTTACTATTTTATTGTTATTATTTTTATATTTAATTTTGTATTATTATTCACTGCCATTTTATATTATTATCTGTTATTGTTTATAATTGTATTACAATGTATATTGTATACATTGTTGATTTGGCAATATTGACACAATGTTTTTCATGCCAATAAAGCAGCTTGAATTTGAATTTTGAGAGAGAGGAGTGTGTTCTTGTCATTTCAACAGAGAGGTGGTGGTGTGGGAGGTAGATCCTTTTTGTGTCATCACAGTGTGTGTGTGTGTGTGTGTGTGTGTGTGTGTGTGTGTGTGTGTGTGTGTGTGTGTGTGTATAAAGGAAGAACACACGTTCACACACCACAGACAGAAACACAACAGCAGTTACAGTATGACACATAAACCTAAAATCAAAGCCTGAAAATAAAGTAACCTAGTTAATCTTTCTCTAACTCAAGGACCAGATGCATAGATAGGAGGCACAGACAGGAGAGTGAGACACAGTATTGGAGAATGCCTGATGTATTGAGTGACAAACAAACTGAGGGCCAACATTGTAACATAATAGCCTATTGAACATGCAGTGGTTACAGTGAGCAGCCCTGAAACTCTTCTTTGTCTGATTGTATCAAACTATGCAGCCACATCAATGGAACACTGCAGTTGGTTGCTGGGATACCAGGGCTTTTTTTGAAGCACATTCCTTTATCCTGATTAGACACCTGCCTGCGGGTATTCTAATGAGAAACATGAATGAGAATTGAGAGAATAGAGAGAGAAAGAAAATAAGAGAAAGAGAAAAAAGTAGCACCTCATCCTAATTGCCCCTCTTTATCAACAAAAAGAGGGAGTTGGGAATACTGGAATAAAGGAATAGAGACACTTTCCCTGCTTATACTATAGGGGAGGAGACCAGCATCTATGGATTGCTGTGCAATACATAGCACAGCAAATCCTTTCTCTACACACCTAGGACGCATAATGCCTACACAGAAATATTGCACTTTTTTCAAGTAACTAAAAACGTTCCCTAAAAAATAAGTTGAAATTGACCAAAGTATTTGGTGTCCACAATTATTTATTTCACTGTCATTATTACAGAACCTTTGTTTTTGATTCAAAACTTAATATATCCATTTGAGGGTACGATCATAAATACACTCTGGCTATCTACTCCGATTTCAGAGCACTCTCATGTGAGTGTGCCAGAGCGTAGAATAACTGATCATTTACGATTTCTCAACACCTGTTGAATAAATGGTCAGAGTGAGGTGATCTCTCATTTTTGTCTGGAAGTTGCTAGCAAGCTAGCCAACCTTAGCATGTTAGCTTGGTTGCTTGACTGCCGTTGTGAGGTCAGAACGCTCGGATCAACCCTACTCCTCATGCCAGAGCGTCCAGTGTGCATGCACCCTGAACGCTCCGAGAGCGAAACACTGAATTTACGGACAGAGAATCTGACAACGCTCTGAATTTATGAATGCCCAGAACGTACTCTGAGGTCACTTTGGTACTCCAGATTGAATTTACGAACATACCCCAAATCAGAAAATAAACAGAAATGGCATTGACAAAATTATTGACACCCTAGACTTAATATTTGGTAACACAGCCTTTGGTAAAAAAAAAAGAACCTGCAATGAAGCGCTTACTATAACCATAAATGAGTTTCCAGGACCTCTGTACTGGCAGTTTGGCACAGTCATCTTGTCAAAACTGCTCATGTTCTCCCATTTTTGAAGGGTGCCTTCTCCCAACTGCTGTTTTCAGATCTCTTCACAAGTTTTTAATGGGATTTAGATCTGGATTCATTGATGGCCACTTCAGAACAGTCCAGTGCTCTGTCTTGAGCATTACTGGGTGCTTTTTGAAGAGTATTTGGGGTCATTGTCCTGCTGGAAGACCCATGAATTCGACGGAGACCCATCTTTCTGACACTGGGTCCGACATTGCTCTACAAATATGCCTTGGAATTCTCCTGATTTCATGATGCCATTCAAATGTTCAAGACACCCAGTGCCAGAGGCAGCAAAGCAACCCCAAAACATCACTGAACCTCCACAATGTTTGACTGTAGGAAAGGTGTTCTTTTTTCTGAAGGCTTCATTTTGTTTTCTGTAAACCTAGAGATGGTGTGTTTTACCAAAAAGCTTTAATTTGGTCTCATCTGTCTGCAGGACATTATCCCAGAAGGATTTTGGCATGTTCAGGTGTGTTTTGGCAAATTGCAGTCCGCTCTCTTATGTCTCACTCTCTGCAGTGGGGTCCTCCTGGGTCTCCTGCCATATAACCCCCTTTCATTGAGTTGGTGACAGATGGTGTGAGTTGAAACTGTCGTACCTTGTGTCTGAAGGTCAGCTTGAATCTGTGTGGCAGTTGATCGAAGTGCTTTCTCCACCATTCAAACAATCCTTCACTGCAATCTTCCGTCAAGTTCTCTTGCAGCTACGTCCAGTGAGGCTGGCTACAGTGGCATGGGCCTTAAACTTCTTGATAACATTACGTACGGTGGAAACAGGAACATCAAGGTCTCTGGTGATGGACTTGCAGCCTTGAGATTGTCCACGCTTGGCTACAATCTTGTGTCGGACCTCCTCAGATAATTATCTGGTTTTCTTTCTTTTCTCCATACTCATTGCGATATACACAGTGACACACCATAGGCGAGTTCAATTCCAAAGTAAAAGATAATTACCTGCTTGAACTCAAATTATTTCTAACTACTTCTAGAAGGTGCAAATAATATTGTCTGGGCCATTTTAGGATTTCTTTGTGGAATAAGCTAACATTTATTCATTTTTTTAATTGTATTTTTAACTGCAAACCAAAGACATACATATGTGGATAGCAAAATATTTTTTAATTTCAACAGTTTTCTGGAAGAAATGGTGCATTATTTGAAAAAAGTGCAAGGGTGCCAATATTTTTGGCCATGAGTGTACTCTCCAACAGAGAGAAAAATTAGGAAACTGGATTGTCTCCTACTAAAACATTCCACTGCTTGTAGAACGTGTCTCCAGTTGATTGGTTTGTCTCATTACATGGAGGATGCGGCACGCCTTGTGGCGGTTGATAGTTACAGGTGCTGGTATAGCGCAAGGCCGGCGGCCCGGTTACCATGGATATGGCCATAACAACGAGAGAGGTGTGTGATGTTGGTGCAGCGATGGAGTCATTGACCAAGCTGGCCACTCCATACATCAACATGTATGGACCTAGAGCAGGGATGGGCAACTCCAGTTTTTGGGGGCCTGATTGGTTTCACACTTTAGCCCCACATCATACACCTGACTTCAATAATCATGATCTTCAGTTTATAATGCAATTAGTTTAATCAGCTGTGTTTTCCAGGCATGGGGAAAAAGAATGACACCACTCCGGACCCCGAGGACTGGAGTTGCCCATCCCTGAGCTAGAGTAAAGAAGGGCCATGCTGTGGAGTGGAGCAGTGGTGAGACGTACCACTAGGTGGCAGGCTGTTCCTATTTTTTCACCACATTTGGGGAAATCTGGTTCCCCTCATTGCAGGCCTACAAACTCAAACAAGACTACTCCTCCCATCCATAGTCGACCCCTCTCACCCTATGGGCAGCCCTCCATATCGCCAGCAGAGTGCGGGGTATAACATAGCACAAACAGAGGAACCAGCCATCTGGCTAACAGACTTCAAACCCACCAACACGCCCGCCCGCACACACAATACACACAATTCCAGAATTCCAACACGTCTTTCATCTTGGTCCAAACTTCACTAACTAAACCCTTCCCACATGGAGGGAAATCAATGAATGCAGGAGAAACTACAAACAAGTTGTAGAGGCCATGCTGTTCATTCTTACGTATGTTAGCTACTCACTGTCACAATCCTCTGTCTGTGGAACAGTGAAGAGAGGGAAAAACACTCTTAAAAATTACTGATGTGGTGGGCTACTTGGTTGAGGGACAGACACCACACTCCATCTCTTCTCTCCTCTCCCCCCTCTCCTCTCCTCTCTCATCTTTTCTCCTTTCCCCCTCTCCTCTCCTCTCCTCTCGTCTCATCTCCTTTTATCTCTCCTCTCCTCTTTTATCCTTTCCTCTCTCCTCTCCTCTTTTCCTCTCTCCCTCTCAATGCGGAAGGCACATTTCAGTTGAAGGCATTCAGTTGTACAACTGACTAGGTAACCTCCTTTCCCTTTCCTCTTTTCTCATTTCCTCTCTCCTCCCTTTTCCTCTTTTCATCTCATCTTTCCTCCCTCTCTTCTATCCTCCCTCTCTCCTGTCCTCTCTGTGATAATATTAACACTGTATTTCAGTTGCTGGCCATGCTGCTCTTCTCAGCAGTAATAGAAAAGCGTAGCATGTTAGCTGCTCCCTGACAGACAGACAGACAGACAGACAGACAGACAGACAGACAGACAGACAGACAGACAGACAGACAGACAGACAGACAGACAGACAGACAGACAGACAGACAGACAGACAGACAGACAGACAGACAGACAGATAGACAGACAGACAGACAGGGCCATTCCTTATCACCAGCACATCATTACTCATCCATGCCTGTTGCTGCTGTGCTATTACACACTTCATGTGTGACCCCTCCTGTGAATATGTCCTGAGAGAGGGGGGAGAGAGAGAGAGCGAGAGAGACCAGCCAAAAATTCCCTAAATTGGACAAACACCAAATTGACACTGCAAAAACCTCCTCCGTGTACAATGTAAAACCCCAAACAATGAACGCACAGCAGAACTAGGATGATTCCCACTATCTATCCAAATCCAGCAAAGAGCAATTCAATTCTATAACCACCTAAACATAAGTGATTCTCAAATCTAACAAAGCCCTCACCTACAAAATGATTAACCTGGAGAAGAGTCCCCTCTGCCAGCTGGTACGGAGATTCTGCTAACAAACACAAAAAGACCCCACAGAGCCCCAGGACCGCAACACAATCAGACCTAACCAAAACAAAAAGATAATTACTTGAAACATTGGGAAGAATCAACAAAAAACTGAGAAAACTGGAATGTTATTTGTCCCTAAACAGAGTCCACATTAGTAGAATACCTGACCACTGTGACTGACTCAAAATTAAGAACATCCTTGACTATGTACAGTACAGACTCTGTGATCATAGCCTTGCTAGTGAGAGAGGCCGCCATTGGCAGACCTGGCTCTCAAGAGAAGACAGGCTATTTGCACACTGCCCACAAAATGAGGTGGAAACAGAGCTGCACTTCCTGACCTCCTGCCAAATGTATGACCATATTAGAGACACATATTTCCCTCAGATTACACAGGCCTACAAAGAATTTGAAAACAAATCCAATCCTGATAAACTTCCATATCTATTAGGTGAAATATCACAGTGTGCAGTCACAGCAGCAAGATGTGTGACCTGTTGCCACAAGAAAAGGACAACCAGTGGAGCACAAACACCATTGTAAATACAACCTATATTTATCTCTTTATTTATTTTCCCTTTCATACTTCAACTTTTTGCACATTGTTACAATACTGTACTTAGCCAATAATATAACATTTGAAATGTCTATATTCTTTTAAAATGTTTGTGAGTGTAATGCTTACTGTTCATTTTTGACTGTTTATTTCCCTTGTTTTGGTAACGTAAACATGTTTTCCATGCCAATAAAGCCCTTTGAATGGAATTGAGAGACAGAGAGAGAGAGAGGGAGAGAGAGAGAGAGAGAGAGAGAGAGGAGAAAGTTAGGATGAGAGACAGGGAGTGAGGATGAGCTAGAAACAGAGAGAAAGGGGGGATCAATGAAGTGAGAGGGAACAACAAAGAGAGATAGCGAGTACGGCCACAATAGCGAGTGAAAAATAAAAAGGGAGAGAAAAGAAAAAAAGAGAGAGCAGAGGAGGCTGGTGGGAGGAGCTATAGGAGGACAGGCTCATTGTAATTGATAGAATGGAATTAATGGAATGGAGACAAACACGTTGTTTCCATATGTTTGATACCGTTCCATTAATTCCATTCCACCATTACAATGAGCCTGTCCTCCCACCAGCCTCTTCTGAGAGAGAGGTATACATAAAAAAGATAGAGCGAGAGGTAGTGAGGTAGGGAGTAAGGGAGGTAGCCCCGCAGAGATGTGAGGAGAGAAGAGGTTTTCATGCTCTATCAGGTCTCCATTTGCCTGTCCTGTAATAACTTGTCCGCTCCATTGCCTGCCACTATCACAGCAGCCATAACACTCAGTCACACGGTTACAGCAGCATGGCCAGCCATGGAGGGAGGCAGGGTAGTTAACAGACCACGTCACAGATAGCACCACACCCATACACACTCGGGGAGGAATGGAGAGATGGAGGAATGGAGGGGGTGAAAGACTGATAGAAGGAATAGAAGTGAAGAAGAAAGAGTGGAGGGATGGAGACACAAATGGAGGGTGACAGAGTGGATGAATAATTGTATTGCAGTGAGCCAGACTTGGCTGGAATAGTGCAACAAAGATGTCAATAGGGATCCCAGTGAAGAAAAACGGTTGGGTGCTTTGGTGTAACACTGAGTGTGTCAAAGACGTTCAAATGTAGAATTCTTTGGAGATGAGCAGTGATGGGGTGCGATGTGTGTGTAGTGTGGTTGGAGGGTCAGAACCTTCTGGAGGAATGGTAATAAAAGGGAGGGGCCAAAGGTCAGAGAGCGCTTTGACTACAGGCCACTCCCACTGAACCTGAGGGGGCTAATCTCCATGGTAACTGTGTGCTTTGGGCCAAGAGTTGACACACACACACACACACACCATGAAGCCCCCTAGGTCTAAGCCTGAGATGAGTGATAACTGATCATAAGTCCTATTCATGTCTGTCTGTCTGTCTGTCCGTCCGTCCGTCCGTCCGTCCGTCCGTCCGTCCGTCCGTCCGTCCGTCCGTCCGTCCGTCCGTCTGTCTGTGACGGGAAGGATCCACAGGATTAGGAGCCATCACAAAACACCAGGTTGCAGCTGGACACAATGGGTGTTTCTCAGTATGCATACTACTACCACCGAGTGTAATCTCAGAGGACGTTCTCTTGAGTACATTCTTGTGAGGACGAGAGTGTGGAGAACACATAAAACATTGCATTTCAGAAGCACTCGCACTCCCCCTACTGTATTACCTCACGCTGCTCCTTCAATGAACCTTCTTCAGCCAGGACAATGGCAACAATAGAGACCAAACAAGATATACACAAAGCAAACATTTTACTTCATAACTACTGGCTGTGTTGGGGAGTAACAGTGTATATGCAAGCGATTTAAAGAAAACGGTAACTGTAATCCGTTACGTTACCAGCAAAAAATTCTGTAATCTGATTACAGATACTTTTGAAAAACTAGAGGATTACTTTGAGGATTACTTTTAAATTCAGAAAGGATTTTTGTGAAAAAAATCTTTGACACTTCTCTGTTTTCGCAAAGACATTCAAATCAGATTTGAGAAAAGGCGCAAGTTAAAATTTCTCCACCTGAGCGAGTCTGACCACAAGTCAGAGACCACAATGATGACACACCAAATGGGTTTGATGGATTGCGGCAAAAGAGCAGAAATATGCTTTTGTAGGCTACAGTCCAAGCTATGTCTTCCAATGGTGCGACTGCTGTCAGCATCCAAAGATTATCCAACTTGAATAAATGCTTGGAGGTAAGGATGACAGCAGCGTTGTAGTCTATGGCGATAAGGATATAACTTATTATTGATATCTACATTGTGCATTGATGTGAATCCCACTGCTGCTCTCTCATTTAGCTATTTGCGCCTTAAGGATTGTGTTTGTTGTGGATGGCTGTTCACAAATCTAAATGTGTATTGAACCCAATAATGGTTGAATTCAACAGGTTTGCCTATCAATCATTGTTTTTTAAACCAGTGGACAGTCAGTGAAAAATGCACTCTTGCAACAGCTACATAGTGCGGATCCCAGCCTATGGAATAAAAGTGGGGCATTTATTGCTCAATCTAATTCATGCTGATGGACACATGCTCAAACTCGCACACTTTCGATAGACTTAAAGGGGAAATCTTTAGATATTACATCTATTTTTTGACTTATAAATATATATACTGCTCAAAAAAATAAAGGGAACACTTAAACAACACATCCTAGATCTGAATGAAAGAAATAATCTTATTAAATACTTTTTTCTTTACATAGTTGAATGTGCTGACAACAAAATCATACAAAAATAATCAATGAAATCCAATTTATCAACCCATGGAGGTCTGGATTTGGAGTCACACTCAAAATTAAAGTGGAAAACCACACTACAGGCTGATCCAACTTTGATGTACTGTCCTTAAAACAAGTCAAAATGAGGCTCAGTAGTGTGTGTGGCCTCCACGTGCCTGTATGACCTCCCTACAACGCCTGGGCATGTTCCTGATGAGGTGACGGATGGTCTCCTGAGGGATCTCCTCCCAGACCTGGACTAAAGCATCCGCCAACTCCTGGACAGTCTGTGGTGCAACGAGGCGTTGGTGGATGGAGCGAGACATGATGTCCCAGATGTGCTCAATTGGATTCAGGTCTGGGGAACGGGCGGGCCAGTCCATAGCATCAATGCCTTCCTCTTGCAGGAACTGCTGACACACTCCAGCCACATGAGGTCTAGCATTGTCTTGCATTAGGAGGAACCCAGGGCCAACCGCACCAGCATATGGTCTCACAAGGGGTCTGAGGATCTCATCTCGGTACCTAATGGCAGTCAGGCTACCTCTGGCGAGCACATGGAGGGCTGTGCGGTCCCCCAAAGAAATGCCACCCCACACCATGACTGACCCACCGCCAAACCGGTCATGCTGGAGGATGTTGCAGGCAGCAGAACGTTCTCCACGGCGTCTCCAGACTCTGTCACATCTGTCACATGTGCTCAGTGTGAACCTGCTTTCATCTGTGAAGAGCACAGGGCGCCAGTGGCGAATTTGCCAATCTTGGTGTTCTCTGGCAAATGCCAAACGTCCTGCACGGTGTTGGGCTGTAAGCACAACCCCCACCTGTGGACGTCGGGCCCTCATACCACCCTCATGGAGTCTGTTTCTGACCGTTTGAGCAAACACTTGCACATTTGTGGCCTGCTGGAGGTCATTTTGCAGGGCTCTTGCAGTGCTTCTCCTGCTCCTCCTTGCACAAAGGCGGAGGTAGCGGTCCTGCTGCTGGGTTGTTTCACTCCTACGGCCTCCTCCACGTCTCCTGATGTACTGGCCTGTCTCCTGGTAGCGCCTCCATGCTCTGGACACTACGCTGACCGACACAGCAAACCTTCTTGCCACAGCTCGCATTGATGTGCCATCCTGGATGAGCTGCACTACCTGAGCCACTTGTGTGGGTTGTAGACTCCGTCTCATGCTACCACTAGAGTGAAAGCACCGCCAGCATTCAAAAGTGACCAAAACATCAGCCAGGAAGCATAGGAACTGAGAAGTGGTCTGTGGTCCCCACCTGAAGAACCACTCCTTTATTGGGGGTGTCTTGCTAATTGCCTATAATTTCCACCTGTTGTCTATTCCATTTGCACAACAGCATGTGAAATTTATTGTCAATCAGTGTTACTTCCTAAGTGGACAGTTTGATTTCACAGAAGTGTGATTGACTTGGAGTTACATTGTGTTGTTTAAGTGTTCCCTTTATTTTTTTGAGCAGTGTATATCCCTTGATTCTTGAATAATATAACTTATGAATGCCTCATGAGCTTAGCTCAACTGTCACACTCCATGAGAACCCACAATATCACCTTGTTTTTCTCCAATGTTTGTAAACATTGTAAATGTAAACAAACACTGTATAACCTCATAACATGGATAAAACAATAACTTTTGATATCAAGATGGTCAGTCCTTACATCTGTCTATTAATCTGAGAGGGTTTACATTTCTCAAGGCCCATCCCTCAGCTTTTTACCAAAAGAGGCGGCGTGGGTGTCCTGTTATTGTTTCATCTGTGGATTTGCCCTTTAAACAGCTGCATATTATCAAGATATCAAAGTGTCTATAAACATAGAAGTGAATAGGCAACATTTCATTCCAAAGTCAGAGTAGATTTTTTCTCGCTTCAGCTCAAATAATGGCCAACATTACCCAGGTTTCCATCCAAACTTTTTATGCGAGTAAAATACATGTCAGAATTAATGACAGGCCTGATGAAAACAGATCATTTTTCAGTAAACTTTCCAAATGTTGTCAAAACAAAATGAATTATGCGAGAAATGTCGGTGTAAATGCTTTTATAGGCAAATATCGATATAATAACCATCATATGGAAGTGAACTTGGAGACGTGATGACATGTTGTGTGGTCTTCCCACTACAACTCATCAGCATGCAGTTCATTAGGCTACAGATGAAATGAGTTATGATGAATTTGTGCAAGGTGATGAGCTTGATGCTCCTTTCCAATAAATATTGAGGATTTTATTCTGGTGACAGGATCATCGACGCCTGGTTGCATTTGACAAAAAATAATCTGACATTTGACAAAAAATGATCTCGCTCTTTTGTCCATAATAATATCATCCTGTAGGCTTTACATGCACTCTCGCCAACAGCGTGAGTGCATGTTGGCTACTATTGGCTACTATATAACCCAGTTTTTCTGTGAGAAAACCAGCAGTAGAGTTGAAAATGTATGGGAATTTAACCGAAAAAGGTATTTTTATGTGCACTACGTCAACACGCACAGCATTTTATCTGCAACAAGTCAATTTTAAGGAAACATATCTATGGTGGGAAAATACAGAATTTAGAATATTCGCAGGAAAATCTGTCGTCAATTGGATGGAAACCTAGCTTTTGATTTCAATACCTTTTTCGTTATTTTTGCGTGGTTGCTTCATATTTCTGTGCATACTTTCCTTGGAACACTGCATCGATGCATGCTTCAAAATATGTACAAATGGAGTACGCATTCGAGAAGTGCCTCCATGCTCTGTTTCGCATACTTTGATTTGGACTCATCCTCCGACCCTCCTGTGCTTGATTTGCGTGCTTGAAGAAGGGTAGTATGCATTTTGAGAAACACGGTATGAGAGAGATACAGAGCCATGGCCACAGTCAAATCTAGGAAACACATTTATTTGATTGTCCCTTTATTTATGCAGGTGATGCTCTTTGAGATTAAAAACAGCGGAAATCAGACTCATTAATAGTTCAAAGTACAGACACAAACATATTCAGCTCCACAGCCAGGGCAGAGCTGAATAACTACCACTAACTTCATGACAGGAACATGAAATTAGACTATTCTTATTTTCCACATAACTGCCAAAAAATGATGGTTTTAAAAATGGATGAATGGAATGGAGGGAATGGCTGTGTTTGAAGTCAGGGGCAATGGGACGAGCTAATGATGCTGTCATGGGGAGAATGGACGCCATCGGTGGGGGTGTTTGAAGCTAAACGAGATCATTATTTTCAGTGGCGCGCGCACACACACACACACACACACACACACACACAGAGCAGAGAGACAGAGCAGAGAGAGATACTGGGTCTGGGTAAGAGAACGCTGTATGGAGCAAGTTTGTGAGGGAGGGAGGGAGCAGAGGAGAGGAGGTCCCCTGAATGCATAACTGTCCCCCAATCCTCTCTTCTTCTGTTGGTACTATCTCTCTTCTGTCTTTACTCTTTCTTTCAACATCCAATTCATCCCCCAAAAGCCTATTAAATGTATCTTATTTGAGGATATTGCCGGGAGAAGTAGTGTCTTTCCATTCTGTTCTGACTGTCATCTACTGGTTTTACTAGTCAACTTTCTGAAGATATGAAATGGTTATGACAGGCACACACACACACACCCACCCACCCACCCACCCACCCACCCACGTATAATAATCTAACAGGTCCTTTGGCACTCATTCTTACAGCAACAAATCCTCCTCTACAGTACCCAATGCCCCAGGGCTCTGGTTATGAAAACTAGCAGAGTTAAGGATATGTTCCCCTTCAAATGTACACAGCTTATATCAAATCCCATTATAAGAGACTCAGTTAGTGCTGGGTACTTATCCAACTTAATACCTTTCCTTGGGGTTTCTATCCTAACATTCACAGGCTTTGAACAGGGAAATGTTAAATGTTAGCCATATTTCAAGCTACCTTTAGAGCACTTTATATTGCTCCCCTTAGATCCTATAGAATAGAATATGGCTCAAATTAACGATCCTAGGAGAATTGTAACTACAGGATGTTAACTCAAAGTGCTCCCCCTCTGGCCAGGGAGGTATATCGCAGCTGCTGGAGAAAACATATTCAAGCGTTAAGATTTAGATTTTATTAGGATGCATTGCTGATGCAATGACAACAGCTTCTCTCCCTGGGGTCCAAAACATAACAAAAAAGACATTACAGACAAAAAGACTTTGGAGCATAGATGGGGAACTGATCTAGAAATGAGGTTGGGGGCTGAGACACACACACAAACACACACCGAGCATTCCTCATTGTAACTCTAGCCACATGGGAACTGGTGGCAACTGGAGTCTTTGTGAGCGTTTGAAGATCAGGTTGAAGGTATGTGATATGTGCTCAGCACAGGAAATCATGTGTCAGGGTTAATGAAAAGACAACACGTGTGGGGCCCTCCGTATCTCACACACGCACCCTCCTTATGATAATAGAGAGAGTGTGTGTGTGTGTAGAAGGTCATTGCATGCTGGACCAGACAAGGACATAGAGATTCTGGGCATGGCTTATCTGCTATAGTAACAGAGACCAGTGGATTTTCTCTTAGATCCAGTGTATCCAGACATGCCATGAAAGATGAGTCCAGAGTGGACTGGGAAAGAGAAAGAGAGAGAGAGAGAAAGAGAGAGGCTCAGACTCTGGCTCTACAGTATGTGAGGCGATCAGAGTAACATAGCGTACATCCACCCTGCTAAGTTAATACAAACACATGCAGACACTACCCTTACACACCATGGCTCTGAAATGCACAAAGGCTCCTGATGCTGATCACAGCATCTAATCCCCTCTCCTCAAAACAATAGTCTGTCCAGCACTGTGTATGGGAGAGGGCCTTGGTCTCCTTATCACAGTTCACAACACAGCTCACATTTATGGACCACACCACTGCAGCTATATGGCTCTACTCAGCTCTGCCTGGGTGGAAGAGAAGGCAAGGGGGCTCTTTCCCAGAGATAAGGAATGAGATGAAGCAAGATTCCCTCCATTGTCAAGTCCCTTTCTCTCTCTCTCTCCCTCTCCCTCCCTCCCTGCTAATTTGCATATGATTGTTCATCAAGTGCGTCTGGAAATAGCACACACACACACACCCCCACTCCCTTCCAAGAGAACAAAAAGTTCTGCAATGTTCAATCAGGCACGGCAACACAGAGAAAATTCACTCGAACACAGCTCTCCTGGCTATTAAGAGCCCAGAGTGCTGCCTGCTTACTAGGAAAATCTGTCCCTGGAGAGTCAAAACGAAACCAATTAAGATCAATACTTACACAATTAATTATGGATGGATGTACTGCAAGGGGCCTTAGTGTGTTTGGCCATGTCAGTGGGGTACCCTTTGTTCTTCTACAACATCCATTTGTCTGCTGACATCTAATTATCTCCCTTACTCTCTTATTTACCCCACCTCCATTCTCTGTCCCCCTCTCCTCCCTCCCTGCTCTGTCTATGTCATCTGCAGGAGATTCTCAACTTGGGTGAGAACTGGGACTGGTTCACTCAATCAGTAACAAAGACAGCCCAGCGCATATCAAGACATACACAGCTGCAACACTTTCACTCTTATTGATGGCTCTGCATATCAAAACACCCCCCCACACACACACACTCAGAGAACACACTCACTCTCTGTGTCCATACCTCTGGCATGTGAGAGTCCATAGAATTGTTCCCTACAGAGACACTAGAGAAAGAAAGAGAGAGAAGAAAAAAGACAGTGAGAGGGGAGGATAAAATAAAAACTTCCACAGGAGCCAAGCTGAATTACAATTTCAAGCGCTGTACTCAAGTTTTCCCTGTGAACAAGAGCAACCATGAGAGTGCTAGAGGAGTGGAGAGGAGCAGAGGAGAGAGGGGGGAAGGGGAGCAGAGGTGAGAGAAGGAGAGGGGGAAGGAGGAGCAGAGGAGAGAGGGGGGAAGGGGAGCAGAGGTGAGAGAAGGAGAAGGGGGAAGGAGGAGCAGAGGAGAGAGGAGGAGTGGGGGAAGGAGGAGCAGAGGAGAGAGAAGGAGAGGGGGAAGGAGGAGCAGAGGAGAGAGGCGAGAGGAGGAGAGGGGGGAAGAAGGAGCAGACGAGAGAGGAGGAGAGGGGGGAAGGAGGAGCAGAGGAGAGAGGGGAAGGAGGAGCAGAGGAGAGAGGAGGAGAGGGGGAAGCAGGAGCAGAGGTGAGAGGAGGAGAGGGGGGAAGGAGGAGGAGAGGGGGGAAGGAGGAGGAGAGGGGGGAAGGAGGAGCAGAGGAGAGAGGAAGAGAGGGTGGAAGGAGGAGCAGAGGAGAGAGGAGGAGAGGGGGAAGGAGGAGCAGAGGAGAGAGGAGGAGAGGGGGGAAGGAGGAGCAGAGGAGAGGGGGAAGGAGGAGCAGAGGAGAGAGGAGGAGAGGGGGGAAGGAGGAGCAGAGGAGAGAGGAGGAGAGGGGGAAGAAGGAGAAGAGAGGAGGAGAGGGGGGAAGGAGGAGCAGAGGCGAGAGGAGGAGAGGGGGGAAGGAGGAGCAGAAGAGAGAGAAGGAGAGGGGAAGGAGGAGCAGAGGGGGGAAGGAGGAGCAGAGGAGAAGGAGGAGCAGAGGAGAGAGGAGGAGAGGGGGGAAGGAGGAGCAGAGGAGAGAGGAGGAGAGGGGGGAAGGAGGAGGAGAGGGGAAGGAGGAGCAGAAGAGAGAGGAGGAGAGGGGGAAGGAGGAGCAGAGGAGTGAGGAGGAGAGGGGGAAGGAGGAGCAGAGGAGAGAGGATGAAGAGTGAGTCAGGATGCACACTTGCCTCTGCTATCAAACAGAGATTAGAGCATAAGTGTGTGTGTGTGCGTGCGTGCGGTCACACTTTATTTGGATAGCCTGGATATTCCATCTGTAGATGCTCTACAAATTATCTGTTGAGCAACTGCTTGCTAAGGTCACGGTTAGGTTTAGAATAAGGGTCAGGGTAAGGGTTAAGGTTAGGTTTAGAATAAGGGTTAAGGTTAGGGTTAGTAGATAGTTAGTTGAAATGTTAATGATTGTCTGTAGAACAAATAAAGTTTTACCAAACGTACAGAGAGAGACACATGGATGCCCTCTGAAGCTGTGCATTTTTAACCTTGTCCACAGAGAAAAAGAGGGGAAGAGAGAGAGATAAGTACAGAGAGAGTGAGAGACACACAGAGAGAGAAGAGAATGAGAGAGTGGTAGAGAGGGCAGTTAAGCTCAGTAATGACCATTAATGAAAGCAGTGTTGCATGCAGGGACGAATCCTGCTCTCTATTCACTCTCTGGGCCTCAGGGACACAGCTCAAAATCTCCTCCGCTTTCCCACCTCTCTCTCCCTCCTTTTCACCCTGTCACCCTCCCGTTTCCCTGAAGTCCCTCCTCATTCTCTCTCCTTCCTCCTGTCTTCAACTTCCCTCCCTCTCTCCTTCACTCTCTCCCTCGTCACTTTTCCTAATCTCCCATCTCCATAAACTCCCTATTCTCTCTCTCTCTCTCTGCCGCTCCCATATCCCTCACATTCCACTATTTTTCATCCCATATTCTATCTCATTTCCTCCTCCTCTCGCATTTCAACCTCTCTCCCTTTCTCCGACACACAATCACTCCTATCTCTCCTGGGCACTCAGTCTCACTCTACTCAAGGATCTTTCCCTCCTGCATTTCCCTGACGAATACACACACTTACACCTCCACCGTCCTACACACACACACACACACACACACACACACACACACACACACACCCTGCTCCGTTATCGACACACACACAGCTCCAACCCCTAAACACTCATCTATGTCTGAACACCTACAGTAGAAGTCAGAAGTTTACATACACTTAGGTTGGAGTCATTAAAACTCGTTTTTCAACCACTCCACAAATGTCTTGTTAACACACTATAGTTTTGGCATGTCGGTTAGGACATCTACTTTGTGCATGACACAAGTCATTTTTCCAACAATTGTTTACAGACAGATTATTTCACTTATAATTCACTGTATCACAATTCCAGTGGGTCAGAAGTTTGCATACACTAAGTTGACTGTGCCTTTAAACAGCTTGGAGAATTCCAGAAAATTATGTCATGGCTTTAGAAGCTTCTTATAGGCTAATTGACATCATTTGAGTCAATTGGAGGTGTACCTGTGGATGTATTTCAAGGCCTACTTTCAAACAGTGCCTCTTTGCTTGACATCATGGGAAAATCAAAAGAAGTCAGCCAAGACCTCAGAAAAAGAATTGTAGACCTCCACAAGTCTGGTTTCTCCTTGGGAGCGATTTCCAAACGCCTGAAGGTACCATGTTCATCTGTACAAACAATAGTACGTAAGTATAAACACCATGGGACCACGCAGCCATCATACCGCTCAGGAAGGAGACGCATTCTGTCTCCTAGAGATGAACGTACTTTGGTGCGAAAAGTGCAAATCAATCCCAGAACAACAGCAAAGGACCTTGTGAAGATGCTGGAGGAAACAGGTACAAAAGTATCTATATCCACAGTAAAACGAGTCCTATATCGACATGACCTGAAAGGCCGCTCAGCAAGGAAGAAGCCACTGCTCTAAAACCGCCATAAAAAAGCCAGACTATGGTTTTCAACTGCCCATGGGGACAAAGATCGTACTTATTGGAGAAATGCCATCTGGTCTGATGAACCAAAAATAGAACTGTTTGGCCATAATGACCATCATTATGTTTGGAGGAAAAAGGGGGAGGCTTGCAAGCCGAAGAACACCACCAAGAACCGTGAAGCAGGGGGGTGGCAGCATCATGTTGTGGGGGTGTTTTGCTGCAGGAGGGACTGGTGCACTTCACAAAATAGATGGCTTCATGAGGATGGAAAATTTTGTGGATATATTGAAGCAACACCTCAAGACATCAGTCAGGAAGTTAAAGCTTGGTCGCAAATGGGTCTTCCAAATGGACAATGACTCCCAAGCATACTTCCAAAGTTGTGGCAAAATAGCTTAAGGACAACAAAGTCAAGGTATTGGAGTGGCCATCACAAAGACCTGACCTCAATCCTATAGAAAACTTGTGGGCAGAACTGAAAAAGCTTGTGTGAGCAAGGAGGCCTACAAACCTGACTCAGTTACACCAGCTCTGTCAGGAGGAATGGGCAAAATTCACCCAACTGATTGCGGGAAGCTTGTGGAAGGCTACCCAAAACATTTGGCCCAAGTTAAACAATTTAAAGGCAATGCTACCAAATACTAATTGAGTGTATGTGAACTTCTGACCCACTAGAAATGTGATGAAAGAAATAAAAGCTGAAATAAATCATTCTCTCTACTATTATTCTGACATTTCACATTCTTAAAATAAAGAGGTGATCCTAACTGACCTAAGACAGGGAATTGTGAAAAACAGAGTTTAAATGATTTTGGCTAAGGTGTATGTAAACTTCCGACTTCAACTGTATATCGTATGATCTTAGTATCAATTTGTTGGAAGGACACCATTTCTATTAACAGTAATCCAACTCTGCCAGTCCTAATGCCAATGGCTCAATACAAACATATTCACATCAGAGAGAGAGAGGGACAAACAAATATATTAACTCATATGCATTAAGGTTGACGGATTCACTAGCTCCTCTCTATGCTGTCCATTAGCCTGTTGTGGCACTGATGGATAAATGCTGTGTCTCAAATGGCACCCTATTCCCTATATAGTGCACTACTCTTGACCAATGGCAGTAAATAGGGTGCCATTTGGGACGGGCCCAAAGAGTAGAGTAGCATTACCATGGGACACACATATACATCATGTCTCATGAGTAGATAATTGACAGATGAAGCGTGTAATGGTAACGGTAATGTTGTTCTCAGAACTGAATGGAGCCAGAGACCTTTAATGGATCCCCTGCAGACAGCTAATGTCTAGTGCTACAGATTGGTCCCATTAGAACAGATCCTAATAGATCCATATGACCACACAACCAATCAGAGGAGGTTAGTCTGCTGTAGGCCAATAGAGATGAAGCTTAGAGGTCAAAGGTGAGGGTAAGTGTTTTGACAAGACACATGATAAAACTCGTGTCAGAAGTGATGCTCTTTACTCATAAAAACTCTTAGTTTCCACCATCAATAAAGTGGCCCTATAGTCGTAGAAACAGCTTTGGCACAAACTCTGGCATTAGCTCCCAGTGATGAACAGTTTGTTGAGCTGCCCTATATGACCTTGCCTAGCTATCTGCTTCGCTCTGCTGCTTATGGATGAGAGCATTAGGTATGTCAGCCAGGTAAAGTAATGATATGATAATTAAATGGGCTTCTGGGCACATCACACCTCTGAGAGTAGGTCTATTTATCATACATTCATCATCAACCCTGCTGCCCAGAAGGATGAAGTCATATGCTGCACCTCTTCACTCATATCTATGAATGCCTCTTAGTTCTCAGAAAATGGGTTTGCACACCTCCTAGGCTAAAGAGGTCTGGACTATTAACAAGCTTCATTTATATGCATGCGGCAGTGTTTTGACATTATAACAGGTCAGGCAAGTGTAGGCCTAATTATTCAAACGCCTCTTTTGAGTTACTTGATAACACATTCTCTTCAGCAATTACGTCCTGGCCAAGAGGTTGAGATGGTTATGCAAAAACATGCTGAAAGGAGAGGAGTGGTTTCTATTCAGGAAAGAGTGAGAGAGCGGGAAAGAGAGGTTGGAGAGAAAAAAAGAGACCCTCAACTGTTCAACAAAAGACCTGACCCTATGAGTGTCATCAGTGTTTGCAACAGAAGCACAATGCAGCTGAATGTTAATGCTACAGTAGCCTCCACTCTACTCTGGCAGGAGAGCTAGTGTATTGTGAGCAGAGTGGAGCTAGATGACTGAATGTTAATGCAAGTGTAGAGTGCTTGACGTTGGCACAGAGAGGGACGCCGCTCCTGAGCCCTATTCAAACACACATATACTGGGTGGTAGCTCTACACACGTACGTGCACATGCACACATCACAATCACACTAGAGAAGAGGGGCATTGGGTATTAGGAACAGTAGAGCTTTTGTCCCGACTGGAATTCCTCTTCACATCCCTTGGTGCTGGTTGTCAGTTGACCACCATCGTCATGGTGACTAAATGGGGTTAGATGTAGCAGAAAAAAGTTTGTTATTTTCGGGGATCTCAGACAGAGTGGAATGGCTGGTCCTGGTTCAAGGACAGAGGGATTCACACAGACACAAGTCCAGGGAGGAGTGCTCTTTCTGGGCATGGCCAAGACTGTTAGGCCCTAACACAAGGATCTCCATGAACACTGACACTCAGCCATGGTCGAGGTTAGAGTGCTACTTGCAATGGAGAGGAACATGGAAGGGGGGGTAAGAGGAGAACAACAGAGGGAAGAGAAACTTGGGTCCACACACGCACATACACACAAACTAAACGTTTCTCCTAGTTGAACTCCCTGGGCAGTAGCGTGTCTAACATCTTATTTTTGGCTCTGTCCAGTGACTGCTGACTCTGATAAACTGCAGCCATTATATTCCACTCCCCCACCTCACACTGCAGCCATTAAATTGCCCTCCACTCCCACGCCATTCTCCCTCTGCCTTCGCTCTCTGTGTTAATGACAGGACAAGACAGACCCACACCTCACACACACAGACAGACAGACTCACACCTCACACACAAAGACAGACACATGCACACACACCTCCAAAACACCCTTGGATTAACTTGTCATTTTAAACTACTGTGCCTATTTTCTGGCCCAAACTCCTGCAGAAATCAATGTGGGATATGGAGGCTGAAAAGCCATTAAAAGCAGAGTGATACCACCAATGGTGAATACAACCCAGAAATCTGTAATCACTGACATTCTCCATTCAGTCTATATATCAGTGTGATTGCAGGCCCTAATGGGTGCTTTACTGTGGACTCTAATGGTGAGGTGGAAATGAGTATTATGTATGTATCTGTTTATGAGCTGGTGTGAGCGGTTGGCCCGGGGATCCAGGTTTCTCATGCATAACGTCTATGCAAAGCAGCAGATGCAGCCATGAATCTCCTTTCACACTGAGGAAGGATCTATTAAATATAGAGCTGTAGATTATACTCTGTAGACTGAGTGCTTCTCCGGAGTTCAAAAGAGGCTCTCTGGAGTTTTACTGAGAGAAAAGAGAGAAACTTGTGTGCCACAAACATTTGAAGCCAAGGATTCAGAAGCCAGCTTCAACGGGTTCATATAGACCAATCTGTAATGGCAGATTAATTGTTCTATCCCAAGCAGTTCCTTTTCAATTGAATGATGATCTACACGCTAAAAGCCTACATTCCTTCATTGCCATTTGAGAATAACTTAGATGATTGGCGATCACCATTCAAACACATAGGCGAAGCGATGAGAACACATATTGTAGATTAGCTAACACACACACACGCACAGGCCTTAGGTTCTCCCACACTTCCAACCACCCAGAGATGATCTTTAATCTGTGATTTCCAGCAGGGCTGTTCATGTGCTGACAGGCTAGTCATGTAGCAGGCTAATGCATTATGTCAGCCTGCCTGCCTGCCTGCCTGCTTCCTCTGTGTCTCTGCTTAGATGTAATTGGCTGTCTGACAGTCCTCTATGGACCTGTAGGCCACTGATTACACTGATGGGGTTGGTGGCAGGAAACGTAATGTGACCAAATACATGTTGTGACAGAACAAATCAGTTGGACGGGCATTTGATTTCCAGAGGCGGGCCTGTTTTTTCATGGGACCTCCTATGTGTGCACGCGCTTGCACTCATTTTTTAAATGGGAGTAATAGTAAAGACCACAGGCAGCTCATGAGTTATAAGTTAGGGGAAGCTTACAATTTATCCTACCATTTCTACCGATCTGCATGCCAGTTATGATTATTTATATATGCACATTTTTGGTGGAACAGTTACATTTTAATAATAACCTTTTCGTTTCTCAAAATCATTGTCACGTGGTTAATCATAAAAATCTGAAGTAAAATGATAGAAATGTAAAAGTTAAAATTCAACTATGGCTAGAGCACAAGCCTCTGCTATATAGACACATTGATACACTGTGATCCATTGGCGGCTAATGAAATGATTGTCTAGAACTCAGTGATAGCCTATAGACTAATGCAGCAGTAGGCCTATAACTTCCATCACCAACTAAGTAAAATACATAGGCCTAAAGCCAACAAATAAAAAAAGTAGAAAATATACTGATGAAAATTCTGGTTCTTTTAATCGCATTAATCTCTCTTCTCCACCTGTCTGCCTCCCTTTCTAGCTGTCTTGACCTGAGCTATTGCTAGTGAAGTTCAACATTGTACCAAATTATCACAGGGTCCGGCCCGAAGCCGTCATTAACAAACTCTCAACAGTGTATCAACTAGCCTATTCCGGGACCACAAAGCTTCCTGCGCCAGTGCGCTCGGGACAAAAAGCTGTTTTTTATGAAATCATCAGATCATGATATTTTGCTCTTTCACAGAGGCTTGGTGATTATTGAGGTCAGGAGTGTTGGAAAGATTTTTCAAATACTGAGGAACTATCTTTCACAATGGATGTTAGAAACAGATTTTGTTGACTTGTGTGAGGCGAAGAAAAAAATTGTGGTGTACGTGGTGAGTTAAGACAATCAGAAAGACGACTTTGCCAAATGGGCACTTTTCTACATATGGATGCATTCTGGAGACAGACCATATCTTCGCCACACCCCCCTCCCCTTCTTCTTGATGCAACATTTTAAATTATACTCAAAACACATTGTCTTCACATATTTTAGATGCTTTCACTGACAGCCGCTACCCAATCAGCTAGACCTATTGCCACGCGTAATAACCAAATTGTGGCCTTCCCAAACACACTTGTGATTTGAAACAATCCACAGCTATTTTTATTAAAGAAGCTAAAGATCATCTGTGGCTAAGTCATGCTCCCTGTTGAAGTATATTGAATGATTTTATTTAGACAGGAGTAACTACATAATTTTGATTAAACATTCATTTACTTTAGTGCAATGTCTTCTTTCCAATTTGCAAGAGCATCAGATACATGTTCTACACATACTGAGACAGAGGGGCGCTGTTTCACTTGGATGCTTTAACTGAGATTGATGCGTCTTTCTGTCGGCGCGTGTCTCGGTCAAATAAATGATCTATATTTCAATATTTTATTTGGATGGGCAAGGAGGTGTGGTAGGACAGGCTAGGCCCCCTAAGGCCCTCCCATAATACCGACCCTGGTGTGGTTACTGAAGCAGCAAAGTCCCACTAAGCGCAAACCAGATGGGAAGGCATATCGCTGCTGAATGCTGTAGTAGCCATGCTGGTTAAGTGTTCCTTTGAATTCTAAATAAATCACAGACATTGTCACCAGCAAAGCACCCCCACACAATCACAACTCCTTCTCCATTCTTTATGGTGGGAACCACACTCATGGAGATCATCCGTTCACCTACTTTGTGTCTCACCAAGACACGGTGGTTGGAACCAAAAATCTCAAATTTGGACTCATCAGACCAAAGGACAGATTTCCACCGGTCTAATGTCCATTGCTTGTGTTTCTTGGCCCAAGCAAGTCTCTTCTTCTTATTGGTGTCCTTTAGTATTGGTTTCTTTGCAGCAATTAGACCATGAAGGCCTGATTCACGCAGTCTCCTCTGAATAGTTGATGTTGATGTGTCTGTTACTTGAACTCTGTGAAGCATTTATTTGGGCTGCAATTTCTGAGGCTGGTAACTCTAATGAACTTATCCTCTGCAGCAGAGGTAACTCTGGGTCTTCCTTTCCTGTGGCGGTCCTCATGAGAGCCAGTTTCATCTTAGCGCTTGATGGGTTTTGCAACTGCACTTGAAGAAACTTTGAAAGTTCTTGACATTTTCCAGATTAACTGACCTTAATGTCTTAAAGTAATGATGGACTGTCATTTCTCTTTGCTTATTTGAGCTGTTCTTGCCATAATATGGACTTGGTCTTTTACCAAATAGGGCTATCTTCTGTATCCTACCCCTACCTTGTCACAACACAACTGATTGGCTCAAACGCATTAAGAAGGAAAGAAATTCCACAAATTAACTTAAAGAGAGGCACACTTGTTAATTGAAATGCATTCCAGGTGACTACCTCATGAAGCTGGTTGTGATAATGCCAAGAGTGTGTAAAGCTGTCATCAAGGCAAAGGGTGGCTACTTTGAAGAATCTCAAATATAAAATATATTTTTGACTTGTTTAACACTTTTTTGGTTACTACATGATTCCATATGTGTTATTTCATAGTTTTGATGTCTTCACTACTATTCTACAATGTAGAAAATAGTAAAAATTATAAAAAACCCTTGAATGAGTAGGTGTGTCCAAACTTTTGACTGGTACTGTATTTGTATATGTGAGGGTGAGTGGTAAACAAAGGAAGTCACTAGAGATGGCTACCCTATGTAGAGTACATAATCATTGAACACTGGTCACTTTACTAATGTTTACATACTGTTTTACCCACTTTATATGTATATACTATATTGTAGTCATGACTTATCCTCTATAACTACTGGTATATATAACTTTTCTATTCACATACTGTCTATACACACCATTAACACATGTATGTGTATGTAACAGTATAGCTTCCGTCCCTTTCCTCGCCCCAACCTGGGCTTGAACCAGGGACCCTCTGCACACATCAACAACAGTCACCCAAGAAGCATCGTTACCCATCGCGCCACAAAAGCCTTGCAACGCAAGTGGAACAACCACTTCAGGTCTCAGAGCGAGTGACGTCACCGATTGAAACGCTATTAGTGCGCACCACCGCTATCTAACTAGCCATTTCACATCGGTTACATGTAGATACGTATAGATTGCATTTGGATTCGTGTTACAGTGCTATTTGGGTTGTTAATTGGTTTCGTTCCGAACATCTCTTGACTTCTTAAAAAAAAAGTATTACTTGTGTACTTGTTTGACATTTTACTGCATTGTTAGGCGCTAGTAACATAAACATTTAGCTAAATTGTGTACACAGCCAATAAACTTTCATTTGACAAACATTGCATCTGTATTCAAATGCTCATTGGATGCTGAAATAGGAGTAAGGTTTGGGATTGGGGACATGAAACAGAGCTTTGGTAGAAAGTGGATGTGAATGGGAGCAATAATGAAGATGTTTTCAGAGCCTTTGTGCGCTATACTCTACATGAAGTCACTAGCAGAATCCCCACTGCATTTCTCAATTCCTGGATATTGTTTGGAATGTAAATATTTTATGACAATCTCTATTTGAAAATGTTTATGTTGAATGTCCACAGTTTACTATGAAGGGAGGTGTTGAGTATTCAAACACACACAGAGCTTGCCAAAACAAAAGCATTTGATGGTGGTCATCAAACAAAGCATGACATGTCTTCAGAAATACACAAAGCCAGTTGAAAGCTTTCCCCTCTCTCTCTCTCTCTCTCTCTCTCTCTCTCTCTCTCTCTCTCTCTCTCTCTCTCTCTCTCTCTCTCTCTCTCTCTCTCTCTCTCTCTCTCTCTCTCTCTCTCTCTCTCTCTCTCTCTCTCTCTCTCTCTCTCGCTCTCTCTCTGGATGACTCACTCCAACCTCATCATGTGTAACACACTGTGTCATTAGTCTACTAAGACAATTCAATGGCAATACTTTGAAAACATGTCCCTTCGTAGCAGATTTGAAATAACTTTCCCCCATTCTTTGAATTAATATTACTGTTAAGACACTGTCTCCAACTTTCCATCTAACAGAGAACACTTCATCTACAGCTCTCTGCATGTCTCATATTATTTCACATTCACAAATTTCTCATTCTGATATTAGACTGCTGAAGGTCAGGGAGTTATACTGGCTGTATTATTGCTTTAGTGTGTGTGTGTATGTGTTTGGTGCTTGGGCATGCAGAGTGTGTCTCTGGTCTCCAATGTGTTTGTGTGTGTGTCTGGGACGTCTGTGCCCCCGGGCTCTTCTCCTGCTGTGACAAGGCAAAGGGGGGGTCAAACACACACCCCGCACCCAACCCCTCCGACACCATGCACCCAAACACAGATTTGTGAGGAAAAGTAAACGCTGCTTTGCCGAATGGGCTTTAATGTTATTTCTGCTTCCTGAATTACAGAGCCCTCCCCCTCCCTCGCTCTGCCTCGGGGCTCGACTCTAGACGACTGCTATCCCTCTCTTACTATCTCTCGCTCTTACTATCTCTCGCTCTTACTATCTCTCTCTCTCTCTCTCTCTCTCTTTCACTTGATCTCAAATCCCCCTTAGCCTTTTATTCCAATGGTTTCTATTGCACTTTATTCTCTGTCTTCCCATGCTCTTCTTAGATTACATCGCAATACGTTTTTCTGCCAACTTTACTATACTGCCAACTTTTTTCCAGCTTTTCTTTATATCTGAAAGGTAAGCCGGTATCAAAGCCAAAACTTTTATTTCCAGCAAACAACGTAGTAATCATTTTGGTAAAGTTCTGCCTATATTTAACATTTACAAGTCGTATGATATGTTACGAATTGTAATTCGTACAATATGTTACGAATTTGCAATACGTATGAATTCCACATTTTTTCTGGCTAACGTTAGTTAGGTGGCTAAGGTTAGCTAGGCTAGGGGTTAGGTTAAGGGGTTAGGAGTTAGGTTAAAGGCTTAAGGTTAGGGGAAGGGTTAGCTAAAAAGTAGTAAGTAGTTGCAAAGTTGCTAAAATACTAAAGTTGTCTGTGATGAGATTCGAACACGGAACCTTCGGGCGGCTAGACGTTCACATTTTATGCCCACCCATCCACTCGCATTTCGTTTTTACCTTAAGTAACCTTCTGTCTTATGTAACCATACCAAACGTAACATATCATACTAAATTGAGTGTCCCGGATTCTCGGTTTGATCAGTCAAGGAAATAAAATTGCTGAAAACCTAGGTGGAGAACAAGCTAAAGGATGAAAAATACCAGAGTTTTGGCACAGGTATAGCTGAGTAGCGCTAGCGAAAGTGTAAATCACAGTCCATAGATGCTGATAAGTGATTGTCCTGTGTCCCATTGTGACATAGCTCCGCGGCTCTGACACCACCATCTGCGGGGGACGCATAGCACCTCCCCACAATTCCCAACCAACGTGTCTCCGGTATGTATCCTCTATTCATTTGAATGTGTTGACAGTTGGAGAAATTGTTTGAGCTGCGCTAAAAATTCTAAAAAGTATGAAAGCTAACGGTCCAATATTCCACTGTTGTGCATATGTGTACACATTTTGGTAAACATGCACGGGTATGATAAACCCTTAACGCCACTTGGCAAAAAATGAAATAAATGCTCCCACTTTTATAATTTTTATTTCTATTTCAACAAATCAATCTAATCAAAGTATCAATATAATATCGTCCAAAATAATATTTTGATATTGTAACAATCGTCTGGAAGAGGGGACCAAGATGCAGCGTGGTAAGTGGTCATAATGATTTTTAATGAGACACTTCAAAAACAAACAGGGAAAACGAAAGCCAACAGTTCTGCCAGGTGAACACACAAGACAGAAAACAACTACCCACAAAACCCCAAAGGAAAACAGGCTGCCTAAGTATGATTCCTAATCAGAGACAACGATAGACACCTGCCTCTGATTAGGAACCCTACTCGGCCCAAAACAAAGAAATACAAAAACATAGAAAAAGGAACATAGAACGCCCCAAAACACACAGAAAAACACCCCCTGCCACGCCCTGACCAAACTACAATAACAAATAACCCCTTTTACTGGTCAGGACGTGACAGATATGTAACTGTATCGATTTTTTCCCTCACCACTATTTTATATTGCTACATTGCATTTTTCGCCACTTTGTCACTTCCCCATCCAAAAACCCATTACCCAATGAATAAATAGATTAAAAAACATAGAGGCCATTCTCTGTGGCTGTCTAACAAATGGGCTAAATCAGACTGCAGGAATAAAACAATGGAAGGATAAAACAATGAGAGTAGGCTAGATGTAATTATCAGACACAGGTAACCCAAACAGCATTCTAACTACATGAGATGGGGAGTGTAGAGAGGAAGAAGGGAGTGTGGGATGACTTCAGGTGGCTTAAAGCGGATATTGTGTGCCTTATCTGTCATCTGCAGCACCTCTGCTCTTATTCTAGAGAGAGGCAAAGTCAGAGAGGGGGGGGCATAGATTGTGTGTTTGTGGCTGTGTTATGCCTCCTCTTCCTCAGCTCAGAGGGATAATAAACCCTGAGCTTCTCCTCTCCTCTCTGCGTGCTGCAATCTGTCTTGATGGCAGACCTCTACACAGTTCCCACCTGATGGATCCTGACTCCGGCCTATATCAGGATGGCCATGGAGGTCTGGGAGATGTGTATTGAGGCACATGTGCATGTTAACTTCCTCTGCAGGAACAAGCTAGCTTCTTGCTACTGACTTAAAGTTTACAAAGTTGGCTTGGATTGCAATTGGTAGCAAAGTACCGAATCCTAGTGAGCAATGTTGGATACTAGCATAATGGTGCCTTGTGACTGTGAAACCATTAGCATGTAGCCATGTTAGTGTATAGCTAGCACGTAGCTAGCATGTAACTGGTGTGTAGCTAGCGGGTAGTTACTATGTAGTGTGTAGCTCCTTACCTGCGGTGGTGAGACAGTGTTCCTCGTCACTGTTGTCCTGACAGTTGTCCTGTCCGTTACACAGGAAACTGCGGTCCACACAGCGCCCGTTACGACACTTGAAGCGGGCCTCCATGCACACCAGCGGGTTACCTGCTGTGAGAGGACCACAGCACAGCTCAGAGGTTAGAGGTCAGGGGATAGAGGTAAGGGGTTAGGTATGTGATAAACAAACTGTAGGCATTCTTTTGTTTCATTTTTATAACCACCAGCTCCTTAAACTGAAGAGCGGGAGAAACCTAAAAAAAAACGAGAGAAACCTCAAACCTTTTACACAGTCCAATTGATCAATTTATCAAAGAAATATCAAGAGGGAATTAATGAAAAAATGAAATGCATCACACCGCATCGAGAGATACAGTAAAACCATTTGATCTCGGTTTTTGATTAGATACACAAATAGCATGAGAGACCTCAGAACACTTCTGATTCCTCTATGCACTCTTGTGCTGCTTGGCCTTTGTTCCAAGCCTGAGCAGAATGAGGCTGAATTATCTTGTAAGAATATCCAGACAATTAGGCAGTAAAGACATAGTGGTCGGTTCTCAGAGCGCGGCGTTCGTAGCACAGAGCACGCGGAAGGAGCGCAGTTCCATTTAAATGGCTAGATTAGATGTGCATCAGCGTGGGGGCCTGTAGGCTAGGCACAGTGTCTCTGACGATGGAGAGTGATTGGATCGTTAGAAGCTGCTCTGCCGAGATGGAGAGAAACAGGAACAAAGGGAGGGAGCCATGTGAGCCCACTCCCAAATCCACCACTTCTATACAGTGGGGGAAAAAAGTATTTGATCCCCTGCTGATTTTGTACATTTGCCCACTTACGAAGAAATGATCAGTCTATGATTTTAATAGTAGGTTTATTTGAACAGTGAGAGAAAGAATAACAACAAAAAAATCCAGAAAAACGCATGTCAAAAATGTTATAAAATGATTAGCATTTTAATGAGGGAAATAAGTATTTGACCCCTCTGCAAAACATGACTTAGTACTTGTTTGCAATCACAGAGGTCAGACGTATCTTGTAGTTGGCCACCAGGTTTGCACACATCTCAGGAGGGATTTTCTCCCACTCCTCTTTGCAGATCTTCTCCAAGTCATTAAGGTTTCGAGGCTGATTTTTGGCAAGTCGAACCCTCAGCTCCCTCCACAGATTTTCTATGGGATTAAGGTCTGGAGACTGGCTAGGCCACTCCAGGACCTTAATGTGCTTCTTCTTGAGCCACTCCTTTGTTGCCTTGGCCGTGTGTTTTGGGTCATTGTCATGCTGGAATACCCATCCATGACCCATTTTCAATGCCCTGGCTGAGGGAAGGAGGTTCTCACCCAAGATTTGACGGTACATGGCCCCGTCCATCGTCCCTTTGATGCGGTGAAGTTGTCCTGTCCCCTTAGCAGAAAAACACCCCCAAAGCATAATGTTTCCACCTCCATGTTTGACGGTGGAGATGGTGTTCTTGGGGTCATAGGCAGCATTCCTCCTCATCCAAACACGGCGAGTTGAGTTGACGTCAAAGAGCTCCATTTTGGTCTCATCTGACCACAACACTTTCACCAGTTGTCCTCTGAGTCATTCAGATGTTCATTGGCAAACTTCAGACGGGCATGTATATGTATTCTTGAGCAGGGGGACCTTGCGGACGCTGCAGGATTTCTGTCCTTCACAGCGTAGTGTGTTACCAATTGTTTTCTTGTTGACTATGGTCCCAGCTGCCTTGGGATCATTGACAAGATCCTCCCGTGTACTTCTGGGCTGATTCCTCACCGTTCTCATGATCATTGCAACTC
Source organism: Salmo trutta (assembly GCF_901001165.1). Taxonomy (NCBI): domain Eukaryota; kingdom Metazoa; phylum Chordata; class Actinopteri; order Salmoniformes; family Salmonidae; genus Salmo; species Salmo trutta. Next base: position 34,786,298 of record NC_042963.1, read on the forward strand.
CAAGAGGTGAGATCTTGCATGGAGCCCCAGGCCGAGGGATATTGACAGTTCTTTTGTGTTTCTTCCATTTGCGAATAATCGCACCAAATGTTGTCACCTTCTCACCAAGCTGCTTGGCGATGGTCTTGTAACCCATTCCAGCCTTGTGTAGGTCTACAATCTTGTCCCTGACATCCTTGGAGAGCTCTTTGGTCTTGGCCATGGTGGAGAGTTTGTAATCTGATTGATTGATTGCTTCTGTGGACAGGTGTCTTTTTTACAGGTAACAAGCTGCGGTTAGGAGCACTCCCTTTAAGAGTGTGCTCCTAATCTCAGCTCGTTACCTGTATAAAAGACACCTGGGAGACAGAAATCTTTCTGATTGAGAGGGGATCAAATACTTATTTCCCTCATTAAAATGCAAATCAATTTATAACATTTCTGAAATGCGTTTTTCTGGAGATTTTTGTTGTTATTCTGTCTCTCACTGTTCAAATAAACCTACCATTAAAATTACAGACTGATCTTTTCTTTGTCAGTGGAAAAAACGTACAAAATCAGCAGGGGATCAAATACTTTTTTCCCCCATTGTATACTACAGCTAAAGCTGGCCCCCAAATTATCCTAACAAGAGGACAAGTTGCACTGATCATACAGTAGATCCAGAAGACCAACCTGTGTTTAAATACAGTATGTGGTTATATAGAGAGTGGCTTCCATGACATACTGTACATTAAGGTCATGATGGGGTATTATGCCAGGGTTATTATGGGATGGGAGGTGGTTGCTGTGAGATACTCACTGCATTTCTTCTCGTCGCTCCCGTCAGGACAGTCGCTGAAGCCATTGCAACGGAACCGCCCGATGATACAGTGGATCCCGTTGGCACAGGCGAAGAACGTCGGAGCACACTTGGACTTTATCTTGGCTGTGGGGAGGAGAGGAGAGGAGGGGGGGAGAGAGCGAGGGAGAGGAAGGGGAGAAGGGTCTGTTATTAGGATGATGGCAGAAATGACTATGGATGGATGATGCTACAGTTTTAAGTGTCTCATAATAGAGTTGAGCTGTGGGGAAAAGAGAGAAATATGAGAAAGAAGAACGAATGAGAAGAAGGGAAAGAAGTAGAGGGAGAGAAAGGGAAGGAAGGAGAGAGAGAGATGAAGAACAGGACAGTGAGTGAGGGGGAGACAAGGAGTGAGAGGCGAGTGGGAGGGATAGAGGGATGTGGGTCCTACCAGACAATCACTGTATATTACAGGCAACTGCTCGCATTTCATTCATGGCCTTAAAAGATCCTTCTTATTGACATTCTGGCAATGGTGAGTTCTAATACAGAATGTTACAAATGTAGTTCTGTTATACTAAAGGTCAGTGAATTTATCAGTTCTACTTGTCCTGCAGTACTTCTTTGCACTTTCTCTATAGACCTACCCCCCACCTTAAGAGCTACATGTTGGAAACAGAATGGAAAGCAGTTAGGAGGAGAGCAGACAGAAAGCAGACAGAGACAAAGAGAGAACAAAGTGGAGGGAAGCGTTAGTATAGATCCACCATCGATCAATCTAACGGAGGGTAGACGGAGGGAGGGCCAGATCTCGGTGGATAGCCAGGAGGTTGATGAGCCTCCACCCCCATCACCCAGCCCTGTTTAACCCCAGCAGCACCTAACTTTAGCTGCCTGCTTTAGACACATTGATCCCCTCTCTGGAGGAGGAAAACACTGTGGAGAAAGTAGCTACACCAGGCAGAGGAAAGACAGGGAGACGCATGGGGAGAAGTCAGACCAGAAAGAACTAGGTTACTTTGGATGCTTTTCAGTCCAGAGCAGGTAATTACTTTCCAGGGCCTGGATAGGCATTTTGAGAAGTGCATTGGATTTGCATAGACCCATGGAGTCCGTTCCATAGTGTGACCCAAGCCTGCTATGGCAAGATGAGTCCATCTGGGACACTCTGCCGTGCAAATCAAAGAACCTTAGAGCATTATCTAGATTGGAAATCCACTATCTGGGGTGGGGGGTGGGGGACAGAGAGAGAGAAGAGAGAGAGCTAAAACCACTTATACTTCAGAACTTCTACTTCTTAATCTGTTCTTTATAATTAATTCAACATTCAAAGTTTAATTCCCTCTGGAAAATGTATGCAACACAAAAGCTTAGTAAATCAGATGCTATAGGAAGAGATCTAACCTTCTGTAGGTGGCATGGTCAACTCAGCAGTCATTTGAGCAACCACCAGTAACCAGTTAGCCACCAGTATGTGGGCACAGACACTGCATACATAACCGGCAGCTCTAGTAAAACCCAACATTACAAAGCAAGGCCTCAACCCTCTGAATCACTGACACAGGAAAGGGGTGTAGTGAGTGGGTACACAGTATATCTCTAAGCCAGCCAACACCCAAACATCTCCCTGTGTTTTCGCCACTTTGAATAACAAAGAGAATTATTATTGGCCTGTCCATGGCTTGGCACTGCGCCATTTAAAATGCCAGGGGCACACATTTCTCCCCCTACAATCCATTGTGGTAGGCTGATTTATGAGCTCTTTCAAGCTGCAGCGATTATGTGTGAAAGAAGGAGGGGTACGCAGAGCACCCGCATACTCTCTCCTCTCCTCGCTGAAATGCAATCCCTCAACACTGGAGCGTCTGGTCTGCCTGTGTGTGTGTGTGTGTGTGTGCGTGCGTGCGTGCGTGCGTGTGTGTGTGTGTGTGTATGCGTGTGCACGTTTGTGTGTGTGTGTGTGTGTGTGTGTGTGTGTGTGTGTGTACAGCCTTTGTTTACAGCCACAGCGGAGGCCCTGAGTGCTTAAAGCCCATTCTGCATGGATGGTATATCACATTCATTAAACTCTGCGGAGAAAAAAGACATGGCTCTGAGTTGTTGTTTTTCTTCATATTTTCTCACTCTCTCTCACTTTGCTGTAGAAAACAATCAAAACAGATTGCAGTCTGTTTCTCACATATCATGTCTTTCTTGCATTTCTTTTGGCCTCCTAAGAAAGTGAGAATTCGAGCGGAGAATGGTTTGTGGCTACATTGAACTGAAGTCTCAATCCACTTCTTTTGTCTGCTCCTTTCCTTTATCATCTACTCATACGAAGGACAGGAGACGAGGATGCACCCCTGGAAAGGGGCCCCTTTCCTTTTTCCCTTTATCCCGGACCCGGGGTGCATCCTCGTCAGTAGTCCAACTAAATGTATTCAACTGAAATGTGTCTTCCACATTTAACCCAACCCCTTTAAATCAGAGAGGTGCTGGGGGCTGCCTTAATCAACATCCACGTCTTTGGCTTCCAGGGAACAGTGGGTTAACTGCCTTGCTCAGGGGCAGAACGACAGATTTGTACCTTGTCAGCTCGGAGATTCAATCCAGCAACCTTCCGGTTACTGGCCCAATGCTCTAACCACTAGGCTACTTGTCGCCCCAAGCCCTGTCATGGCTACCTTTCCTCCTTCTCCCCCAGCAACCCAGTAGCACCAGTATGGATAGCCACTGTCTGATCCAAGCTTATATTGTCAGAATTAGTTCAAAAATTAGCATTAATGTTCATTTCATGGCAGTCGCACAGAAACTGGATTGGTGGGGGTGGGTGGAGGGGTGTGGAAGGGGGAAGTTAATGTGCTTATAGCTGCATTCACATCTGTTTGGGGTCACCTCGTCCTCCACAGGCAGAGCAGAGTGCAGCTCTCAGGACATAAAAAAACAATCAAAGTTAATTAGAGAAGCTACATAGTTTTGGGTAAAAGAGGGGGAGCGGAGAGGGGAGAGACTTTACAAAATAAAAAATTAGACCCTGTTATTAAATGTCCCTTGTTTATTCCTCTGTGAAGGTGTTCTCTTTGTTTTTGTTTCCTGGAATCCCTTGCTCTCCACCTCTCTAAATGTAAGTACTTTCTTGTTTATTTTCCAGAGCATTGTCCTTCAACCTCTCCCACTCCCTCCCCCCACTCTTCCACCACTCCTATCACACGCTCCCTCTTAGTTGAATTTCTCTAATTCTGGGCCAAGTTTTTCCCCTTCTCCTCTGAGCCTAAATAGAAGTTGTTTACAAAAAACAGCCCCAGTTTTTTTGTATGGCTTCCAAAGTCAGTGGGGGTGTTCAGCTCAGCAGTACAAATTAAAACGAATGCGCCTGCAGTCAGGTAAGGCCAATACCAGCAGGAAAATAAAATTGAAGCTTATTTACTGCATTTCTACACAACTTAAAAACTAAAAAATGAAATTTTGAGAACAGCAAAAAATAAGCTAAATTTACTTCAGACGTTATTACCTTGTTGCTGTAGCTTCATTTACAGTGCACTCGGAAAGTATTTAGACCCCTAGACTTTTTCCACATGTTGTTACTTCACAGCCTTATTCTAAAATGTATTAAATAGATGTTTTCCCTCATCAATCTACACACAATACCCCATAATGACAAAGCGAAAACAGGTTTTTAGAAATGTTTGCAAATGTATAAAAATATAAAAAAATACCTTATTTACATAAGTATTCAGACCCTTTGCTATGAGACTCGAAATTGAACTCAGGTGCATCCTGTTTCCATTGATCATCCTTGAGATGTTTCTAGAACTTGATTGGAGTTCACTTGTGGTAAAAACACTGCTATGCACTAGCTACATAAGCACCGTGATTAAAACTCTAGTTTAGTTTCATGTCAAATCAAACAGCAGTTACAGTACCAAGCCCAAGTCATCTACCCAGGGGTGGAAAACTCCAGTCCTCGATTGGTGTCACACTTTTTCTCCATCCCTAGCAAATACAGCTGATTAATCAAATTGCATTGTAAACTGAATATCATGATTAGGTGATTATTGGAGTCAGGTGTGTTAGCTGGGGCAAAAAAGGCACTCGAGGACTGGAATTACAGCCATTTTAACCTGCCAATTGATGCCGCTGGCGCAAAGGCACACACACACACACACACACGCACCCACACACACACACTTCATGGGTGAGTGCTTTTCATTTCAAATCCTTCCTAAACCTTATACTAGAGAACATTCTTAATTGCAAATATGTTTGCCATAAAAGTATCTAAGCAGCGAAGAGCATGATAGTTTTAGCCTTTATTAAATAATTTTGTTTTTTTTCCTAACAGCATCCCTCAAACCTTCTCCTCTCCTTCCACAGCCAATACTTTCCCTCCTTATTTTCCTTCCCCCTCTCCTGCCCCTCAGCACATCCCCCCTCAGCCCCTCCTACCTTCCTTCTCTCCCTCACTCCATAAGAAAATAAGTCTCTGAGCACAGGTGGACCAGGTCGTGACGAGCATGCATGAGCGAGAGTGAGGAGTGACATGGAGCGGAGGGGAATAAAAGAAAATAGAGAAAAGAGAGAGAGAGAGAGAGAGAGAGAGAGAGAGAGAGGAAAAGGCTGAGGAGTTGAAAGGATATTCTCTGACCTTGCCTGTGCGTTTGTGTGGGAAGGAAAATCGATGGGTAATGGAGTCTGGGTGAAAGCAAAGAGGGCACACAGAGACAGAGGCAGTCTGCTAGGAGGTTGGGAGATCAAACTAATCAATCTGGCTCCTTCAGAGTCCTGGCCCAGTCTGACGCTGTACAATGCAATAAACATCTGAGGGAGAACAATGTACAGTAGGTTGGCACTAAAGAGCAGCCTTCGGCCTTGCTCTCTCTTCGCCCCAAAACGTTAATGGAACTTTCGATCACGCCCAGGCCAGCAACGTTCAGGCGATATTGCCAAAATGTGTAGAAGGGGAGCAGTGACTCCTAGACACTGTATGTCTTTGCAATGATTGAAAATCAGTCTATTTCATAAACTGTCAAGGCACTATGTGCAACCTTCTGTCCAGAAAAGTGTGTGCTATATCAAATATGTGGCACCGAAGGAGATGGCTGCTGTTTTACAATCCCGTAACCAATTGTGCTATTGTGTATGTTTTGTCGTGTTATTTGTAACTTATTTTGTACATAATGTTTCTGCCACCGTGTCTTATGACCGAAAAGAGTTTATTGATATGAGGGCAGCGATTACTCACCCCATACTGGAGAAATTCTTCTTCCTCAACGAGTCGGGCGGGAAGGATTTACTCTAGACACGTGACAAGGCCCTCATCCCGGTCATTCGCAGGAAGAAAAGACGGAGGTATCGTGGACGACGGTCCGGGTGCCTTGTAAGGATCCCTCGCTGAGAGGGTAATCTACCTTTACCATCGGTCCTATTAGCCAACGTACAATCAATCAATCAATAATAAAATAGATGAACTACTAGCACGTATATCCTACCAACGGGACATTAAAAACGGTAATATCTTGTTTCACCGAGTCGTGGCTGAACGACGACATGAATAACATACAGTTGGTAGGTTTTAAGCTTTTTCGGCAGGATAGAACAGCGGCCTCTGGTAAGACAAGGGGCGGCGGCCTATGCATATTTGTAAACAACAGCTGGTGGACGAAATTTAAGGAAGTCTCGAGGTTTTGCGCGCCTGAGGTAGAGTATCCCATGATAAGCTGTACACCACACTATTTACCAAGAGAGTTTACATTTATATTTTTTGTAGCTGTCTATATACCACCGCAGACCGATGCTGGCACCAAAACCGCACTCAATGAGCTGTATACGGCCATAAGCAAACAGGAAAACGCTCATACAGAGGCGGCACTCCTAGTGGCCGGGGACTTTAATGCAGGGAAACTCAAATCCAGTTTTACCTAATTTCTATCAGCATGTTAAATGTGCAACCAGAGGGAAAAAAAACTAGACCACCTTTACTCCAGACACAGAGACGCGTACGAAGCTCTCCCTCCATTTGGCAAATCTGACCATAATTATATCCTTCTGATTCCCGCTTACAAGCAAAAACTAAAGCAGGAAGCACCAGTGACTCGGTCAACAAGAAAGTGGTCAGATGAAGCCGATGCTAAGCTACAGGACTGTTTTGCAAGCACAGACTTGAATATGTTAAGGGATTCTTCCAATGGCATTAAGGAGTACACCACATCTGTCGCTGGCTTCTTCAATAAATGCATTGATGACGTCATCCCCACAGTGACCGTACGTACATACGCCAACCAGAAGCCAATGATTACAGGCAACATCTGCACTGAGCTAAAAGTTAGAGCTGCCGCTTTCCAGGAGGGGGACTCTAATCCGGAAGCTTATATGAAATCCTGCTAGGCCCTCTGATGAACCATCAAACAGGCAAAGCATCAATACAAGGCTAAGATTGAATCGTACTACACCGGCTATGACGCTCGTCGGATGTGGCAGGGCTCGCAAACTATTACAGACTACAACGGGAAGCACAGCCACGAGCTGCCCAGTGACACAAACCTACCAGATGAGCTAAATTACTTCTATGCTCGCTTCAAGGTAAGTAGCACTGAAACATGCATTAGTGCACCAGCTGTTCCAGACGACTGTGTGATCACGCTGTCCATAGCTTTTAACAGGTCAACATTCACAAGGCTGCAGGGCCAGATGAATTACCAGGACGTGTACTCCGAGCATGCGCTGACCAACTGGCAAGTGTCTTCACTGACATTTTCAACATGTCCCTGATTGAGTCTGTAATACCAACATGTTTCAAGCAGACCACCATAGTGCCTGTGTCCAAGAACACTAAGGAAACCTGCCTAAATGACTACCAACCCGTAGCACTCACGTCTGTAGCCATGAAGTGCTCTGAATGGCTCATGTCAACACCATTATCCCAAAACCCTAGGCCCACTCCAATTTGCATACCGCCCCAACAGATCCACAGATGATGCCATCTCTATTGCACTCAACACTGCCCTTTTCCACCTGTACAAAAGGAACACCTATGTGAGAATGCTATTCATTGACTACAGCTCAGTGTTCGACACCATAGTGCCCTCAAAGCTCATCACTAAGCTAAGGACCCTGGGACTAAACACCTCCCTCTGCAACTGGATCCTGGACTTCCTGACGGGCTGCCCCCAGGTGGTAAGGATAGGTAACAAGACATCTGCCATGCTGATCCTCAGCACGGGGGCCCCTCAGGGGTGCGTGCTCAGTCCCCTCCTGCACTCCCTGTTCACTCATGACTGCATGGCCAGGCACAACTCCAACACCATCATCAAGTTTTCTGATGACACAACAGTGGTAAGCTTGATCACTGACAACGATGAGACAGCCTATAGGGATGTCAGAGACCTCATCGTGTGGTGCCAGGACAACAACCTTTCCCTCAATGTGATCAAGACAAAGGAGATGATTGTGGACTACAGGAAAAGGAGGGCCGAGCACGCCGCCAATATCATCGACGGGGCTGCAGTGGAGCAGGTTGAGAGCTTCAAGTTCCTTGGTGTCCACATCACCAACAAACTATCATGGTCCAAACACACTAACATGCTGACCAGACCGGACACGTCGAGTGCGCAAGCGTTGCAAAATACATTTCGAAATCCATGTTATTAAATTATTGCACCCACACTGCTCGAACGCGCCAACAAGCATCTGCGATGCCAAGGGCTAAAATAGAACTCCTTTCTATTTCTGATGCAGTTCGCGCTGCAAGTCCTGCCTCTCCCATCTCCTCATTGGTTTTATAGAAGCAGGTACCCACGTGCCATCTCCTCATTGGTTATACCCACGTGGGTGATTGAAAGACTAAATGTTTTGCCGGTTGTCGTGGTAATGCTATGAAAATGTAGATGCCAATCACCATATAAGTTCAAAGATGAAAAGGCCTGGAAGGAGGAGAGATGACTAGAAACGATTCGGTTGGCCGTTTTATGTGTGGATTAATTGTCGGAGTAGAGGACCTTGTGCATTTCAGGTAAAATAACAACTCAATGTTTATATCCCAGGACAAATTAACTAGCAACAGCAAGCTAGCTAAATAGGACAAATTAGCTAGCAAGTGCAAGCTAACTAGCTAAATTGCATACATGTTTAATGCTTTTCGACCTGTCCCCAAATTAATGTCATTGGTTCAGAGTTTGTTTTGATATTTTAACCTGCGTGTAATGATCGCGTTTGGTGTGGGAGGACAAAATAAATGTATGCACGATAGCACATGCGCACAGCCGGTTTGGGTTCCGTGTACGACAGTCATGAAGAGAGCACAACAAAGCCTATTTCCCCTCAGGAGACTGAAAAGACTTGGCATGGGTCCTCAGATCCTCAAAAGGTTCTACAGCTGCACCATCGAGAGCATCCTGACTGGTTGCATCACTGCCTGGTATGGCAACTGCTCGGCCTCCGACCACAAAGCACTACAGAGGGTAGTGCATACGGCCCAGTACATCACTGGGGCCAAGCTTCCTGCCATCCAGGACCTCTAAATCAGGTGGTGTCAGAGGAAGGCCCTAAAACTTGTCGAAGACTCCAGCCACCCTAGTCATAGACTGTTCTCTCTGCTACCACACGGCAAGCGCCAAGTCTAGGTCCAAAAGGCTCCTTAACAGCTTCAACCCCCAAGCCATAAGAATCCTGAACAGCTAATCAAAGGGCTACCCAGACCCCTCTTTTACACTGCTGCTACTCTCTGTTTATAATCTATGCATAGTCACTTTAGCTCTACCTACATGTACATATTACCTCAAATACCTCAACTAACCAGTGCCCCCGCACATTGACTCTGTACCGGTAACCCCTGCTGTTTAATTATTTGTTACTTTTTTCCCCTAATTTTTACTCAACATTTATTTGTATTTGTTTTCTTAACTTCTTAAAGCACTGTTGGTTTAAGGGCTTGTAAATATGCATTTCACTGTAAGGTTTAAACCTGTTGTATTTGGCGCATGTGACAAATACAAATTTGATGAAAACATAATGTTGAATGCATCTTCCTTTAGAAAGCTGGCTTTGACTGGCCCAGCGGTCTAAGGCAATGTATCTCAGTGCGAAAGGCGTCACTTTAGTACCTGGTTCGAATCCAGGCTGTATCAAATCCGGCCGCCGTGATTGGGACTCCCATAGGGCGGCGCACAATTGGCCCAGCATCATCCGGATTTCCCTCTGGGATTTACTGATGGCCACTCATTTTTTACACGTCCTACTTTTTCTGCCTCTTTATATTCTCATCTCTCCCTCTTTCTCACTCTCCCTCACCCTGTCCTTTGTATATATTTTGTATATCTCTACCTCCTCTCTTTCTTCTTCTCTCACATCCTCCTTCTCAACTATGAGGGCCAGGTCCAGTAAGCCCAGTCACCCCCTTATCTCTTCTCGCAACCCAGGCAATACATAAAACACACATACAGTACCAGTCAAAAGTTTGGACAACTCATTCAAGGGTTTTTCTTTATTTTTACTATTTTCTACATTGTTGAATAATAGTGAAGACATCAAAACTATGAAATAACATATATGGAATCATGTAGTAACCAATAAAATGCTAAACAAATCCAAATATATTTTATCTTTGAGATTCTTCAAAGTAACCGCCCTTTGCCTTGATAACAGCTTTGTACATTCTCTCAACCAGCTTCATGCGGTATTCATCTGGAATGCATTTCAATTAACAGGTGAGCCTTGTTAAAAGATCATTTGTGGAATTTCTTTCCTTCTTAATGCGTTTGAGCCAATCAGTTGTGTTGTGACAAGATAGGGGTGGTATACAGAAGATAGCCCTATTTGGTAAAAGACCATGTCTATATTATGGCAAGAACAGCACAAATAAGCAAAGAGAAATGACAGTCCATCATTACTTTAAGACATGGTCAGTCAATCCAGAAAATGTCAAGAACTTCGAACATTTCTACAAGTGCAGTTGCAAAAACCATCAAGCGCTATGATGAAACTGGCTCTCATGAGGACTGCCACAGGAAAGGAAGACCCAGAGTCTTCTGCTGCAGAGGATAAGTTCATTAGAATTACCAGCCTCAGAAATTGCAGCCCAAATAAATGCTTCAGAGTTGAAGTAACAGACAAATCTTTTCATCAACTGTTCAGAGGAGACTCCGTGAATCAGGCCTTCATGGTCAAATTTCTGCAAAGAAACCACTACTAAAGAATACCAATAAGAAGAGACTTGCTTGGGCCAAGAAACACGAGCAATGAACATAAGACCGGTGGAAATCTGTCCTTTGGTCTGATGAGTCCAAATTTGAGATGCAGAGTAGGTGAATGGATGATCTCCGCATGTGTGGTTCCCACCGTGAAGCATGGAGGAGGTGTAATGGTGTGGGGGTGCTTTGCTGGTGACACTGTTGATGATTTATTCAGGATTCAAGGCACACTTAACCAGCATGGCTACCACATCATTCTGCAGCGATATGCCATCCCATCTGGTTTGCGCTTAGTGGGACTATCATTTGTTTTTCAACAGGACAATGACCCAACACACTTCCAAGCTGTGTAAGGGCTACTTAACCATGAAGGAGAGTTATGGAGTGCTGCATTAGATGACCTGGCGTCCACAATCACCCAACCTCAACCCAATTGAGATGGTTTGGGATGAGTTGGACCGCAGTGTAAAGGAAAAGCAGTCAACAAGTCTTCAGCATATGTGGGAACTCCTTCAATACTGTTGGAAAAGCATTCCCGGGGAAGCTGGTTGAGAGAATGCCAAGAGTGTGCAAAGCCGTTGTTAAGGCATTGGGTGGCTACTTTGAAGACTCTAAAATATAATATACAAGTTTTTGGTTACTACATGATTCCGTATGTGTTATTTCATCATTTTGATGTCTTCACTATTATTCTACAATGTAGAAAATAGTAAAAATAAAGAAAAACCCTTGAATGAGTAGGTGTGTCCAAACTTTTGATTGGTACTGTTCATGCACATGCATAAACTTGCAGATTTTGCATGCACGCATGTAGACATATACTGCCAAACTACTGAGACATTGTCACGCTCTGACCTAGAAGAGCTGTGCTTTCTCTGTTTAGCTAGGCCAGGGTGTGATAGGTGGGTGGGCATTCTATGTTTTGTGTTCTATGTTTTGGCCAGGTATGGTTTCCAATCAGAGGCAGGTGTCTATCGTTGTCTCTGATTGGAAGCCATACTTAGGCAGCCTGTTTTTCCTTCGTTTTTGTGGGTAGTTGTTTTCCGTTTTGTTGTAAGTACCTGACTGAACTGTCTGCTGTCATTTGTGTTTATTTGTAAAGTGTTCATTTCATTCATTAAACTCAAGATGAACATATTCCACGCTGCACCTTGGTCTGCTCATGTTGACGCCTGTGACAGACATGCACAAAATCTCACTTAACCCAATACACAGTAGACACATGCTGCCAAAATACAGAATCCCTGAAGTTCTGTGATGTACATGTTTTCATTTAACACACGCTTTGTGAAGGAAAAGGTAGTTCATGAGTTAAGTTTTAGAGGGCATTGACTGTGCACTGGCTTTGGAATACAGTAAAACAATAACTTACATGTGTAATGTTAAAAGATATTTCAAGGGTATGTTTTATTTACATGCTTAGAGAAGAGAAAGAAGTAAACAGAGATATTTGTATTTTTTTCTGTGTGCTGTAGAATGCTATTTTAAAGTGAGTGGTATTATTTACATGACTCTGGCTGACCCTGCATCAGAGATGAGATAGAAAACACACACACAGAGAGACAGAGAGAGAGAGACAGGGAGAGAGAGAGAAAGATAAGTGCCCTCAGCGCTATCAGGAAGAACAGATGGAAAGAGAATCAGAGAGAATTAAGAGAGAAATCAGAGAGACAGCAGAGAAGCAGAGAGAAATCAGAGAGAGATCAGATAAGCAGAGAGAAATCAGAGCGACAGCAGAGAAGCAGAGAGAAATCAGAGAGAGAGCAGAGACGCAGAGAGGAATCAGAGAGAGAGAGCAGAGAAGCAGAGAGAAATCAGAGCGACAGCAGAGAAGCAGAGAGGAATCAGAGAGAGAGCAGAGAAGCAGAGAGAAATCAGAGTGACAGCAGAGAAGCAGAGAGGAATCAGAGACAGCAGAGAGAAATCAGAGACAGCAGAGAAATACAGGCCAGATTGGTATGACTCTCTGAGATGAACTTTTCAACTGGTTGTCGTGGAGATAGGATGCAAGGAAGAGGATAGCCTGGGGCAACATAAGCACCACATTTCATTTTTTATGGTCGAGGTGTGTGTGTCACCGTGTGTTTTGTGTAAAAATGTTTGATCTCTCATAGTGTATCTGAGGTGTGTGTACTACAAGTAGCTGGACGTGTTTACTTCTGACAGTCTGTGTGTGTGTGTATATATACACTGCTCAAAAAAATAAAGGGAACACTTAAACAACACAATGTAACTCCAAGTCAATCACACTTCTGTGAAATCAAACTGTCCACTTAGGAAGCAACACTGATTGACAATAAATTTCAAATGCTGTTGTGCAAATGGAATAGACAACAGGTGGAAATTATAGGCAATTAGCAAGACACCCCCAATAAAGGAGTGGTTCTGCAGGTGGGGACTACAGACCACTTCTCAGTTCCTATGCTTCCTGGCTGATGTTTTGGTCACTTTTGAATGCTGGCGGTGCTTTCACTCTAGTGGTAGCATGAGACGGAGTCTACAACCCACACAAGTGGCTCAGGTAGTGCAGCTCATCCAGGATGGCACATCACTGAGAGCTGTGGCAAGAAGGTTTGCTGTGTCTGTCAGCGTAGTGTCCAGAGCATGGAGGCGCTACCAGGAGACAGGCCAGTACATCAGGAGACGTGGAGGAGGCCGTAGGAGGGCAACAACCCAGCAGCAGGACCGCTACCTCTGCCTTTGTGCAAGGAGGAGCAGGAGAAGCACTGCCAGAGCCCTGCAAAATGACCTCCAGCAGGCCACAAATGTGCATGTGTCTGCTCAAACGGTCAGAAACAGACTCCATGAGGGTGGTATGAGGGCCCGACGTCCACAGGTGGGGGTTGTGCTTGCAGCCCAACACCATGCAGGACGTTTGGCATTTGCCAGAGAACATCAAGATTAGCAAATTCGCCACTGGCGCCCTGTGCTCTTCACAGATGAAAGCATGTTCACACTGAGCACGTGACAGACGTGACAGAGTCTGGAGACGCCGTGGAGAACGTTCTGCTGCCTGCAACATCCTCCAGCATGACCGGTTTGGCGTTGGGTCAGTCATGGTGTGGGGTGGCATTTCTTTGGGGGGCCGCACAGCCCTCCATGTGAGGTAGCCTGACTGCCATTAGGTACCGATATGAGATCCTCAGACCCCTTGTGAGACCATATGCTGGTGCGGTTGGCCCTGGGTTCCTCCTAATGCAAGACAATGCTAGACCTCATGTGGCTGGAGTGTGTCAGCAGTTCCTGCAAGAGGAAGGCATTGATGCTATGGACTGGCCCGCCCGTTCCCCAGACCTGAATCCAATTGAGCACATCTGGGACATCATGTCTCACTCCATCCACCAACGCCACGTTGCACCACAGACTGTCCAGGAGTTGGCGGATGCTTTAGTCCAGGTCTGGGAGGAGATCCCTCAGGAGACCATCCGCCACCTCATCAGGAGCATGCCCAGGCGTTGTAGGGAGGTCATACAGGCACATGGAGGCCACACACACTACTGAGCCTCATTTTGACTTGTTTTAAGGACATTACATCAAAGTTGGATCAGCCTATAGTGTGGTTTTCCACTTTAATTTTGAGTGTGACTCCAAATCCAGACCTCCATGGGTTGATAAATTGGATTTCCATTGATTATTTTTGTGTGATTTTGTTGTCAGCACATTCAACTATGTAAAGAAAAAAGTATTTAATAAGATTATTTCTTTCATTCAGATCTAGGATGTGTTGTTTAAGTGTTCCCTTTATTTTTTTGAGCAGTATATATATATTTTTTTGAGTGTGTGGTTGTGTGTGAGCTTTGTGTCAAGAGCTATGTCATCATGCAACAGATGCAACAGCCTACACTCGGATTTGTTTTTATTAAATAATTTTCATTAAATCGTTTTTAATCTTAACTAAAGGTTGTAATGCTATTGATTCCCCAACACGGTTAGCCTTTACAGCTGGGACCGCACGTTTGTGTTCCGGACTCCTGTTAAGTAGCAGTCAGTTGCTTGCCATCATGAAAATGGAGCACGTTAATGCTAGCAGTGCAAGCCCACCGGTGTGTTTATCCTCAGCTGGGCACAAATGGTTCAGGTTCGAGATGATTTCTACACAAGATAAAAATGAGGTGGAACTGGAAAATGGACAGGGAATTGTCTGCTCTAAATGCACCACCATCAAGAATCTTAGGGAAGTGATCCTCCGGCTGTTAGCTTGGCTGTGAGAAAAGGAAAACCTG
Organism: Salmo trutta; assembly: GCF_901001165.1. Classification (NCBI taxonomy): domain Eukaryota; kingdom Metazoa; phylum Chordata; class Actinopteri; order Salmoniformes; family Salmonidae; genus Salmo; species Salmo trutta. Next base: position 34,801,447 of record NC_042963.1, read on the forward strand.
CTTTCTAAGTTCACTGACCTTGCTGTAACCCAGGCAAACTGAATCTCAGTTTTTAATGCCTCCTATACCAAAGCTGTTGATGAGTCGGGGGGCGTTGATCTGTCCCAATTCAAAGGACAGATGTAAAGCTCAAGTACACGGCCCATGGGAGACTGAACACTCACAAGGCGTAGGAGATCGGGGAGGCAGTCTGGCCACCCATCTATCAGAGAAGATCCGATCCCGCTATCAAACAGCTTTTCCCCACTTGAGACGAACCTATCAGCCCCGGGAGTCAGCACAGATCCTGGGTGTATACCAAAAGCCGGGGGCCGCCCAGTGGCACCCTCCCCCACGGCCACCACAGTTCAGCAGGTCGTTTCCCCATTGGATTCCATCACTACCACCATCATTGTGGGCAGCTTGATGGTGAGAGATTTTGGCCTGCCTACGGTCTGTGGACCAACCAAGGTTCACTGTCACCCAGGAGCCCGTGTCCATGAGATCAACTCTCTTGTGCCTATGGTTCTGTCCATCTACTCCAAAATTGACACCATCGTCACTAACGTAGGTTTTAACGACCTTTGTTTTAGGCGATATGAGGAACTGAGGGAGGACTACCATTTTTTTTAAAGACCCTTGATAGCACAAGAAAAGAATAATTATCTCTGGCCCCCTCCCGTGCTACCAAAGGGGTTCGGAACATTTCAGTCGACTCTTTGCCCTAAACATGTACCTGAAGAAACTTTGCAAAGGCATGAATGTCACATTTTTGTGACAACTTTGATTTGTTTGGGAGCAACCAGCACTTTTTAAAAGACAAGGGATTCACCTTAACCACAGGGTTTCCAGGACTATTTCCAGCAACATTGCAAATTGTTTTAGAGACTGTCAGACAGGTTCTGGTAGTGCTCCAGTTCTCCCTGTCAGAATAAGCAACAGAGGACTTGGAAACCATTTCATCTCCTGTGGAAATGGCACTATGGTTATTGTGAGTAACCTACATTTATGTTCCTTTAACTCTGCCTTCTAGTGAGTTTATACAACCTGTCATCTCCTACCATTCTGATTGGAAACTGTCAGAAAATGTGGTCGTAACATTAATAATTTGCTTGTTAGTCCATTGGTTACCTCTAGGCAGATGCCCCAGGGAAAGAGTGGTCCGCACTCATTTAATATGACACTTTTAAATGTTAGGGCAATCACTAGTTAAACCTTTCTCAAGAATGACCTCATTACTGAGCGCAAAGTTGATTGCATGTTTCTCACTGAAACATGGCTGCCTTCAGACTGTACTGTGGCTCTTACTGAAGCCGCCCCCGTGGACTACAGCTTTTCATACTCTATCAGAAAAGGGAAAAAGGGTGATAATTCTTACCTCCACAAACGTATGTCAACTGTCCTCCACATCTAAATGTGATGAGTTTGCAACATATTTCAGAGATAACATAACAAACATTAGGCTGGATATCAGTCAAGCAAGACCTGATGAGAAGTTTGATGATATGTGGCCTAGCCTACCACCCAAAGGCACTATGAATTTATTTTCCCTGGTTGACACAGACATGCTCAGGAAAGTGATATCACAACTTAAGCCATCTACCTACCTTCTTGATCCTATCCCCACCACCTTCTTCAAAACAGTTTTAATTGCATATCTGAAGAAATGCAAGCTATTGTTAAATCGCTCCTTGTTCACAGGCACTTTCCCCTCTGCACTAAAAACTGCTATGGTGAAACCCCTTCTGTAGAAAAGTAATCTAGATTCTTCAGCGCTTAGCAATTTTCGGCCAATCTCCAACCTTAAATGTTTAAGCAAAATACTGGAGAAATTGGTTTTCAAACAGCTAAATTATTTTTTAAGTGCCACCTTTATTTAAAAAAAAAATCCAATCTGGTTTTCGGGCCCACCACAGCACAGTCTTAGTTAAGGTGGTAAATAATCTCAGAGCCAACACAGATGGCAAACAGCCCTCTGTCCTTGTATTCTTGGATTTAAGTGCTGCATTCAACACTGTTCACCATGATGTCCTTCTGGACAGACTGCAGAGGTGGGTTGGCCTCTCAGGTCCAGTTCTAAATTGCTTTAGGACCTATTTAACCGGTCAATAGTTTTTTGTCACTCTTGGTGAACATAACTTAGAGAAAATACATATCACATGTGGCGTTCCACAAAGTTTGATTTTGGGTCCGGTACTAATCAGTTTATATATGTGGCAACGTTATCAGGAAGCACAGCATTGATTTTCACTGCTACGCAGACAATACATTTCTGTGTCACCGGAGGATTTTAGCTCCATGGATAAATTATTAAACTGTATTAGTGATTTAAATACTTGGATGGCTGACAACTTCCTCCAGCTAAATCAAGACAAGACCGAGGTAGTTATTGTTGGAGCCAAAGCATAGAGAGAATCTGACCAGTCAAGTTCTTCCACACCAATCTCGACAAACCATTTCTGTATGGATCGCGCTTTGTGCACAGGGGCATTGAAACATGCTGACTAGACCGTGCGTCCGCGTGCGTCATCGCTCGCATGTTGATTTTGTCCCCCCACAACAGACGCGATCGGGACACGCAGATTGAAATATCAAAACAAACTCTGAACCAACTATATTAATTTGGGGACAGGTCAAAAAGCATTAAACATTTATGGCAATTTAAATAGCTAGCTTGCTGTTGCTAGCTAATTTGTCCTGGGATATAAACATTGGGTTGTTATTTTACCTGACGTGCACAAGGTCCTCTAATCCGACAATTAATCTACAGATAAATGGGTAAAAGTTTGTTTTCCTGTAATCTCTCCTCCATCAGGCTTCTTTTTCTTTAGACTTTGTTGGCAACCAACTTTATGGTGCATTACCACAACCAACTGGACTGGAGTGTGGACCTCAGTTCATCTTTCAATCACCCACGTGGGTATATGCTCCTAAATATCAATGAGGAGATAGTAGAGACAGGACTTGCAGCTCGTTGAGTGTCACAAATAGAACCAAGTTCTATTTTAGTGCCTGGCTACGTAGACACTCATTGACGCACTCATCAGTGTGGATGCAATGATTGAATAACATGTATGTGCACATTTATTTTGCAACACGAGCGGTGTGGTCAGCATGTAATTCTGAAACAGGAAAGGCCCTTCCCCAAATTGTTGCCACATAGTTGGAAGCACAGAATCGTCTACAATGTCATTGTATGCTGTAGCATTAAGATTTCCCTTAATGCTACAGCCTAGCCCGAAAAATAGCCACAGACCATTATTCCTCCACCAAAACTTTACAGTTGGCACAATGCATTGGGGCAGGTAGCGTTCTCCTAGCATCCGACAAACCCAGATTCGTCCGTCGGACTGTCAGGTGGTGAAGCGTGATTCATTACTCCAGAGAGAGAATCTGGCTGTTCATTTTAATCCATGAGCAAAAAGATAACAAAAACCTAGGTGTTATTTTAGATTCTGAACTCAATTTCGAATCACACATTAGGAATGTGACCAAAACAGCTTTTTACCACCTGAGGAACATTGCCAAGGTGTGGTCATTTCTCTTTCAGGCTGATACAGCGAGACTCAATGCTTTTGTTAAAAGCAGGCTTGACTACTGTAATGCTCTCCTGTATGGTCTACCCAAGAAAGCCATTGGTCAACTGAAAAACATACAGAATTCTGCAGCACGGGTACTGACCAAGACCATATGGAGAGCACACATTACACCGGTTTTAAGGTCTCTGCACTGGCTGCCTGTGAGTTTTCTAATTCATTTTAAGATGCTTCTATTGGTTATTAGATCAATACACAATTGTTCACCCCAATGCATGTCAGGTCCCTCAGGTCCTCTGGCAATGTCCTTTTAACAATCCCAAAGCCTAGGACCAAGAGGCATGGAGAGGCAGCCTTTAGTTACTCTGTCAGCCTCTGGAACAGTCTGACAGAGAACCTGAAGGGGGCAGAAACCCCTTTTGCGCTTTCCTTAGGGTGCTTTTTAGTTGTTGTTATTCTTTAGTTTTCATCCTCTTATGTTTGTTGTGTAGTAAATATTTCAGTTTATTTTCATTGTTTTTATACATTTTTTCCTGTAAAGCACATTGTGTTGCATTCCATGTCTGAAATGTGCTGTATAAATAAAGCTTGATTATGTGAGTTTATACATTGTCAGTGTATGCATATGGGTCTCAGTGTGTACAAATCAGTCATTTGCAAGTCCAGTTCAGCCAGTAAGCCAGTGCTCCAGCCCATTCATTCCCCCTAAGCTACATCATTTCCAAAAACAAATTCTCATTATTGGGACATGGGGGAGATCCCATTGAATATGACCTTTATTTCCAGCTCTGCATGAAAAACCCAATTTGTGTGAAGTCCGCCCACATCAGTGCTAACCGCTGGCTAAGTAGCACTGTCTCTGGGGGGTAGGAGAGAGAACCAGATAAATGATTCCCATCCACAAGACAGAGGCAGAGCAGGTAGCTGAAAGGTTACTGCACTGCCTGGTACAACGTTCTGGTACAACACAGCTGCCATGGCCTCACTTACAAGGGTGATACATGATAGTAGATGAGGTGAGTTCCTAACGTTCTCCCTTTACTATGTAAAGCACTTAGAGCACCTGGGAAATAGGTTATATCCACATAAAATAGTGATTACTATTCAGGACACAGAGGTAGGGAAGCTGGATAGCTGAAGGCTAATGGAATAACAGGCTAGTCCAGGCTTTAACGTCTACAGTAGACATACTGTAGATATGGCCTCACAACTGGAGATATGAAAATGTAAGCTGGCAAACATACTATCAAACTAGTTGCAGCTCATCTGACAAGCGACACATACATGTCCTGTTGTTGCTGCTGCAACGGCAGGAAGGAAGCAAGGCTAACATTAATGATAGTATTGATAATAAGTGTTGCCATGCATACAGGTAAGCAAGCAGCCAGACAAGAAACAAGACATGCAGAAATGGCAAGTATGTATACTACTGGTATGGAGGTGGATAAACAGTGCCTCATCCAAAATATTGAATAAAGGCACAGCTCTAAACCACAGGTTTGTAGTAGAAAACAAAGACACAAAGTTGTTTCAGGTCTTATAGGCATAATAGAAACATCAATGTTTTGAAACTAAACAAATTCAATAGAAGTTAGTAGGCTTATTTAATAAGTACATAATGTGAATTGAACTTCAATTATCTGAGATAGATACACTACATGGTAGTATGTGGACACCTGCTCGTCGAACATCTCATTCCAAAATCACGAACATTAATTTGGAGTTGGTCCCCCCTTTGCTGCCTTAACAGCCTCCACTCTTCTGGGAAAGCTTTCCACTAGATGATGGAACATTGCTGCAGGGACTTGCTTCCATTCAGACACAAGAGCACCAGTGAGGTCGCACACTGATGCTGGGTAATTAGACCTGGCTCGCAGTCGGCATCCAATTCATCCCAAAGGTGTTCGATGGGGTTGAGGTCAGGGCTTCGTGCATGTCAGTCAAGTTCTTCCACACTGATCTCGACAAACCATTTCTGTACGGACCTCGCTTTGTGCACGGGGCATTGTCATGCTGAAACAGGAATGGGCCTTCCCCAAACTGTTGACACAAAGTTGGAAGCACAGAATTGTCTAGAATGTCATTGAATGCTGCAGTGTTAAGATTTCCCTTCACTGGAATTAAAGGGCCTAGCACGAACCATGAAAAACGGGTCCCAGACCATTATTCCTCCTCCACCAAACTTTACAGATGGCACTATGCATTGGGGCGGGTAGTGTTCTCCTGGTATCCGCCACACTCAGATTTGTCCGTCAGACTGCCAGATGGTGAAGCGTGATTCATCACTTCAGAGAACGTGTTTATACTGCTCCAGAGTCCAATGGCGGCGAGCTTTACACCACTCCAGCTGACGCTTGGCATTGCGCTTGGTGATCTTAGGCTTGTGTGTGGCTGCTCGGCCATGGAAACCCATTTCATGAAGCTCCGGACGAACAGTTATTGAGCTGACCTTGCTTCCAGAGGAAGTTTGGAAGCGCTATGCACTTCAGCACTTGGCGGTCCCGTTTTGTGAGCTTGTGTGGCCTACCACTTTGTGGCTTAGCCGTTGTTGCTCCAAGAAGTTTCCACTTCACAATAACCGCACTTAGAGTTGACAGGGGTAGCTCTAGCAGGGAAGAAATTTGAAGAACTGACTTGTTGAAAAGTCAAAGAGCTCTTCAGTACGGGCCATTCTACTGCCAATGTTTGTCTATGGAGATAGCATGGCTGTGTGCTCAATTTTATCCACCTGTCAGCAACGGGTGTGGCTGAAATAACCAAATCCATAAATTTGAAGGGATGTTCACATACTTTTTTATGTAGTGTACTTCTTTAAACGTCTATTAGCGAAGTTCCACACTATAGTAGCCTGTATAAAGTGCCAACATCATAGCCCTAGACAGTAGGAATCTGTGTATATCAGCCCCAGCTGCAGGCCCAGCAGCTGTAATGAAGCTCTCCTCTCCTACTCCCCACTCAGAGGGCCAGCTATTCAGCCACACAGCCTCTAATAGAGCAGGGAGATTTGCTGGGGATTTGGAGGAGCAGTCACTGGAGATATCAGGTGACACATAACCATCTATTGCAGGATATTAAGGCCCACCTACACCCCGGCGTCTCAGACATTGTGTGTATGTGTGTGTGTATGTCTCTGTGCGTGCATGTGTGCGTATGTTTATGTGTGTATGTGTGTGTGCGTGTCTCAGACTGGGGCCCAGGAGGAGATAGACAATAACAACTAAATGCTCCCACAATGTAGGGAGAGCTATCAGGTAATTTTATACCAATGCATTCACTCTGCTTCAGCGTCAATTAGAATAACTTCCTGTGAAGCCATTCACTTTGTTTCAGCATCAATTTTAAATGATCTCATCCATGGTTGCCATAGCTCCTAGAGGCAGCCTTGGAAGTTTACTCCTGCAAAAGTATTTTTTATCATCAAGATTAAATTAGTTAAAATATTTGGCTTCTTCTCCAACCTCGCCACTCAACTAGCAAATTGTATTGATTCAAATGACAGCCTAGCTAGATCTTCATCTCATCTACCATCTACTGGACCAAAGGCTGGACCAAAAGATTCAGAAATGGCAGCAAACTTTATTCAGGATTCCTCACAAGATTTGCACAGATTAAAACAACCCTGTGTAAGGAGCTTACAAACAGCCTCTTTCTATATGGGCTCCTACAGAACATACGCAGACGGTGAGGTCGACGAGGTGGTAGGAGACTAATTAACAAACTAAAGTTAATTGTGTGCACTCGCAATGAGAGCAGTACAACATGCCCAGTGGAGTTGAATGATAAAGGTCACCATTTCTGCAGAACTTTCTAAACCTTGTGCAACATGTTAAATGTTCCCACCCACAACCATGTACACACAGAACTCATTATCACTGGATGTCCCTGCCTAAATTACTAGAGGGGATATGTCAAAAAACGACAAAGTTCCAGAAAGGGGCGAAAATAGCATCTTGGTCAGGGAGAAATCCCAAACCAGTCTAATTGGAATGAATGGCAGTAGAGGCATAGGTAATGTATTGCTTTTTCTTATGCAGGAAAATAAAAAAAGGCATGTGATTATTATTACAGTCAACTTAAAATAGTGTCAGACAATTATAAATACAGTTTATACATGTTTTATACACATTTTCTGTATAAATAGCCTATGTAAACAGACCATAAATGTCTCATATTTTGTATTCTTGGAAAGCTGTGAGTGCAATTATATGATGCAATATCAGTACTCCATGCTCCAAGTCCTATCATCAACTGATTTCAGTCAGTGTATGGATGTGGATTGACTTGGCATATTGGCTGTTAATTTGACAAATTAATGGAATAATTTCTTTAAAAACTGGCTGTCTAGCTAATTCTTCACATGCATTGTTTTACACAATATATTATCACAGCACTGGCAAACCATGGTTGACCAACTACCTGACCATCATGGCTGACCTAATACTATGGCTTTGATACTGTCTCTGACTGCACTCACACCTCTCCACCGCCCAAAGAGGACCATTCAATTACGCAACCTAAGGAAACCACCCATCCCTCATTCTGGAACACATCCAGCTCACCTTTGAGTCTGACTGCAGTGAGCTGGCCCTCAATGACATCGTCAACCTGTATGAGAACTCTGAGTACAACCCTGGACATAATGATCCCGAAAAAACTGAGAAATTAACCTTCCAACGCTCTTCAGCCTGGTTCACTGATGAACTGCACACAATGAAGACTCATTAACGTACGCTTAAGAGGTGTTGGAGCAAGGATGGCCTCACTGTCCATCTACTGGTCTATAAAGACCACCATGCAAGCTACTCTGCTGCCCTAAAAGCACCATGATCAGCCTTCAACTCCACCACGATTGAAAACAACAAAGCTAATCCAAGAACCCTGTTCTTAACCAATCCTTTCTCAATCCTGCAAACGTATGCCCTCCTGCAGCCTCATCTGAGCAGTGCAATCACTTCTCTGATTTTTTCAAGAGTAAGTTGGACACCATCAGAACAAACATCATGGCCTCTAAAATGACCTGCACCCTACCTCAAGAAACTTCACAGAAGTCATATCCACCACAGTGCAGTCAATCGTCTTTAAAATGAAGGCCACTACTTGTTCCCTTGACCCTATCCCTACATCCCTACTCAAAACCTGCTTATCTAGCCTTCTTCAGTTTGACATTATCGTCAGCAACAAGTTCCTGCTGACCGGGGATGTACCATCACTCTTCAAAACAGCTGCTATCACCCCCAAACTTGACCAGGACATCCTCTCCAACTACAGGCTCATCTTCAAACTCCCCTTCTATCAAAAGTCCTGGAGAAAGTGGTTGCAAACCAGCTTCAATCCGTCTTCCAATCAGCTCTAAAAAGTTTTTCAGCCTGGCTTCCAGCCCTTGCACAGCAGTGAAACAGCTCTGGTGAAAGTTACCAACGACCTACTGATGGCTGCAGAATCTGGATCACCAAGCCTCCTCCTCCTCTTAGATCTCAGTGCTTCTTTTGACACAGTTGCGGCGTCTCAAAGAGCACACTGCAGTCTCTGGAACTACTCTTAACTGGTTCTCCTCCTACCTCTCCAATAGGAAGCAATACCACATGATTGGAGAGTCCAGCTTGGAGGAGTCTACAGTCACATGCGGTGTTCCTCAGAGGGGTGTTTTGGGGCCTATTCTGTTCCTAATCTCAGCAAAATCCTCAGACTATAACATCAACTTCCACTGCCAAGTATATATTAACACCAAACCAGACACCATCTCAGCCCTAGCAAAACTTGGCAGCTGCCTAGATGATATCATGGCATGGATGAGCAATAACGTCCTCCAGCTGAACAACAGCAAGACTGAGGCTATACTTATTTGGACACCCAAGCACGTCACCAGTGCTGGAAATATCTACCCTACAATTGATGGTCAAGCTATCCCTCTGTCATTTCTAACCTGAGAGTCAAGTTTGATCCTTTGCTGTTCTTCAATGCCCATATAAAACATATCTGCAGAACATATTTTTTCCATCTCAGAAACATTGCCACGCTCTAACGTTCGCTCTCCCAGCCAGATGCAGAGAAAGTTGTCCACGCCTTCATCTTCTCCCGGATCGACAACGGCAATGCTTTGTTTGGAGGCCGTCCAGCCAAATCACTTCAAAGGCTACAAGTTCTCCAGAATAGTGCTGCCAGAGTCCTGACCAGGACCAAGAACTCAGCCCACATCACCCCCATCCTTGCTGAACTCCACTGGCTACCGGTCAACTATAGGATTGACCGGTAGCCAGTGTAGCCCATTAAAGCCTTTAACGGATTGAGTCCCACCTACATCAGCAACCTAATTTCTATCAATGAGCCACCTCGCACTCTCCACTCCAGCAACTCACCACTGCTTCAAGTCTCTGTACTATGGGGGACTGAGCCTTCTGCTCCCTTACCTTTTATGCCTGTGCACATTGCTTCTAAAAACACATCTTTCAGTATTTTACTCACAGTGCGCACAGCCCCCCAGCCAGGCAATGCTAGGATTCCTACTTCCTTGTGCATTACAAGACATGAAACAAAACGGAATAAATACTTTGAGAACAGCTACTGTAGCATTTATTTTACTATAAATCACTACTTGACTTAACTATTTCTATGAAACACTTGCACTGTAGAGACTTGAGTGTGACCACGCACCAACGTGGCTAGTGAATTAGATATTCTTATCTGCCAATGCCAAAATCTACCCGCATTTGGCGGGTGGTAATTTTAGGACCTGAACACATTTCTACAGACTGTCTTTGTTATAGTCCTAATCTGGAAAGTCCTTTTAGCACCTAGCCTACTATTTTCTGCCTTGATTCTAAATGTATTATGTTTTAATTGTATGTTTATCATCATTATGATTTTTTTTTACCCATGTAGGGCTTTGATATAACTGTAATGAAAAGTGCTATGCAAATTAAATGTATTATTTATTTATTACTGCACATTAGCGTCAGTGATCTGGGGAGGTGAAAACACCTGACAGAGCAGGGAGCTGTCTGAAGAACCAAGTCTAACCTAGCCTGTCTGCTCTGCCAAGACCAGGAAGTGAAGTAATGGAAGTGAAGGGGACGGCTTGGATGGATTACAGAGACCTCAGGCTGAGAAAGGAGAGGAGAAGTCTGCCCAAAAAAGTTGTACTGAAATGAACAAGACATCTCAGGCTGAGAGTGAGTGAGAGCGAGAATGAGATGGAGAGAAAGAGAGACAGAGAGATGCAGACAAAATGAGATGCAGACATAGAGAGAGAGACTTTGAGTTGTCTGGTAACTCCCTGAGCTGCCACAGCAAACAGCAGAGTGTTGGTGAAGGGACAGAAGGAGAGGACAAGAGGAAGGACAGTGTGTGTGTGTGTGTGTGTGTGTGTGTGTGTGTGTGTGTGTGTGTGTGTGTGTGTGTGTGTGTGTGTGTGTGTGTGTGTGTGTGTGTGTGTGTGTGTGTGTGTGTGTGTGTGTGTGTGTGTGTAGTGTTATAAGTGTTAGGAAGTTCTGTAAACTGTGGCTGAGCAACATGTACATTTCCCCAGAGATGGCTAATAGTCTCAGGAGCGGGAGAGGGTTGAAGGGAGAGGGGCGAGAGTTGAGGGGCTGGGCTGTTGAGGTGACCATATTACCGCTACACCGGCAGTCACGAGTCATGAAGGCAGTCAAATTCTACATGACCGTTTAGTCACGGTAATTAGGCTTCTCCAAGCTCTAATGCTGCTGATGGTCATTAGTAGCCTACCAAACTTGCTAACTGTCCGGTACTCAGCATTCTATTGTCCCTCTAATCACTCTGACATCAATGCAAATGTAATCGAAAAGCTAATCAAACTCTTCATGAAAGCCCATGAGCTCATGTTGCGCAACATTTCTACAGGCTATGCAATTACGCGAGAAAACAAAGTGATTGCCTCTATTAAAAAGAGGAGGATCCCATCAGCTTTCTGTAGGCTAGGCCTTCTATATTTATTTCTCAACTTTCCTAATATTAAGCACATTGCTTCTCTTTAAAACAGGAGTATAGCCTACTTGGCCGGCATGAAGATGAACCACAGGAAAAGCGTTCTCCATTTGTTATTTAAGTGCAGAGATAACATGTATTTTTTTCCCCTGCCCCCTGTTTCAGGAAGGTGCATGATAACGGTCCATTCTCAATCAAAAGTAATTTCACACACTATGTTTGGAATATTTATTTCTCGCACAAAATAGGGCAACTTTTGTATTATGAGGGATAGTAGATTGACATAGGCTAGTGCTTTTGCTGTTCGCTAGGCCTACTCATCTTTTTGGATGACGAAAAGTAAATGTGGACAGTTCTTCCAATATCTTCAGTATGCACCTCGGAATTGGATAAGGATGCACGCAGTTGCATCCCCGATCGGTCTGTCTTCACTTGTAGCCTGTGAGAAAGACCTGATCACATGATGGATCACATGATGGAGAACCGTGTGAGTGAGAGGTGCTTCGGAGCAGGTGCACTCAGGGAGAATGGCTCCAAAAGGCCAGATTTTTTTTTAGGGTGCATTATGGCCACACAAAGGGGATGCTGCTGGGAAATTCAAGTCATTATGAAGTGCTTGTCAAATTGTGAATGAGAGACTGACGAAGTGTCTAGAGCCTGCACAAAAAAAACTTAGCAGAGTTCATGCCTTTAAAGCAACTTTTTAAAATCATCATTAGTCGCATCATGCAACCTTACAATTTATTAAAAATCAAAACATACAGCCAACATTTGTACAACTAAGATTACATGAATAACTCTAAATTAAGCATATGAGTGCATATTTTTTTGTCAACAGTTCAACACAGAATAGCCGCATGTGCGCACTCCCTCAAATAATTTGCTATTCTGTTCTTCTGAAATAGACTACACTTTCTTCATATCAGGTTTCTTTAGACCTGTCTAAAATACATAATGGATTTATTGTGAAGGTGTAGGCTATTTCACATGGATTTATTAGACTTTTTAAAATGTAGATGTTCCAAAGTTCTGCATCAGTGGCTTATAGGCTCCCGAGTAGCACAGTGGTCTAAGGCCCTGTATCTCAGTGCTAGAGGTGTCACTACAGACACACTGGTTCAAATCCAGGCTGTATCACAACCGGATGTGATTGAGAGTCCCATAGGGCGGTGCACAATTGGCCCAGTGTCGTCCGGGTTTCACCGGTGTAGGCTTTCATTGTAAATAAGAATTTGTTCTTAACTGACTTGCCTAGTTAAATAAAAGTGTTTGGAAGCCAGGAGATGCTAAATGTGTTTATATTAATAAACGGTCAATTACAGTGAGACCGACAGTTATTTGTTTGACAATCACCTGCTGATGAAAATTTGTGACCTACACAGCCATATTGAGGGGAGTGAGTAGATGGGTGGGAGGGACCTAAAACCCTCCCACCCAACATGAGTAGGCGACATATTCCTTCATTGAAATCGAACCTTTGGTAAGAAATCAAAGATGTGTCAAATAAATTATATCCAGCTTAGGGCTCCAGCTATGCATTTGGTTTGCTATCTTGTTAGCTAAGTGGCTAGATTTCAAGATCAAGCTTCTTGGTAACATCAGATACATCCAAACCCCTCCTGGATCAAGAGTCCTGTTTCCTAAATTGTTTTCTTGCTTAAAAATAATATTTTAGAATTTTGGGAAATAGCGCCCCCTGTGTGCACTTCCGTTAATACCGTATACCCCGGGATGGAACAGAAATGGTATGGAAATCGGGAAACGGCCCAACCCTAGGTGACAGGGAAGGAGAGGGGGAAAGAGAAAGAGAGAATTAGCCAGCAGAGAAAGGGATCTGTACTCACGGCAGCCTTTCTCGTCGCTCTTGTCGAAGCAGTCGGACAGTCTGTCACACTGCCACGCCCCTGGGATACACTTCCCGTCCCCACACATGAAGTTCCCAGGGTTGTTACAGTCTGTGGTGAAGTTGTTCCCTGGAAGGAGCTGGCTCTCTGTGGGAGAGGAGAGATTGAGGAGGAGAGGAGCAGAGGGAGGAGAAGGAGAGGGCAAGAGGAGGGGAGGAGAGAGGAGCATGAGAAGGACAAGAAAGAGGGGATGAGGCAAGAAAGGAGGATGGGGAAGATAGGGAAGAGAGTGGGGTGGGGAGGTGGGAAGAGGAAAATAATATATAATAATCATAATAATAATAATAGTCCAAACAGAACTAGGTTGATAAAATTATATTGCATTCAAAAGATAATAATCACAGTCAAAAGGCAGGCTATTATTATCTCCAAATGGAACATTTTTAAAGGCAGTGGCTCCATTCCTATATCAGTATACAGGCAGATCATACAAACAGAGGATAGCATCATGAATACCAATATGAGAGGTACGAAAGGGTCATATGGTGATAACAGTCAGTCTCTGAGTCACTCTATTGCTGGCTAATATAACGAAAGGCAGATAAGGGCACGCACTCGCTAGGGATGGGAATGGTTATATGAATACTAAAATATTCAAACTGACAGTATTCGATTACTTGGGAGAGTATTCTTTTTTTTTTTTTTTAATTAATTTAAGGTGCAATATGCAGAAATCACGCCGCCATTTCCTGGTTGCTATAATTCTAATAGTTTGCCTAGTTTCAGATTAACAAACAGTAATTGTGTAGAGAATCAGTGTACTATCTAAACCGCTGTGAAATATATTTTCCATAAGCAAAAATATTGTATTTTCAGCTGTTTGAAGCTGGTGTATAAGGCAGTCAGTTAAGAACAAATTCTTATTTATACTGACAGCCTAGGAACAGTGGATTAACTGCCATGTTCAGGGGCATAACAACAGATTTTTACCTTGACAGCCCAGGGATTCGATCTAGCAACCTTTTGGTTACTGGCCCAACGCTCTAACCACTAGGCTACCTGCCACCCCTATATACAGGGGGTACCGGTACCGAGTCAATGTGCGGGGGTACAGGTTAGTCGAGGTAATTTGTACATGAGGTAGGGGTAAAGTGACTATGCATAGATAATAAACAGCTAGTAGCAGCAGTGTAAAAACAAAGGGGGGGGGGCATTTGATTAATTGTTCAGCAGTCTTATGGCTTGGGGGTAGAAGCTGTTAAAGAGCCTTTTGGACCTAGACTTAGCGCTCTGGTATCACTTGCCATGTGGCGGCAATGAGAACAGTCTATGACTTGGATGACTGGAGTCCTTCCTCTGACACCGCCTAGTATAGAGGTCCCGGCAGTAAGCTTGGCCCCAGTGATGAATTGGGTTATACGCACTAACCTCTGTAGCGCCTTACGGTCAGATGCTGAGCGGTTGCCATACCAGGCGGTGATGCAACCGGTTCGGATGCTCTCGATGGTGCAGCTGTGTAACATTTTGAGGATCTTGGGACCCATACTAAATCTTTTCATTCTCCTGAGGGCATGTCTTGGTGTGTTAGGATCATGATAGTTTGTTGATGATGTGGACACCAAGGAACTTGAAGCTCTCAACCTGCTCCAAGGATGGGTAGCGCAACAAAATTGTCTCAATTAGCTTTGCTACTTTAGCTAGCTAGCTGGTTAACTTAGCTGGCTACTGTAGCTAGCTAACTTCTTTACAATGATTTGATGCAGTCAAGATGGGCACTACCAGATGGTATGATAGATAACCTATGGCAGCAACAAGTTTATCAAATTTGTGCAAGTTGGTTTAGCTATTTTTGCACTCTCTCTTCCTCTGTGCCACACAGATAGACTGTCACACACACACACCAGCCCCTGCACCTCTCTCGCCCCTCCCCCACCTTTCTGCTGAAACAAGCAGAGCGCAGCGCACCGACTCTCTCTCACGAGCGAGTTTTCATTGAAGATTCCCCCCAAAATGTTTCTTTCAAACACTATCCAGATATCTTAAGAAAATAGCATGATTATTTGAATACTGAAATTATTTTAAATGTCTATCCCTAAACACACACACACCCACACACACAATTTATCCTCTGATTTCTCTGTCGCTCAATACGACAAGAGTCTGCTGCATGCAGCATTTAGTGAAGCCTCCTTTCTAGAGTCCTGTGTAGATTATAGACCTAGAAGACAATATGGATGGCTATATTTGTATGGCATCAAGTACATCCATAAAGCTCTTCCATTGTATGATCCATTGACACCCAAGCAGAGCAGCAGAGAAGCACAGTGGCCTGTCTGATCTTTAGTAAGTGGGACATGATGAGGCAGAACTTGTTGACGCACTGCAACAGTATAGACAAATGGAGTTGGAATGTAAACCATGTGCTGCTGGGCTGGCTGGCTGGGCTCTGGCACTGGTTGTGGGTACGCACTAACAAACACCCCTACATTATAGTCAGCCTAATTATGACTTAAAGAGATAATTAACCTGAGTCAGATGAACTTGTGAATACCATTTTTATGTCTTTGTGTCCAGTATGAAGGAAGTTAGAGGTAGTTTTGTTATCAAACGCTCACGTTAGCGCAATGACTGGAAGTCTATGGGTATCTGCTAGCAAGTAGATAAAAGGGCCACATTGCCAAAATCCAGAATTATCCCTTTAAGGACAACAAGGCACAGGATGTGTCCCAAATGGAACCCTATTCCCTATACTGTACCCATAGAGCTCTGGTCAAAAGTAGTGCACTAAATAGGGATAATTTTGGACCCATACACTGTTTCACTCTGTATCTGCATCCCAAACTGGACCAAGCTAGGGGAGGAATACAACATGACAAGAGTCCAGTGTCAATATATAAATAATAGGCCTACATGCATTATAATTCAAGTTGACAAACTGGAACTAGTAAGTAGATTGTAAGATGTGTTAGATAGCTGCTGCTTGTAGTAACGGTGATTTTGTTATTGTCATCGACGCGCAACAGGCAACACAGTATTTTAAACACGTTGTATTATTAAGTAACTAGCAACAGAACCAACATGTTTTCCTCTATATGCATCATCACACAGAAACAATGAAAACATTAACTTAAGTGGTCTGGATGGAAAATCACAATGTTAGCACATTGCTCATTACAGTTAACCCTTTAATGTTTTCATTAGACTATATCTGATGAGAGTACATCAAACACACCTACACACAGATAACCAGAAAGCCTGCAAGCCAAGTACTACTGTGCTTTCCCCCCAACCATCAGATCTCCTGCTCCAGAGGTTGAGTCCCGCCCACTTGTTTTGAACCTCCTCTGATCCAGCCACTCCCAGTGCTTCATCTGAGTGATTGACAGCTGGTATGAGTCATAGAGGGATTACAGCTGTATGAGAAGTGTTTCATTATCACCCTGGCCATTTAATGCCTTGATCACACCTACAGAATCATTGTGCAAAATGGTACGCAGCATCATCTGGAAATGTGTGCAACAAAAGCTCAACATTCACCTTCTGCTACCATTTCTGTCAAGCTGTCTACACATATAGTTTGACGCATACGCTCGAAAAATCCAAAGTATGCACCGCACAGAACGCACTACAATTGCCTCTGCAACGCAAAAATGACTCTGCAACCAAAATGCAATGACGCTGTCGGTGTGATCGAGGCATAAACCTTGAGGTTCTGAAAACGTCTACATAACATCCCATCAGAATGTTACACGGCAGCCCTCTCCTGATCCTTAGAGGGGGTGATGTAACCCTCACTTTTGTCTCTTGCAATAAAAGGAGAAAGGGACTGAGGGAGAGACAGAATGGGAGAAAAAGGGCTGTTGCCAGGTCTTTTATGTGTAGCATTCTAATAGTTATATTTCTAATTGGCAGGAGGACGTGCCAGCGGGTTTGTAGGATGGCTACACTGAGCTGCTTAAACCAGCCTCCAGTAGCAGTGACACGCACACACCCACATGCACACGCACATGCACGCACGAATGCTCGAGCACATAAATTCACATTGGTGCACACACACTGGAAATGTGTATGAGGGAGCCGTGCATATAGACTTGAGAGAACCGGGCTGTTTGCGAGGGGCAATGGGTTAATTAGAGAGCTGGTCTGGGACTGTACGTGTGTGTGTGTGTGCACTAGCACTACACCAGGATATTGGCCTACACTTACTCACTCACTCTTCTACACCTCACTCAGTCCATCATGCCTTCATTCATTCATTCACTCTGAGATGCGTGTCCTTCCCTACATATGATGTCTTCCTACACAAGGACACACACTGTATGCATCCCAGTTCACTGGCTCCTTTTGTAATAAAAAGGCAATCTCATTTCACTGTCTGGAATCAGCTTACTGTAGGGTTTTCATCAGTAACACTTAACTGTATACCTTAGTGCATCGTTCCTACTTAAATCCCCCAAGGTGACTTGAGATAACCTTTAATTGATTTGGCAATGCATTTACCCTTTCAGCATGAAACACACCGCATATGCATGCAGGCACACATGCGCACCCGCCCCAGCACACTACTGCTCTTCACCTAATTCACTTCATTTTTACTCCATATAAAATCATCAGAAAGTAAGATACCTGTAGGAGTCTCTAAACGAAGCATACCTGGGACTATGTGTTAACAGTAAGAACGAATATGAAAGCAATTACCCTGAGCCAATATTGACTAGCCCCTGCTACCCTCTTCCTGTCAGCCCCCCGCTCCCTTCACCCGCCATCAGCTCCCCCGCTTCCCTCAACCTCTGTCAACTAGAATCCTTGGGCTTTAAGCCTCCACAGAGACACAGTAGGCACGCCTGGACCAGTCTACGCATAATCCCTACTGTCACACACACCTCAACTGTAGACACAGGGAAAAGAGAGGGATGGAGAGAGAGCGAGAGAGAGGGATGGAGAGAGAGGGACAGAGAGAGAGAGAGAAGATGTAAGAGAGTAGGATGGAGCAGACATTGCATACTCAATACAGCTACCGCCATAGGGGGAATAGAGAGTGGAGAGGAGAAGAAAAGGCAACAGCCCATCTGGATGAGAGGCTGCATAATCCCCACTTCCACTGGAGCTACAGCCGCACAAGGAGGGGAGCGAGGGGGAGAGAGAGGGATGGGGGAGCAAGGAATACAAGGAGAGAAATGACAGGTGGGGGATAGACTAATGGGGGGGTGGCAGAGGGGAGACAGAGGGGAAGGAGAGATAAGGGGTATGGAGAGAGTGGGAAAGAAGAGATAGAGGGGTTAGAGAGAAGTCCTGGCCTGAACTTTACTGCCTCCACATTCCCCAGTAATACCATCATTCCTCAGCATGTTGATCCCTGTACCCTGGACTGTACACCCTTGGCTGTATCAATCTATAGCTTCAATCTATAACCTGACATTAAAGTGGGCTCTTTGACGCAGCCAGGGTATCATATCTCACCTACATTGATCAGGAGGGAGGAAGAGGTGAGACATAGATTCGAATGGTACATAATTGAATGAGGGGATTATATACACAGGGTGTATATACTGTACAGTAGCACTGATGTTAGTATTGACATACACTTTCTACAAGCAAAACCAACCAGTTCCCATGGTCACTGCAGAAAATGGTCCACAACAAAGCTCTACATAATGTCACACACCCCATTAAGAATGTAAACTTGAGTTTGAAGCAGAAAAAAATACAGACAGTTACATTTTCAGGACTCCAAATCCAATTCAAATACAGAAGGGCTTTTTATGTTTGAGGAAGGTAAAAATAAGGGAGGGGACAGATCAATATTAGACAGCTCTGAATAAGCCTGTCTTTTTTTATGGCTAGAGGTAGGAATTTATTTTCCAATTACAGACTGACTTTAATGGGTTGGCTGTATCAGGAGCTTCTGAAGCACAGCGAGTGGTGGAGGAAAATTGGAGCCGTGTGTGTGTGTGTGTGTGTGTGTCTGTCAGAGTCTGTATGTGCGTGTGTGTGTTAGGGCTATGATGGTTATGGAATTTTGGATTACGGTAATTGGCCAGTCAAATAACCCCCCCCAAAAAAATCTATATATTTTTGTAAAAAAAATATATTAGACATACATTTTCCCCTCTCCGCCGCTCCTGACTGCATGTGCTGACATAGCAATAGAATAGAACGGATGTCCCCATTCAAGTCACTGATTGCATAATGGGTGGACTGGAGACCATTGTGAGTGTACCCATTGCAAAGAGGAAGATGCTAAACTAATCTTCGTCCATAGGAGCAACACAGGAAGTAGAAACAGGATTATTGCGTCACAATGCCAGGCAGCCATTGTGAGTGTACCCATGAGTTTACCAGTCAAATTGCCAGGGTTAGAGGTTCCAAGCACGTTCTATTAATTATATTTCTATGTGTGTCGCTGCTGCATTGTGGGGGTCTCGTTTGCTACAACACCTTGCTTGTTTTACGGTGGAGTCTTTGTTAGGGACATCAAGGTCACAGAGGAAGACTGTCCAGTCATCCCTCTCTTCTGTCCTCCTCGGCTCCTTTCCTTCCGTCTCCCTCTCTTCTACCTCTCTGCAGTGTCTTATTGTTCAGTCTCTAGATGGGAACAGCGCAGAGGGCAGGGAGCACAGGGCACAAGTCACATAGCGTTACATATTACACACACACGGCAGGGGGCACAGGGCACCGGTCATCCAATATAAATGAACAGTCTGTTTGAATTCCCTGTACAGGCCTAAGGCTAGGCCTCTGAAGGTCTCCTACATGTAGAGTTAGCTAGCCTGTAGCATTCACCAGTGTAATAACATACAGGCTTTACTGGAAGCTTTCAGACATCACTGCTCTTTGTGCATTTCTCCCCATTCAGGACAGGTTAGATGTATGTGTTGCAGCCTGCTGTTGTATCTCTGTCTATTGTGTCTTCAATTGATCTAAACCAGGCCAAAGGGTGTCGGATCGTTTCTATGATTCGTTACATTGAATGCTACAGATGTCTCAAGTTTTGAGCAGTGGTGTGTATCATGGGTGCCAAGGGAAGCCAGGCTTCCTCCAAAAATGTACCAATAAAAAATAAAACAATATATATCTTTCGTCTCTCTGTGTTTCATAATGTTCCTTCAATTTGCAAGACGCTGAATGTATCTCACAGGAGAAAGCATCCAAGTGAGCGAAACAGCACCCCTCTGTTTCTCTACACGTCGGTCCTCTATCTGATGCTGTCTGGTCCAAACGACTCAAAGGAGGCTTGCAGAAAAGTTTTTAACAAACACACACATGTGCACACAGCCTTCACCAGAGAGATCTATCAACTAAACAAAACAAATATGTCTGGACCCCCTCCCTAGCCACCTGAACACATGTACTACACCATGGGTACTAAACAAGTTGCCCCACATGGGTCTGGGCTCTAGGTGGAGTGTACTAACGATACAGCATGCAGTCCATTGTGCCCAAAACAGTCAGTGCCTCACTCTCTTTTCTCTTGTTCCCTTTGCACACAAAGTACACACACAAAAACTAACACACACAAAAATACAAAGACACCCGCTTCACTGAGTTAAAAGAACACAATTTGCATAATGTGAATAAATTACGGATGTGACAAATGGACAATTTTGCTTAACGTTTAAACTGAAATTCTATCATCGGTTTTCCATTAAAACGATAACAAACAATTCCCAATGCCGAATAATGGTCCTATTATATACGTATGACCGCTAGGGCCGGGCAATGAAGCTACAGTATATCTACCGCAGTCATATGCCCTTGAAAGCGCAGAAGAGTGATTCTGCAACTTCGGGCACTTTGGCCATGCAAGCTTTCAGAAATGAAAATGTAATGAAAAACCATTTTACCAGTATTATAATTGTCTTGGATTTGTCTAGAAATAATATTTGATAATGGCTGCGATCGTACTATTCAGGAATTTATATATTTCTGTCATATTTCTCAGACAGCCATAGACAAATGTCATATACATCACATCATTAAAAGTCAATTTTAGTTGAAAATGAAATATCATGCAATTAATTTATAACACATTTCTTATACAGTTGTGCATTAGCTTGCATTGAATATATGGGTGTGGTGGAAATGACATCTATGTAAAAAAACAAAAATCGTATGAAAACAACATTTTCAACAACAACCATTGTTAAACATTTAATTAATTTAAGACAAAGTAAGATTCCAAAAGTAGCCGATGGGCAGAGCTCAAGGAAGTAGGCCAGTGCTTTTGAAAGATGAGCCCAGATTGTAGAGGGGTCATCCGCATAGAAGAGCTCAGTGAGCAAAGTGAAACTGTATAATTTGTGGTATATCCAACACAGGTGAGGAGGGTCACCTGCTTGTGAGAATCACCAAAGTGAACTGCCTGGATTTCACTGGTGTATGGATTTCACTGTGCTACCTGCCCCAGACCTGCTGTTTTCAACTCTTTAGAGACAGCAGGAGCGGTAGAGATACTCTCAATGATCGGCTATGAAAAGCCAACTGACATTTACTCTTGAGGTGCTGACTTGTTGTACCCTCGACAACTGTGATTATTATTATTTGACCTTGCTGGTCATTTATGAACATTTCAACATCTTGGCCATGTTCTGTTATAATCTCCACCCGGCACAGCCAGAAGAGGACTGGCCACCCCTCATAGCCTGGTTCCTCTCTAGGTTTCTTCCAAGGTTTTGGCCTTTCTAGGGAGTTTTTCCTAGCCACCGTGCTTCTACACCTGCATTGCTTGGTGTTTGGGGTTTTAGGCTGGGTTTCTGTACAGCACTTTGAGATATCAGCTGATGTAAGAAGGGCTATATAAATACATTTGACTTGATTTGTATTTACACAGGTAGTTTTTCAGGGGCGCAACTTCGGTTTTTGAAGTGGGGGGGGAAATAATTATTATAATTAGTTTTATCCAGTCGGATAAACACTCCAAAACAGCCTACCCGACCGCTCGGAGGTGTCTGCAGCATGCCTCATTTTGTATCACATTCCAATGGTAAAACTGGGGGGGACAGAGATGCAATTTCAGAATGTGGTGAGGGGGTGGATGTCCCCCCGTCCCCAGTGAAAGTTGCGACCCTGAGTTCTCTGCGAAGTTAATATGCACGATGATCACTTTCCGCAGATTCTCTGTAAATTCTCTCAGTTTGGAGTATTGGTGTCGAATGTTGTACACGTGTTTCCCCAACTTCTCTTTCAATCATTTGGAGAAGTCCTCCAGTAGAATATGCAGTTTTTCAACTGTTCTCTTTAAAGTCTGTCTTCTATTCCGTTGGTTGCATTTCCATTGCCATCTCTTGCTTCTTTGTTCTCGCTTTGTAAGCTCAGAGATAGATTTCACTACTCTCTTGCCTTTTTCTTCCAGTATCTCTCGCTATCTTTTTGCAGATGTTCCTGGTATCGTATAGGATACATTTTTATTTTGTTTCTACGTCTGTGACCTCTGTGCTGTTTTATAAGGTATTGTCTAAAAACAAGGTTTCGAGGCTGACGTTTGGCAACTCAAACCTTCAGCTCCCTAAACAAATTGTCTATGGGATTAAGGTCTGGAGACGGGCTAGGCCACTCCAGGACCTTAATGT